>NC_056612.1:15406522-15731522 GCF_018340385.1 Cyprinus carpio | reverse complement strand
GACTGCGTGAGATTGAGGGGTTTGCCGTACGATGCCACCATTCAGGACATATTGGTTTTCTTGGGGGAATACACCGGTGACATCAAGCCACATGGAGTGCATATGGTGCTTAACCAGCAGGTAAGGATCTCAGACCCACTTATATACATATGAACTGTAGTATTCATATAAAGTTCATCCAGTAACAAAATAAACACACCTATGCAGTTCAGAATGTGTCCTGTCAGGGAGTTCCCCCCTTTGGCATAACCGCTCCATAAACAAGGGTGATTAATCACAGCTTCTGTCAGGACTTGTGATTCTTCATTCCTTTATAATGTGTCTCTGTCATGCCTTTGTCCTTACAATATCTCAATTATATCCCCCTGTGATTGCAAAGCAGTCATTCTAGTATGCTGATCTGGTGCTCAAGAAACACTTATTATGATTATCAATTTTGTAAAACAGGTGTGCTGCTATTTTTTGATGAATATGAACAGCATTTATTTAATATAGCATATGTAACAATGTAAAAGTCTTTACTGTCACTTTTTGAATACATCATTGTTGAGCAAAATATTAATTTATAAAATAATCCAACCTTACTAACCCCAAACATTTGAATGGCAATGTAGTACTTTTTAAGGAATAATTTTTTTTTTTTTTGGGGGGGGTGGGGGTAATTTAGAATTGAAAACAATTCATGCAAAGTGTTTTTTCCACAGTTTCTTTTTATGCAATCCAATAATTATACTGAATTAACTATATATTAAACAACAACACTGAACAAACACTAACAACATTTAATTCATTTATTTTTATAAAACGTTTAACTACACATTGTCATATGAAAACTAGTCAGTAACTACACTGATTGCAGATGTATGTATTTCTGTTGTTTCATCAAAATAAACATTGTTCATTCACGTATTGAACTGCAGAACAATTGGACTGTTGCGCACTGTTTGCTTTTGATTTAAAGAACCAATAAGACTCATGTGTTTGGGGAGTTGAACTATAGCGGTTGCGCCGTTTTTGATTCATTAAAAAGAACTGGCTCATAAGAGTCTGTAATTGTTCTGAAATTAAACTACATAGTTTACAGTGTCTGTTTGCTGCTGTACAATTTATGGATAAGAATCAGTTTTATGTTCCCAACTCTACTGTTAACTTGACATGGCATTTTAAGGAAAAAAAAACAGTGAGACACGTTTGGTACTTTGACCAACAATTAAAAACAATTTGAAGCAGAAACACGTCTTGCTCTCTTGTTAAATGTACCTTGTTTTTGTCTAAAGTGAGTTTATGAATTCAGCATTTGTTTGTGTGTTTGATCAGGGTCGTCCGTCGGGTGATGCTTTTATCCAGATGCGTTCAGCTGACCGTGCGTTCTTGGCGGCCCAGCACTGCCACAAGCGCAGCATGAAGGAACGTTATGTGGAGGTGTTTGCGTGCTCCGCTCAGGAGATGAACATCGTGCTGATGGGGGGGACGCTCAACAGGAGCGGCCTCTCGCCGCCGCCATGTAAGTTACGACGTAAGTGCCGCTGGGCTCTGGGGCTGCTTCTCTCAGCTGTGTGTGCGGGTAGGTGGCGCTTCACGCCTTCCTGTTTTTCCCCTTTCTCTCATTCATTCACTTATTCATTCATGGTGGGTGTCCTGTCCATTTTCCTGCCCAGCCAGGAATGGGCTTCAGGAGAAGTAGGAATCTGGGTGGGTGAATGTTTTTTTTTTGTTTTTGTTTTTTCAATTCAGATCTGAGTTTGTCAGATGCTTTTCCACAGCGGGGGAATGGAGGGCTTTGTTTTTGGGGTGATTTAGTGCAATCTTTCTAAATCTAAATGTGCACAATTTTAATCCTTAATCATAAATGTCACAATATACACTTTGTTGTGTCATGGAAAGGCACTTTCTGTTTGATTTAGTGTAGATTTCTTTCTTTCTTTGGTTATAGATAGTCAGCTCCGTAACTTTGCTATCCTAACAATCAACAGCGGCACATGTAAAAACCACGGCATGCCACAGGTTCAGTCTGGTTAAAGGCATCTGAATGCCTGTGGCTGTGTACTGATAGGTGTTGAAGGGGGGAGGAACATACTTTACTTGTAGCTGAATTATAATGGCAGTAATTGATAGTTTTGGGTTATGGTCTGCTGCACGCTTTGAGTGTGAGATAAAGTTTGGGATAGATATTTTAATAGAAATACATTTATTCTCCTAAACTGGTATTTCTTCAATACAATGTGCAAAACATTTTGACAGATTTAATATAACGAGACACATAACATTCACATGACAGATGAGATTTGTAATTGTACCTGCAGCATTAACTATGAGGCATGCTCAGATTGGCTGCAAGACAACTCATTTATTTTTCAGGATCACAATGTGACAGGTTGTATTTAGGGTGGTCTTTTAAGATGGCTACTGCTTGTGGCTACACCGTATATTGTTCATTGTTTGTTTGAAAGGATGACTGCATGAACCTCTGATGACAAACAATGAACAGGAATTGAAAGGGGTTTAAAGGTGTGAAGCCCTCATTATAACTGGATTAGGTTCAGTCAGGACCACACCCTTTAATTATTTGGCAAAAACACCTTGACTAATCGCTAGTTTTTATTTTATTAGTAATTATGTAAATTTAATATTTTGTCATGTCACATTCATTAATTTTAGTCCACTTTATTCACACTAAAATAGCAATAAGCTGTGGTTCTCAACCTTTTTTGACCCTGCTGTTCAACATAATATTTGAAAGGCCACCCACTGGTTCATACAGGACACGATATTTCCAGTATTTCTGCTGTAAATATGACAAAGCTTGTTTTTAAACTTTTTTAGTTAACAGAAAGTGAGAGTATTAATATATTACATTTCTTAACCTTAAATTAACTTTACTTTTTTTTAATCTTAAAGGGATGGTTCACGCAAAAATTTAATTTCTGTCATTAATTTCTCAACCTCATGTTGTTTTAAACCCATAAAAGACCTTCGTTCATCTTTGGAACACAAATTAGGATATTTTTGATGAAATCCGAGAGCTTTCTGAGCCACCATAGACAGCAGTGTAACTGAAATATTCCCAGGCCCAAAAATGATTCAACAAGGACATCATTAAAATAGTCCATGTAACATCAGTGCTTCTGTGGAGGATCAGAAAGCTCTTGGATTTCATCAAAAATATCTTAATTCATGTTCCAAAGATGAACGAAAGTCTTACGGGTTTGGAATGACATGAGGGTGAGTAATTAATGACAGCATTTTCATTTTTTGGGAGAACTATCCCTGTTGAGAACCACTGGCATAAAGGTTGCATTTGAATTAGCAAAATCAAATCAGTTCAGTTTATCATTGTTAAACTCTTTCAGCTCCAATGTGCCAATTTTATAGTTATATAGTTTACACACTAGTTGGATTATTTAAAAAAAAAAAAAATCTAAAAACTTTGTTACTGCATTTAATTTCTTGCAGTGTTACTTTTTCTTATCACATTTTCATCAAAATGATTAATATATAAAAAACATTTTAATTATCGCCGTTGTGCATTTTTTTAATCTCCATTATCAATGACAGAATAATAAAAAAAAAAACACTTTTGTCATTGACAAGATTAACACTACAATCACATCTAGTTGCGATAACTGGAAGCTTCAAGGTTGTTTTTTCACTCAATAATTCCTCAATATACCACCTCCCCCATTTCAGGTTTGTCACCTCCATCATACGCATTTCCTCACGGGACAGCTGTTCTTCCTGCTGGAGCGGTCCTTCCTGCGGGAGCAGTGCTACCTGTGGAGCCAGCAGCTATCTACCCCTCCCAGTTCCTGTTGAGTCCCCGAGCCCTGGCACCAACGACAGCCTTCTACCCTGCCAGCAACCCACTGTACATGAACTACACCACCTATTATCCCAGGTAACAGTTATATCTGTTAATGTTGTTTTTCAGTCCAAGATAAGCCATGCACATACACATATGCAGTGTAAGATCAATAGTTACCTGCAGTTTCATTCACAGAAGATGATGAATGGATGATTGAATGCCATTTATGCTGGAGTTAAAGACGTGTCTAATACTCTAGTGAACATATTAATCCAAGTCAGTGTCTGTATCCAAAATTTAGGGAGAATACTGAGGAATAAAGGCACAGATGAAATAATGGTTCCAAGGCACCACCTTTAATTTGCCATAATGCTGTTTTTGTGAAATGATACAAATTGCATCTGAAGGAGTGGTTAAAAGGGAAAAAAGTGAATTAATGAATATCCATTGGAATTTATAATTGCAGTTCTAACAAGAAATAAGCACTGTAGTCTTGAAATATTTGCATAGTTATATCTAAAGTTCACTTGAATTTGTTCTAGATCATTAGTTGTGATGCCTTGGAAACCTGTCTGAACCAGTTTCTTTGAGAGGAACCTTCATGTTTTTGGACACAGTCAATATTTTTTTTTTTTTGAAGAGCTGCACAAATGAAGCTCTAAAAGCTGAACATAATGACTTTGTCTCTAAGAAGGACTTGCACAACCAGGACTGGGTGTGTTTACAAGGGTAACGCACTACACAGTGAGTGTGTCACACCCAGGTCATTTAACACAGCATTAATGTGCATTTTAGCTCACTTCATAGTGGAAAAACTGGTTCAGGTACTGTTTGTCTGTGTGAGATTTAAGCACAGAAATATGATTATCTAGCTTAAGGAAGGCTACAGAAACCCTAAAGAACATATCCTGGATAAAACTTTTATTTTCTCCCCCAGTATGCTCTGTTTGGGCCAATGGTGTATCCTCCTCCATTTTCCCCTTAAAACGAGGCACTAGACAAGGCTGCCCACTTTCACCTTTGCTTTTTGCATTTGTAATTGAACCATTGGCAATTGCCATTCGTAGTGAGCAGGCTATAAAGGGAATTAGGAGAGCTGGTGCTGTTCATAAAATCTCATTATACGCAGATGATGTGTTGCTCTATATCTCTGATCTGGTTGTTTCTTTGCCCAAAGCTCTGAGAATTATAAACTCCTTCAGCCTTTTTTCGGCTATAAATTGAATATAAACAAAAGTGAGATATTTCCAATAAACTTTCAAATTTCCGATGTCCAAACTTTTGCTGCTTCCTGTTTTACTATTGGGCAGCAAATATACATTCTACATTATTCTGGTTCCAAAGTCATTTTGGGCTCAGTGATTGGGTCAGTATTGAAGAGGGTTTAAAAACTTGAATTTTGTTAAAAACTCATTCCCTGATTTTCCGAATCTTCCCCCAAAATCTACGCTCGACCAGATTCTTGAAGTAGCCTTAAATAAAAGAGGTGTGTTGTCTACGCTATACAAGCTAATTTCCTCCACTTCCTCTCTCTCTTTTATTAAACAACAATGGGAGTCGGATCTTTGCCTTATATTTGATGATGAGACTTGGAACCAGATTCTGTCTCGTGTTCATACCTCCTCTATTTGTGCATGTCATAGTCTTATCCAGTTAAAATTTATTCACCGAATATACTGGACAAAAGTGAGGTTGGCAAAAATCAAGCCTGGTATTGATCCTCTCTGTGACCGTTGCCATCAGGCCCAGACAGACTTAATGCATATGTTTTGGACATGTCCATCGTTAAATTCTTTTTGGCTATCAATCTTTAATTGTTTTTCTTTAGTGACGAAGAAACAGATTGAGCCTTGCCCATTGGTAGCACTTTTTGGACTTTCGTCAAATGTCACTGATTTGCCTGGAAATACTGCAAAGTCTTTTGCATTTTTAATATTATTAGCTAGACGGCACATTCTCCTGCTGTGGAAACAAAAACTCCCTCCATCTTTCGATGACTGGTTGAGAGATGTCATGAGTTTCAGGCAACACTGGTATTTTTTCTGAGATCTGGAATCCCTTCATTATTTATTTTTCTGATTATAACTGTATTTCTGGAATGTGTCAAATTAAGCATTAAGATTTTATTATTTTTGTGACATAATGCTTGACATTCTTTATATTACAGTATGTATTGTGTTTTTATGTTCTATTTGGTTTAACTATATTTTAACTTATTTTATTATTTTAATTTTTATCATAATCTATTATTATTATTTACTTGTTTTATTTTTTTTATTATTATTTTTTTTTCCTAGGGGGTGGGATGGGGTATAAAAAATATATATGTATTTTTTCAGGATTCTCCTGTATCTTTATCCTGTTATTGTAAAAGTTCAATAAACAGATAAAAAAAAAAAAAAAGAAACCCTAAAGAAGATCTATAGGGTAATCTCCCCAACACAATGACGTTTGATTGGGGCGGGACTATTTGGTCAACCAATGGAAGAAACAGAGAATTAAAAAAAAAAAAAAATTCATATTTAATATAAAATTGATATAAAATACATATATATGATATTTTGACTAATTTACCTTTTTTGTCTTTGATTTTCATAAATTTGATCTTTGTCTGTGCCATACAGCCCACCTGGCTCCCCCACTAACATCAGCTACTTCCCTACTGGCCACACCCCTTCAGCCGGCTCAGTCCTCTCAGCCCCACCCACAGCACTGATACGAATGCAAGGCCACGCCCCTTCCCATGTTTATAATAGCGGGTTTAAAGAAATCCTCAGCATGGTACATGGATATCAGGTGAGTTTAAAATACACCCACGACTGTATTATAATATCAGTGTGAGTTCAGGAATTTCTTTCATGCCATTTCTCTGATTATTTTAGTTGACTTCCTACCAAATAGCAAGTAACTAAATTATTTACTGTTCACCACTGCACCACTGATCCAAATACAAGTCCTAGTTTGTTCCTCATCAGAAACTCAGTGTGTGTGTGTGTGTGTGTGTGTGTGTGTGTGTGTGTGTGTGTGTGTGTTTATAGGCAGGGCAAGGCTGGATTGTAGGGAACATTAGGTGTGTCTTTTGCCCTGCAGTGCTCAGCATTGAAGATTTAGATGCTTTAGTGGGTTTGAGTAAAAGGACTGCATAATTGCATTGTCACAACCCCTTGATGAGCCAAACAGGTTCCTCTGGTCTAAATTCCCTCACAGACACACACACAAGGTGCGGAGCATTGGCCTGCTCTAACTTGATTGCTGGTTTTCCGTTGCATTGCGGTAGGAGCCCGGTGTTAGTATTCTAGACCAGGCAAAATAAATCTTCATACATAAATAATTATACACACAATGAACACTTCCATATTGCACAAACCTACTTACATTTTATATATATATATAAATATAAATGTAATTATTTATACAAATCATACATTTCATTTTTTATGCTTATTATTATTATAATTGAATTTATATATTATATAGCAATCATATTATAATTATAATTTAAAAATACATTAAAACAAATATATATGTATATGGGTAAAAGACAAGACCATTTTGGTGTCTGCATCAAGTTAAATGTACAAAAGTGATTTTATATTTATACAAAGCATATTTAATGCAAGTTTGTGTCTACTTTTATTTTTTAAATAACTTTTGTGAATAAAATAATATGATATGTGATATAATGTTTCATCATCATTCAACATAGCAGATATATTTATGTAAAAATGAAATTACATGCAAGCTTAAGATTGTTTGGTATATGAACTGTTGTTACACTGAATAACATTTTTTTCTTTTGTAAATCATAGTAAAAAAGTATGATAGTCATCATTTTTCATTCAGAAAACATGAAATAAAAACGGTACACATTTTAATATACAGGAAAAAAATGTAAATCTGTATATTATATTTATATATATATATATATATATATATATATATATATATACTCGATAATTGTAATACACTTCATATTTATTTCTAATAAGGAAAGGAGACCCTCTGCAATCAGAATAAATGAGGCTAGGGTGTGTCACTTTCACATTCTTGCTTCGAGTTAAGGGCGTGAAGGGTTTCACCCTGTGGTCAAAATATCATTTACTATATTAAAACAGTAATTGTTACTATAGCATGTTCTTGATAGTATTATGCATTATGCAGAATATAACACTAAATATTTAACACCACAGGAGTGAAACGTTCAATTAGGCTGCCTAATGGGCTAACAAACCCATTCTAAAAACAGCTGTGACTCCTGCCATGCACACCCACAATGTGCATCTTTCCCAAGCAGGCTGTACATTCGCCTCAGGCGGTTTGCTAGTTAGTCAGTAGGAGGGCTGCCACTCATTTGTGATGGGACCTATTACAAATAATGAGGCATAAGCATGTGTTTCTTGAGTAAATGTCATTTCTTTCTGTCTCCTTTAGCCCGGCAACAGTGACGGTTTGGTAACTCTCCCTTCAATGCTGTCGGCCAAGCAGCCTATTGGAGACCAGACTGTAGGAGGTGGAGCCTATCTTGACTTGCAGTTGCTTTAAGCCAATCTATTGACGAGGCCACGCCCCTGTGGTGGATTCAACAAACCCCTCAATACAAAGCAGTTTATGCCATTTATGCTATTTATATAAGAATTTTAAAAAGAATTATATGTATTTTGAATGTATATTGCACATTGTTTTTAATGCATTAGAGCTAATATTCTACTCATACGGTTTGTTGCGTGTGTTTGTATGTTTGTGTCCATGCACATGTAGTGATGTTCACTCAGGAAATAGCTTCTTGAACCAGGGTCTAAACCAGGGGTGTCAAACTCAATTCCTGGAGGGAATAGATTCAACATTAATTAAACACACTTGATCCAACTAATCAAGTCTTTCAGGCTAATTTGAAAGCTACATTGTATGTGTGTTGAAGCACCCTTACGAAAAAGAAGTTTATTCAAGTGTGCTATTAGTATACTTCTTTTAAACTAAAAATAAGAAAGTATGCTTTTAGTTTACTTTTTATGTACTTCTCAGAAATTGACTTTATGTACTCCTCAGAAATATACTTAAAATGACATTTAAGTATACTTGACTTATACTTACAAAAAGTCTAAATATACTTTAACTTTACTTAAGTATACTTAATAAAATAAACTTGAAGTATACTACTTTTTGGTAAGGGCAGGGTTGGGTCTAAATTTTGTTTGGCTTTGGTTATGTATGATTTGTGTTTTAAACTTGTGGTCTAAACATTAAACCTGCCGAATAGAGGCAGACTTTCGCTGATACCGTAAATTTAAGCCAAAGGACCAGAAAAAAAAGTGTGTGTGTGTGTTTGTGTATGTCAGTGCCTCCCTGCTGATGTGACTCTACCGTGAGTATGTGTAAATACGTAGAGACATTCTCAAGCCTCTCTTTTTTTTTTTCTTTGAAGGTTTTAATTTGCATGAAGTTCATAGAGCTAGCTGTTCTAACATGTTTACAAGATTCGCCAAACTCTTACACTACGCACAGTGTAGTTCATGGATGTATGCAACATGTAGTTCTTCTAAGTCATTTCGCCAAAAATAGCTCAGAACCAGAATCAGGAACAACTTTTGTGCTTTATATCTGTGTACCTGTGTCATGCCTAAGAAAAATATGTATTGTCCATACCAATCAATGTACAAAATTCTATAGCTAAATGTGCTTGTTGATGTGTGCATGTAACCATGTGATGTAACCAACTAATGAATGTGTGTGTTTAGCCAAAAAATTCAATGCATTTGTGTTTATTTACTGCACTCAGAGAGTGTTTCGGGCCTGCTGTAATGCACACAGGTGTATTTTCACCCATTGTCTGTGTATTAAGGAGAGTGTTTGTGTGCATCTGTTGGAATGTGAACAGGTTCATTTGTTACCTGCAGCTGTATCCCAACTATACCCTCCTGTTTGTTTATGCCAGTGTGCCTCGTTTATTATACTCTGTGCTTTTTTATTAAATACTAGGAGTAATTTGCATGTTTAGGCTTTTATGAGCAGTAAGAGTAAAGTGTATGACCGTGAAATAGTCAGTGTGATTTATTTGTACTAGTACCCACACATGCCAATGGGTAGTTAAGCAAAAGCACTACTCCTTCATGTTGCCGATTTGTTCCCATCATATTTGTAATTCGTAAACATACGTAGAAAACAGAAATCAAGAATTTGGCTGTTTGGAGAAAGTATTATTTTATTTTGACATTTTATAATAACTTAAAATAAAGGAAATTTTACATTGTTTCTGAGAGATTGAGTGACTGACTCACTATGTTTGTATTTACATTTCCACACCTAAAAAAGTGAGAAGTGATTGAGCTACATTAAGTAGATTTTATTTCAGTAATTGTGGTCATATCAAAAATTAACACTGGAGTTGCTCTCCCTTATGATAATCAAGTTGTAAACAAGAAAATAAAAAGTTTACATTTCATTTTGCTGCTCCTGATCTACTTCTCAAAAGAAATCCTGAAATGCATATTTAATGCCCTCTAGTGGGCAATGTTAGCATAAGAACATCTCTTTTCAACGCACTTCCGGGAATGTCTTTGTTTTTATATAACAAGAGAGATAAAGGAGGTTGTTGTATAAAACTGCAGTTTCATGTGAAAATGTATATAGAGATAGCAGTAAAATCTTTCACAAAATATATATTAGAAACCTTTAACTTTGCAAGACAATTACGCACATGTTAAGAATAGCGTACTTGCATACTGCGCAATACACACTATATAGGCTACACTTTCTAAAAATAGTATATGATGCAGTACAATATACACGTTTTAAACAGTAGTATGCTAAATACATTCATGACCCCATTATGCTTTCAGGTCAAGTGGTGCTAATAACTTCAGAAATTAAAATGAATTTTAATCCAATTTGAAAGATTTTTTCAAAAAATGTTCAAAATATGTTCAATTAAGTAATGATTAAAAACAGATGTTCAAATGCACAAGCCAAATTTGAAATAGGAGTCTGAACACATTGCATTGTGGGATATAGTCTCCCATGCAGTGTGTTCTGCTGTATATTATACATTTCGGCAAATGTGAAAGGTCAAACTGGCATTTTGCATACAGTGCACAGTATTCATACTGCATACTACAGAAATAGTATGAGTAGTATAGTAGTATTCTATTCCGAACATAATCAAATATAGTAGGTCTATACACTGACAGCTTTAAGCAAAGCCTGGCTCGTTTAAATAAACTCTGCCCCCTAAACTTCAGGAAACCATAGACAGATTATCAATCATTGGGAAAAATAAGTATAAAGAATTATTCAAAGTGAATCAGTCTGTTTATACAGCGCCAGTGCCATGCTATGAACAGAGCAAGCAAACATACATTGAAATGTTGCTGTTACTGCTTTAAACACTTCTGTGTTAATGCTAAAAGCTAAAACAGCTCTTATAGCTCAGAGGTTTGTTTAGGTTCGTATACTGTGTAACAGTGAAAGTAGTGCATTGAGTTAAGGGCTGTTTTGTCTGTGTAGGTTTTGTGGTCTGTCAGCTGCGTGTTGTC
The DNA here is from genome assembly GCF_018340385.1 of Cyprinus carpio. NCBI lineage: Eukaryota > Metazoa > Chordata > Actinopteri > Cypriniformes > Cyprinidae > Cyprinus > Cyprinus carpio. The sequence goes on along the minus strand of NC_056612.1, from coordinate 15,720,191 downwards.
TCAGAGTTCTGTCATTAACAGAGCCCTCAGCAGTTTCTCTCTCTCCATCCGCAGGTCTTCAGACTTCACTCATAACAAGACAGACGGATCAACACAAAGAAGGATGGGAACAATCAGAGAAAAAACATCAAGAACCATGTCAACAGATGGAAAGAAAAATGGAAAAACACGCATAACAAAAGAAAGATATGAATAATCACAGAGAGGCAGGCAGAAATATAGTAGGAAAATATAACTACTTACATTTTAATGGAATTATTCAAGATTTTGGAAAAGGCCTGACTGTTATGTGTGTACTTAGTATTCCCTACATTATGGGCACCAAATGTCCCCAAGGACAGTAATACCAGTAATTTTTGTCCTTTTGGGAATTTTTTTTAGTCCCGATGTGGAAAACAGATTCTAAATAATACAGAATTACATTTTTTTTATCTAAAAATGCAGGAAGTTTTCTGTGAGGTGTAGGTTTAGGGTAAAGGGATAGAAAATACAATTTGTTCAGTATAAAAATCACTACATCTATTAGAAGTACCCATAACACATGGAAACCAGTGTCTTTGTGATTGTATGTTACCTTTCTGTCTGTGTAGCATATGGCAGCAGGTGAGGTACAGGACTCGGAAAGAACAGTGGAGAGCTGTCACGCTCTAAACGTGACGTATCCTTCTGCTGTAGAGAAGAAAAAACTAAATAAAAACTAAGTCTGTATATTGTCACATAGTATCTCCAGGGATTAAACTGAGATTATAGTGGTGGGGAACTTGTTTGCACAAATATGTAATAAACCAAACAAATTGCATATAAGCCGATTTATATCAGAAACAATGGTTGCTTTTTATTTTGTGATTTAGCTAAAGCATACATTATTTATCTTATTTATACAGTATACATAGGCCTAGGCCTACACCTTATTCGTTAAAGTGCCCCTATTATGGATTTTTGAAAATGACCTTTCATGCAGTGTGTTACAGGTCTAAGTGAATGAATACATCCTGCAAAGAGTTTCACTTTCTAAATCGAGACGGATTGAGTCTACTGGACTGTTGAATTGCAAAGTTTGTAGCTTAAGCTGTTTTGGTGTTCATTCACATTGTTTCTAGATTATTGTGTAGAGTGATCAGATGCATTTAAAATAATTGCTAAAAGCTTCATTGGCCAAAAAAAAAAAAAAAACATTAATTGAATAATCATATCAGCAGCTAGGGTTGCCACCTTCAGCGAGGCAAAATAAGGGACACCCATTCACGCCCCCCTTCCTAAGGAGTGAGCATATAGTAAATCTTACCGGTGGGTATATGGGTGGTTGGACTTGTTTGTCCAAGGAGCTGTTTGAAGAGGATTTTCCCATACTGCACTGGGAGGAGATGGCTGCAAGTGCCTCAGGGAGGTCATCTTCATCACTATGGTTACTATAGTACAAATAAAATATATCAAGAGAGGCCATATTGTTAAATCTAAAAGGCTCCAGAAGTTAAACACTGTCGTCCGCCTATTGACTCACAAGCTAAACTGTCTGACGAGGCGTTTGCGCCGATCCACTCTGGGCTTCTCTATGTTCAGACTGCTTGAGCCTGAATCCTGTGAGGAGCTGGGATACCTGAGATAAGAGTCTGAAGTTAGTGAATAGAATAACACATGGAGACAAAGACGCTCGATGCTTGAAACCCATATGAGACATGTTCGGTACGTGCCGTTCTCACCTGTCAGTCTGGTCTCCACTTGAAGAGTTCCCCTTTGAGGTTCCACTATCACTTTGGGTGGTGCGCTACAGTAGGAGAGAGCAGAGCACAGGCTATGCATCATCTCACTGCTACTGTCACATGCCCTCATTCTGTAAGCTAAATATTTGTGCTTTTTAAACTGTTATAATTATCCTGTGTATTTTTTCTAAAAAGGTAGGTGGCTTTAGTTTATGTCGTTCCTAGCTGGTCTTTAAGTTATACACCCTTAAAAATAAAGGTTCTCTATTGGCATCTAAATGGTTCTGTGAAGGAACTTTAACATCCATGGAACCTCACCATTGCATAAAAGGTTCTTTACAGAGAAAAAGATCCTTTAGACTAATAAAATGTTCTTCACACTAAAAAATGGTTCTTATGTAAACTGTTTACTAAGGTTCTTTGAACAAACAAACAAAAAATGGTTCTTCTATGGCATCACTGCAAAAAATCCCTTTGGAACCTTTATTTTGGTTATGCCTGAGGTCAACCTGATAGATCTTGGTCAACCTCAGGTTTCTTGGATTTGGTAAAAAAGACCAAATCAAGCTGGTTAAGCATTAAAGTCGGCATTAAATGAAAATGTACCTGCCTATCTCTATTTAACTATTTTATCTATTTTATAAATGCATGTTATAGATATTATTATGAATGATTCATCCATATATGGTTCATAAAAAAAAATCTTCCAGTGAAAACAACTTCTCCATTCATTTAGACTTCTTACACACTGCCCCTTTCTTACAAATGACTGGAAGCTTGCATTCAGATCTATCTCTATCCAGTTAATAGAATCAAGTCCCTGCAGTACTTTTTTTTTTTTAATTATTACAGTCGGATGCAAGTTATTTGTTAGAAAAGATGTTGCTACTTCCATTTCATCGCAACTTTTTTTCAGTCACTTTAGAGTCAGATATATAAATAGATAAATTAACTTTGCATCAGCTTTTATGAACAGAGTGTCATGTTCATGCAGTCTGTCACTGTGAGCAGTTACTTTAGAGATGTTGCTCTTGAGCTGTTCCTGTAAAACCGCAGGGGAGGAAGGAAGACTTTTCTCAGAAAGTGGTTTTTCTTCTGCCTGTAGTTACAAAGGGAATTGAATTCTTATTCATATGGAATAAAACAGCCATAAAAATATTTTCTGTTTGCTCCAGGTGGCTGTGATCTCCATAACTGACCATGTCTATGTTGATGTGGAGGGCCGGCCAGGCTGCAGGTTCCGCTTCTAGCTGGTTCTGTAGAGCTCGATCCAACTCATTCGGGAGCACAGGAGACACGACCCAAGCTTCTGATGTAAACAAACACATCAGCATACTTATTCTGAATTTTACAAGGTAGTTTCACTCCTCAAATTTGATAGGCAGAGCGGTATGCCCAGAGTGCAGTCCAATAGGCCTTAGGGTAGCAGCATGTTTAATTTTTGACAGGAATGAAAACAAGGCTGTGAGGGATAGAAGTACTACACAAGAGTTCAATTGTTTAACAACATGCAATTGTTCAACTCATTAAATGTCTTCCCAAAAAAAATGTCAGTATACAAAAACACTATAAAGCTCTTGAAAATTGTGACTTTAAAACATGACATGTTATCTTGGACCTTTATACCGTGCATGGCTTGCCATTATAAAGACTATAAAGAGTCGTTCACACCAAGAAAGATTACTATAACAATAACAATGAAGTTTTAGAAGTTGTTCAAATTCTATGAGAATAGGGGTCCACACCACAGCTATAATTATAACGTAGATACAAGATATTGGAATCACTTCAGGTTTTAAAGCGATAAACAGCGCTTACACTAATCAGAACGTTATTGTCCCTTGGTGGGGATGCTAATGTATTTGATAGAATTAGTACGATAAAACTTTATAGTTATAGTTGTAGGCCAATTGGTGTGAACAGGCCTTTAAAGTCTGTAATACTGGGACTTTTCATAATTTGTATGTTCACACCTGCACTAGACAGAATTTTTTTAAGATGTATTTTTGGCGGTTTTTTTTTTTCTTTATTAGTATAGGACAGTGTAGAAGTGACAGGAAGCGAAGTGGGAGAGAGAGATGGGGGCGGCATTAGGGAAAGTCCTCGAGTCGGGATTCGAACTCGGGACACCCGTAGCGCAACTATATGTCAGCTGCCCACAAGGCTATCGGCGCCAACGAGACAGAATTTTTAGTGACCCCCATCTGCAGGTTAAATTGATAGGCCTACAGGTGACAACAAGTGAATGAGTCACTAAATCATTTACTTAACCAACTCGACTCGTGAAAAACACACGAATCACTAGTGTGAGTTGTTCAGAGACGCGTGCAACCGCGGATTCTGCATTGGCAGAGTAAAAATAGACAAAATATCTAACAATATGTCTTTAAAATGTAAGAAAATCAATATAATCTCTTGATTATTTAACATTTTGCAAAAAACTGCACCCGTGTCAAATCAAGTAGCTATAGTCAGACTCGGGACTCACTAGGTTTAGCTGTTGTTAGGCACAATGCTTCCTGTTTTTCGTATCCATGGCGATGGTAGCAGTGATGGATCTTTCCAGAAAGAGGAGCTTCGTTCTCTTCCACACTAAACCTCCGGGTGTCTGCAGTGCTCAAAGGGAAACTATAAAACAATGCACAACAATGACACATATGACAGCTCCACATTATTTTTGGTCTGTATGACGTAAAGATTCAGAGAACAAAAGAGGCTCTCAAGTTCATTCATACATGTTGACACACCCACCCACACATGCAACAGAATGGCATATGTCATATTTATTGATCCTATACATTCACAACACAATTAGCACCAGCATAAGACCAGTGCAAACCTGGCTGGTACTTATATATTGATTTATTTTCAAGTAGCATGTTATGAATAACCACAGCAAAATGACATCCAGAAACATGCACACACAGCGTTCCAATATAATAACAGAGTGCTTATGAAAGTAATTTCAGTGGATGGACCAAAAACAACAACTGTTTATGCAAATGGTGTTATTAAACAGAAAATGGAACAGTGCAAATGTTAATACAAAAATGAGAAGCAAATGTCAAGGGTTTACATAATGAATAAAATTGAGTCGATTGGTGTAAACAACACATTTATTAAGGCAGGTCTCATTGCAGCAGCCCATAATCATTAAAAGCCCCTGTCTCTTGCTGATTGTACAGATTTCAATGGCCAAACACAAAAGTTTCTAACTTAACACTTCATCAAATATGTAATGATCATTAGCACACATAGAACAGCTGTCACGTGTACTTTCAAGGTGAATTTAAATTAAGTAAAGCAGGGTTTGTAAACAGTGAGGTGCTTGGTATGATATTATATAAGTGATTTGCACTTTTATTATATAATTGATTTGCACTTTCAAGTAAACTTTTAGACATAATATGCAAAAATCTATGAACTAAAATTATAAAATATGCTTTGATCTAGAACAATGGTGCTCAGTCTGGCTTTTGGAGGTGCTTGCACACTTGTCCGCAATTCTCAACAGCTTGGTGAGATGGATCTGATGTGTTAAGAGTAGCGTTGGAACTAAACCGAGCAACCTTGCTATAGAATATAAAACCACAACAGCAGCAGTTACATATCCTGGCATCGTCATTCAGGTAATTTGCTAGTTCTAAATTTGATCATAAATCATGTAAAACTCTAAAGAGTCACCAAGGTCTGCATATGCTGAATATGTTTGTCATTTCAGGATGCATTCGGTCTGTTGAGACATGTCACATGATGGATGATCACAAGCAACGGATGAGACTCCTGCAGGTGTGATGATGCAGATGGATGACACACTGTGACTGGATGCGAGTATTCAACAGTCTCTTTTACTAAGGTGAGTGACTCATCCGAACACTCTTTCACATGCTCACAGCGCGGTCATAAGTTTGTCTCTGTGCACAACTGACACAATCCTGCCACTGCGCTCAACCAAACCGCTCTCACCAAACCCACCACTGCTCGCAGGGGGTCTTTCCACATTGGAGGGTCTAAATCAGACACATATGCACATGCAGGTGAAACACAGATGAGATCAGCCTACATTTCGTGATTTTTTTTAACAGAAACTGGAAGATGGCATAGGTTTTATCTTTTAGTTTCGGTAGATAAAAATGTATACCTGTGTGGTGGCGGAATGTGTCCCAGTTCCATAGGCTGTACGTATAGGGGAGGGGTTAGACTAGACGGGTGTATTCTTTGCCAGGGATCCTGTGCAGTTGGAATGTTGTGTTTATACTGGAGGGAGCAGAAAATTATGATTCATGTGAGTGAAGTCTCTTGATAGTTACTTCAGCATTAAGAACTTAGCTAAATATCAGTCTATGTAAAAAAAAAAAAAAATCTCATCATGATTTACTCATAAGAATTTTTTTTCAGAATGTTATTTGGAGATTAAAATGAGTCACAAGACTTTTCTACAGAACCATGATGATGGGGAAAAAAATGTGATGGGAGGAAAAATGTTATTAAACAAAATATTGTGAGAAGCATTCTCTTGCAAAACTTTTGCTTTCTTTTGAAAAAACCTTAACGTTTCCTTGAGAAACTTAGCACTTGCTTGCAAATTTTTTTGATTATTTATTTTTTTCGTTGAAAATTATACATTTGTGAGTTAACGCAAAGTTTCTTGGGGTAAGTTGATACTAAAAGCACTGGAATATATCACTTTTTTTTCCATTTCATATTAGTTTTCAAATTTTTTGCAAAGGGCCCCCAAATATGATGTTTGCCTTGTGAAGGAGCCAAAAACATCTCACTACAATATAATATTCCAGCACATTTCACAAGAAATATTTTGCAATAAATACAGAAAATTTAGATTTTTACTACTGTTAAACTGTCTATAAAATAAAACAATCAATTTCCAACCTGTCTTTTAAAAAAACAGAATGAAACCGTAAAATATATATATATATATATATATATATATAACAAAATAAAAATGCCCTTTGGACACCAGTCAAAAAAAGAAAAAAAATCCCTGATGGAGCTACTAAATCCTACTAAATACTAAATCCTATGTATTTCTTCCTAAAATAATCATATAAAGTATGAAGTATATTTAAAGAGTACCGGTGTTAAGCTTGCCTCTGGGCTGGTCTGTGCACTACAGAATGGAGAGAGTATCTTTCATTACTTTCAGTATTTTTTCATTACACAAGCACAACAAAAAGCATTAAAAAGCATGTTTTTATATCTGAGTGCTCATAATTGTGTTTGTGTGTCTTTACCTTAGATGTGGATGTTTTGCTGGAGTTATGGCTGTGGAAGACAAAAGCAATCATATAAATATGACATGTGACATATGTGATGTGGCACTTGTGTTAAAGCAGCATTTAAAGGCTTTAGGGTCAGATGCAGGGCAGACACAGAGATTAAGCATGTTAGAAATGCATTAGGTTGATTATTGAAAGGAGATATTGCATACGGCACACAGACCTACCCTTAACCATAGACTGGGCTCGTGATGGATATCTTTTACTTGGTCTTCTCTCAAAAGTGCTTGCTCTCCTGACTTTACCACTATGTGTGGCCTGATATTCAGTCCTTCCACTGTAAACAAAAACAATATGACACTTAAAAAAAGCGACAGTGTAAATATGTTGCCAGAATAGGTGTACGTGTGTATGTACCTGAATCTGAACCGTGAGCCGAGGCGTGTGAAGTCACTGCGGCCTCTGTTGTTGTGGGTTGGCTGTCTGAGCCGGAAGAAGGCATGACTCTCAACTGCACACTTCCATAAGTGCTTACACTCCCGAGAACTCGAAAGCTGAAACACAAATGTGTGCTCCTGCTCTCGGCCCTGCACCCACAAACATACAGGCACTTAAGTTTTAAAGCACTTCAAAATATAGACAGAGCACAGGGTTTTTCCAAATGATTAATTCATTTTTTAATGTTTTACTATTGGATTTTAATATTACAATTATATTGAATGTATTATGAATGAATGATTTAAAGGGTTAATTCACTTAAAAATGGAAATTAGCCTATGATTTACTTACCCTCAAGGCGTCCTAGGTGCATATGACTTTCTTTTTTCAGAAGAATCCAATCGGGAGTTATATAAAAAAAATATCCTGGTGCCTCAATGGCAGTGGGCAGGTGTTTTTGTTCAACAGTCCAAAAGAAGTCCAAAAAAGCGCATCCATCCATAATAAAAAGTACCTTACACAGCTCCAGGGGGTGAATAAAGTCCTCCTGTAGCAAATCGATGCATTTGTAAGAAAAATATCCATATGTAAAATCAAAATCCTCCAACATATTTCTTTACAAATCCTCATTTTGTACTTCTAATTTGTGACCGGTGTTTTTTGTTTTGTTCTCTCCTCTGCGCTTCCGCGTTCGTCACTTTTCACCAGCGCATGCGCTACGCATACGTCCTACGTCATCTGCTCGTAACAACTTGCACTTATGACAGTTAGCAGTTATGACAGTAAACTGTTTTTAGTGTTTTGAATACAGATATTTTTCTTACAAAAATGCATCGATTCTCTACAGGAGAACTTTATTGGACTTCTTTTGGACTGTTGAACAAAAACACCCACCTACTGCCATTATAAAGCTTAGAAGAGCCAGGACAATTTTTTTTATATAATTCTGAATGGATTCGCCTGAAAAAAGAAAGTCATACACCTAGGATGCCTTGAGCGTGAGTAAATCATGGACTAATTTTAATTTTTATGTGAACTAACCCTTTAAAAATGATTTGTGAATATGAAGTCAGTATGAACAAAGCCATAGTTCAGTTTGTCCCACATTAAAATTAAGCAAAATTAAAATGTATTGTACAAGTATGACATCACAGCAGTAGTGATTATTTTAACAGCTTATCAACCAAGTCTTAAGGCCCCTGGTATAGAGGAACGTCTACAATGTGAGCACAGATAAGCGAGTGCAATTTTATGTATGTAAAATTTACCTTCTCATCATCCTCCACAACTACTAATGTCAGTCGGTTCTTCCTGAAGTCAAGACGGGTTATTTTAGGCCTGAATGGAAACATTTACATAAAGTATGTTGAGATGGAAAATATCAGCCATGACTGAAGAGTCAAAGGTCAGCTACTGGTCAGAACATCTAGAGTGTATCTGTGAATCTCACCAAAAGAAGAGACCAATTTTGCTGGATCCCTCAAAAACAAGGATTCCGGTTGGTGTGAGTCCCAGAGCATATTCTCCTCCATCCCGTCCCTGCACGTCAACACAGTGCATTTTACACAGCAGTCTCATACTATCTCACAAGTATATTACACAGGTTTTACTGAACAGGTACAGTGCACTACTGTTCAAAGGTTTGGTGTGAATCAATTTAATGCATCCATGCTGAATAAAAGTATTACTTTTTTCATTTTTTTTTCTTTCCCAAAACATTTAAATGGTAATGTCCCTCCTGATATCACAGGTACTTTTAAGAGCTGAGACATTACATTGGTGGATGAACAGGTGGATAATATTGCTTCTGAAAATATTAAAAAGATAATATAAAAGATCAATTCAGCTGCTGTAGTGGTATGTTACTGCTGTTGTGTAGGAACAAATGCAGCCTTTTTTAATTGCATCTTTTTATCAACATTTCAACACATAAATAACAAACATAAACATAACCATATAAACATAAACAACCAACAAACAGACAATGCCCATCTTTTACAATTCTAATGAAAAAGAAAAGAGAGAAAGAAGAGAAAGGGAAAAAAGTGCATTATAAAATACCAAAACTCAAAATATTACTTAAAGAAACATCAATAAAATCCAAGTATGGAGTCCAAACTTGAGGAAAAGCTTCAGTGCACATACGAGTTACACATTAGAAATTCTTAGGGAATCATTTCCCTAATGATCTTGTGCCATTCTTTCAAAGATGAGGGTTTGTCACTGATACAAGTTAGCAATATATTTTTTTCTGGTAGCAAAGGCTAGAATGTCAAATAGATGTTTGTTGAATTTTTTTTCAGCAAGTGTCTGAAAGTGAGACATAGAATCAAAGACAAAGACGCAAAACATGCGTAAAATATGATCGTAGTTTTATGCAGCTTGTCAGGGAACATCGGCTCTGTGTAGTAAATGCTGCTCCATGTGAAAGCATGCACGTGATTGAGATTTACCGCTGATTACAGAACCGGCTTTACTGACAAGATGGGCATTAAATATCACATGCGATTTATCGTGCAGCCCTACTGTCTATGGAGGGTCAGAGAGCTCTCAGATTTCATCAAAAATTTCTTAATTTGTGTTCCGAAGATGAACGAAGGTCTTACGGGTTTGGAACAACATGAGGTTGAGTAATTAATGAAAGAATTTTAACTTGAAAATGAACTATCCCTTTAATTACCTTCAGATAACAGATTTGTAGAGGGCAAGGTAACTGTTAAGCCTCTAAATCAAGCCAAATAGATTTAGGTCCTCTTTGAGCCATTCGGCTATGAATCGGAGCTGACAGGCCAATTGGTATTTTCTGACATTTGGCACATCGCAGCCCCCCAAAGAACTGGAAAGTTGCAATTTTGAAAATTTAGTCTTGGCTTCCGCTTATTCCATATAAATGAGCTAAACCATTCTGTTATTCTTTTATTTGTCAATAAGATTGATATCATCTGTAGTGGATAAAGAAGCCAGGGCATTATATTCATCTTAACTACAGCAATCCTCCCAAACCAGGAAAGAGAAAGATCTGACAATTAAATCGTCACACAAATGCAGCTTTTAAGTAGGTATAATACTGATATAAAATGATGTAATGGAGTATATGTATATGGTCTAATATTGTCTTTGTAAAGTACAGTATTATTATAGAGCTCTTATTGTTGGAGATAAATCTCCTATTGTGAAGGTACAACAGGGTGAAAATAAAATAAAATAAAATAAAATAAATGAAACCAAGAATTTGAATACACTCTTAGAATTGCAATCCTTGAAATTCAAATTAACTAAAGGAAGTGATCTCACCTTTACAAAGTGCATGTCTACTCCATACATCTCCAGCCACTTGCACTTATTCAGGAAATTCAGCTCAGCTTGAGAAGGACTCATTCCCCTGTAGAGAGACGTACTGGTGAACATTCAAACTCATGAGCAGTAAAGAACACCATAACTCATCGTTCAAATCTGTCCAGTGCCCTGTCATGTCATAGCTAGACTACAGCAACTCCATCTTGTACAGCCTGACAGCATTTACTACATGTCCCATCAAGCGCATCTCAAGTTTTGCTGCACTTGTTATTAACCTCCGGAAATCCTCTCACATTATACCTCTGCTCTGTGCTCAAATCGCTACATTGGCTGACAGAATCTGCAAGAATTCAAATCAAGCCATTATTTTTGTCTTGCACTGTTTATTTTTAACCCCCAGGTCTATATAAAGTTATAAAATTTCTCTCATTTCATTTCCAAGATCAACAAACAATCCAGACCCATTTAAACAAATGCAACAGCTCATCTGTAGGGAATGATCTGCAGCTAAGCACGTACTTGTACAGTAGCATGCTGACTTTGATGATTGCTCTTAAAACAGGGTCAAATGCAGAGCTGAGGATTTAATTAAAACCACAGGGAGACTGAGTTTTCAGTTCATGTTAAATGCATGTAAACAGTTCAAGTGTGATTATCACTAGCAAATGAAAGGGTCCAAATCTAAATAAGTGAGACCAAATCTGACACTTCAGTCATTCTAAGGACTTCATTCAAAACACACACACAAGCACAGTTTTACACAGTGTTGTAATCAGGTGCAATGTGACAAACCATCAAGCAATAAATCTCTGTTAATCTTACTTTCTGTCCTAACCAGACTGAAACTATATTTTGTTGGTCACTTGCTCAGTGATTCATGCTTTTATATCAGATTTACTATCAGCTTGCACCAGCGCAAGCCCTCATTTGGCATTAAGAACTACTGTCAGGATTACTAAAGACACACAGTGGGAAATTAGCACTGAAAAGGCTTGGACACAGTTATTTTTGCGACTCACCCTATTGAATATGCATTTGTAGGAGTTTCTCTTTCGATCTTAAATTTATGGGAGGAGAGTATCTGAAGGGGGTAATTTTCTCTGCTCTTGGTAGACTGTGTTGGTCATTATGGAAATGAGATGTTGCGTCTGTGTTCTTTAATGCGTACCTTCACCTACAGAATCTTCCCCTCCCATTGGCGCTTTTATGGAATTGCACTGTTACGCTATTAACGCTATAATTTGCCCTGTTTAGTAAATCTGGTCCCAAATGTGTTCTGATTGGCTATGATTAGTCAAGTTGCATAGTACAGGTCCTTCTAAAAAAATTAGCATATTGTGATAAAAGTTCATTATTTTCCATAATGTAATGATAAAAATTAAACTTTCATATATTTTAGATTCATTGCACACCAACTGAAATATTTCAGGTCTTTTATTGTTTTAATACTGATGATTTTGGCATACAGCTCATGAAAAACCCAAAATTCCTATCTCAAAAAATTAGCATATCATGAAAAGGTTCTCTAAACGAGCTATTAACCTAATCATCTGAATCAACTAATTAACTCTAAACACCTGCAAAAGATTCCTGAGGCTTTTTAAAAACTCCCAGCCTGGTTCATTACTCAAAACCGCAATCATGGGTAAGACTGCCGACCTGACTGCTGTCCAGAAGGCCATCATTGACACCCTCAAGCGAGAGGGTAAGACACAGAAAGAAATTTCTGAACGAATAGGCTGTTCCCAGAGTGCTGTATCGAGGCACCTCAGTGGGAAGTCTGTGGGAAGGAAAAAGTGTGGCAAAAAAACGCTGCACAATGAGAAGAGGTGACCGGACCCTGAGGTAGATTGTGGAGAAGGACCGATTCCAGACCTTGGGGGACCTGCGGAAGCAGTGGACTGAGTCTGGAGTAGAAACATCCAGAGCCACCGTGCACAGGCGTGTGCTTTTGAACCAGAAACAGCGGCAGAAGCGCCTGACCTGGGCTACAGAGAAGCAGCACTGGACTGTTGCTCAGTGGTCCAAAGTACTTTTTTCGGATGAAAGCAAATTTTGCATGTCATTCGGAAATCAAGGTGCCAGAGTCTGGAGGAAGACTGGGGAGAAGGAAATGCCAAAATGCCTGAAGTCCAGTGTCAAGTACCCACAGTCAGTGATGGTCTGGGGTGCCATGTCAGCTGCTGGTGTTGTTCCACTGTGTTTTATCAAGGGCAGGGTCAATGCAGCTAGCTATCAGGAGATTTTGGAGCAATTCATGCTTCTATCTGCTGAAAAGCTTTATGGAGATGAAGATTTCGTTTTTCAGCACGACCTGGCACCTGCTCACAGTGCCAAAACCACTGGTAAATGGTTTACTGACCATGGTATTACTGTGCTCAATTGGCGTGCCAACTCTCCTGACCTGAACCCCATAGAGTATCTGTGGGATATTGTGAAGAGAAAGTTGAGAGACGCAAGACCCAACACTCTGGATGAGTTTAAGGCCGCTATCGAAGCATCCTGGGCCTCCATAACACCTCAGCAGTGCCACAGGCTGATTGCCTCCATGCCACGCCGCATTGAAGCAGTCATTTCTGCAAAAGGATTCCCGACCAAGTATTGAGTGCATAACTGAACATAATTATTTGAAGGTTGACTTTTTTTGTATTAAAAACACTTTTCTTTTATTGGTCGGATGAAATATGCTAATTTTTTGAGATAGGAATTTTGGGTTTTTCATGAGCTGTATGCCAAAATCATCAGTATTAAAACAATAAAAGACCTGAAATATTTCAGTTGGTGTGCAATGAATCTAAAATATATGAAAGTTTAATTTTTATCATTACATTATGGAAAATAATAAACTTTTATCACAATATGCTAATTTTTTTAGAAGGACCTGTATGTCAACTTGTATTTCAGGACATACAGTACTGTTAGCTGCCAAAGTATATAGTACACTTAAAAAAAACAAACAAACAAACAAAAAAAATTTGCAGGTTCTTTATTGGTATCAATGATTTTACCATCAGTGGAAACTTTATATTACACATATGGTTCTATATAATGGGAAAAAAATTCAGATTATTAAAATATTCTAAGCACTAAGAACAAAAAATTGTTCAGGGTTCTTTAGGGAACCCAAAATTGCATTGCTACAAAAGCCCCCTTTTGAAATCTTTATTTTTAAGATTGGGAATAAGAAATACCTGCACTCAGCCCATTTGCGGTAGATGTCTGCCTCCATTATCTCTGTCTGTTTGGGTGAAAAGCGAAACTCTGATACCAACGCTATAGAGTGTTCTAATGGATCACAATCCCCAAGTTCACCTATTAACAAGTGAAATAGAAAGGAAATAGAATACAAACGGAAATTAAAAGGCAAAAATCTGCTGTAAATATGCAAACACAAGAAAAAAAGTCCAAACTGCCCATAAAACACACAGAACTCACTTTGTAAGCAATAAGCCCCTAGCTCCACAGCCACATCATATGGACATTTTAACCTGCTCAGGGAAGAAGGAGAGACTTAATGACCCTTTAAACAGCCAGTAAATGTGTTTGTGGCATACAAAAGGCAACTTTCAAAGCATTCAACAACGTAGTTATCAATCAATGGTCAATATCCACTTTAGTAAAATGTGAGATGACGAGACCCCGTGTTTATGTAAGAAAGGGTGTGCCCCCTGTGTGGGAAAGTGTGTCGGAGCGTATCTGTGCTCTTAAATTAGAAGCTGTGTGTTGGTTCTCATTGGAGTTTCTTTTATTAAAAAGGAGCAGAGCAGCCCCCAGGAGACCAGACCCAGATTATACACACTGAAACAAGAGCTTTTATTGGACCCCGGTAGAAACCCTGCCTTATTGTGTGTGCACGTAACAGAGGGAGGGTCAGAGGTGTGACACAGGGCAAAAAGGAGGATATGAAAGGCTCTCTCTCTTTTTTTACACTGCGTGTGCGTGTTTGTATGTGTCTGGCTGTGAGATAAGCGTAATTTCTTACTTGCCGGACAGTATGTCTTGTCTAAGCTGCAGTACGAAGAGATACCTGCAAAAAATGGTTACATAAACATAAATGTCATATCATAGTGCAAATATTTTACCATACATACAGTGCCTTGCAAAAGTATTCATACCCCTCCCTTCATTTTTGTTTAATATAATAATGACAAAAGCAAAAACAGCTTTATCACAACTTCAAAAATGTATTAAAAATGAAAAGAAAAAAAATACCCCACTGAAATAAGTACTTTGCATAAGTATTCATACCCTTAATACAGTACTTAGTTGAAGCACCTTTACAGCTTTAAATCTTTTTGTGTATGATGTGACAAGCTTTGCTCATCTGTATTTAGCAATTGAAAAACCTCTGTTAGGTTGGATGGGGGCAGACGCACATTTTCAGTTTTCTCCAGAAATATCTGATTGGGTTCAAGCCCAGGCTCTGGTTGGGCCACTCAAGGACATTCACAGAGTTGTCTATAAGCCATTCTTGCTATGTGCTTAGGTTCATTGTCCTGTTGGAAGGTGAACCTTCTGCCCAGTCTGAGGTTCTGAATGCTCTGAACTGGGTTTTCATTAAGGCTATCTCAATATTTTGGTGCACTGAGCTTTTCTTCTACTCTGACGAGTCCCTCAGAGTCCCTGCCACTAAAAACAGCCCCACAGCATGAGGCTGCTACCAGCACACTTTACTTTTGGGATGCTACTCTGCAGGAGATGAGCAGTGCCTGGTTTCCTTCAAACATGATGCTTTGAATTGAGGTTCATCAGACCAGCGAATCTTGTTTCTCACAGTCTGAGAGTTCTTTAGGTGCTTTTTGCAAATTCCAAGTGTGTTTTCGTGTGTTTTCATCTCCTCTTTATTCAGGAGAGGATTAAGTCTTGCCACAATGCCATAAAGCCCAGATCGGTGGAGTGTTGCAGTGATGTTTGTCCTTCTATAGGTTTTTCCTATCTCCACACATGATCATGGAGCTCAACTAGAGTGACCATCAGGTTCTTGGTGACCAGTCTAGACAAGGCCTATCTCCATCAACTGCTCAGTTTGGCCAGGGGGCCAGCTCTAGGAAGAGCCTGGTTTCACACTTCTTCCACTAAGAGTAACGGAGACTACATGCTTCTGTGAACCTCCAGTGCAGCAAAGTTTTTCTGAACTCTTCCCCAGATGTGTGGCTTGATGCGTTACAAGTCAGGGATAATGTACATCTAGCCGGTTGTTCTCGCAGAATAAACCCCGACAGGGTGATCGGGTCTTGATCAGCCTGAAGGGGTTTATTCTGTGAGAACAACCGGCTAGATGTACATTATCCCGCTTATTACACGGCTACTTGCCACGTAAGTAAATAATTAGACGCAAAATATTGATTTGAGTTGAAATATTTGAATGCAAAGCTTCCGTGAAGAAAGTAGTTGTGAGCAAGCGGCAAATTCAAACTAAACGGACATTTAAGGGAAAGGGTGCAGTCAAACCACGTATTACACAACATTTCACTACAAAATAATTAAGGCAATAAAATAATTAAGACGAAAATGTTTTCAACCTTACCAGTTTGTTAGTTCTCTTATAATCCACTACAGCGTATAAAACAATCGTAGCAAAATGGCAGCAGCTGAGTTTGTATGAAACGAGAGCGAGTCCACGCTACCAGGACATAATTAAAAAAACTGTACACCATTTTGAATCAAGTTTTAATATTTTATTAGCTAAACAAATGCAAAACTTCCACCAAGAACAAAAATAGTTCAAGCAAGAGTACAGCGCCGACTGCTGTTACCCGGATGAGCCTGTGTTATCAGCTTTTATAGGTTGTTATCGAGGGATAACATACCTTGGAATGTCGCGACTGACCAATCAGAATCAAGTATTCCACAGAGCCGTGTAATAATTTGAATGATACAACTGTAACAGCTGTGTGATGATTTGAGTAAGGTACAGAGTGTCACATTAAAATCCCTTTAATAGATGCAATTGTGTTTCTGAGCTCTACATGCAGTTTCTTGGCCTCAGGGCTTGGTTTTTGCTCTGATATGCATTTTCAGCTGTTCAGACATTATTAAGACAAATGTGCCTTTCCAAATCATACCCATTCAATTGAATTTGCCACAGGTTAAGTTCACTCGAATTGTAGTAACATCTACAAGCAATATGAATGCTCCTGAGCAAAATTTTAACTGTCCCAGGTAAGGGTATGAATACTTATCCAATGGAATCATTTAAAGGGGTCCTATTATGCTCTTTTACAAGGTCTTGATTTTGTTTTGGGGGTGTACTAGAACAGGCTCTCATACTAGGTTGTTCGAAAAACAAATTATTTTTCACATATTTTACATTATTACAACAACACTCTCCCCAGTCTGGCTTAAATAGTTCCTGTATCAAATGAAGGCCCGTCTTCTGAAATACAAAGTGTGTTGTGATTGGCAGCACTCGGCGCCTGGTCGGGAAATGTCATGCCCCTTTCCATAGCCGCCTGCGAGCTTCTGTGTTGATATTGTTTCTATGTCTATTTAATTTGATGAAGTTTTGAAACCCGGATGACTGTAACCACTCTAAGCTTGTCTGCCTTGGGAAAGCTAGCGTGTCTCTGACACAGTGATAACACTCGCTGCTTTCTCTAGTGCAGCTCAACCAGGTCTCATCCCATTCAGAGGTATTTGTGATATCACAAATCCTGGAAAATATTAGTTGTAGTCCAAACGAGTCGTTCTTTTTAGTTTTTAAAAAAGTGATTTCTGTTAAATATCTCCTTTTGAAGTGGACTTTGAGCTTTGTAACTTTGGAGATCTTTTTATGCTCAAACAACAACATTACAGACTAACTAAAGTTGAAAAAGCATAATAGCACCCCTTTAAGTTTATTTATATATATATATATATATATATATATATATATTTTTTTTTTTTTTTTTTACAAATTAGCAAAAATGTTAAAAACCTGTTTTTTGCTTTGCTATTATGATGTATGGAGTGTAGACTGATGTGGGGGAAAAAGTAATTTAAAGCATTTTAACAAGGCCGCAACATAACAAAATGTGAAAAAAATACTTTCGGAAGGCACTGTATAAGATGAACTAATAAAATCTGGCCAATATAAGAAGAAAATAATTTTCATGTTATGTTTAACAAATAGGCAATATAAAAATTTTATACTAATTTGTCAAAAATTAAAAATAAACAGAATAAAATAAATAAATAAATATACCCAAACACTTTTAAATGCTACAAGTGAATTTAGGCACCACAACATTATTATATACAATAATATTTGAGATTTGCTAAGTTTATAGTATTGTTAAATTAAAGTGTTTTTAAAGATGAACTCCGAGTAAGCATTTGATGATAGCTGATATATCATGTATCTCTAATACATTTTTAAAAAAATATTTCACCCAAAATTAAAATTAATTAAAAAAAATTAATTTGTACTCACCCTCCACAGTATGTCAGTCTTCTGAAGCTATATGATATTTTAACTTAAAGTCACTTCAGAAGACAGTACAGCGCATGAACCATATGGATTACATTTATTTTATTTCTATAGCACCTTTTGGCCATTTTGGAGCTTTATAACTGCAGTTTTCATGCACTTCATTATGTGGAGATGAAAGGATATTGTGGAGACCAGGATATTGTTAAAAAACATACAAACATCTTCTGTGTTTCATATGGAAAAGTAGGTCAGATTTAAACAAAATGGTGGTGATTCATGATGACAGTTTCATTTTTGGGTGAATTATTCCTTTAAAAATCTTAGTTTGATTAATTAAAGAGCTTTGTAAGACAGTTAGGCATATATGACTACTACTGTTGTTTACCTGGTGAACTCTTCGTGGAGGTTATTGGGCTCTGAAGAATAGAATTTAACCCTGAAAAACAATCTGTATTGAGGTCCATCTACAACAAAGAGATTTTACAAGTAAGAGTATGTGCACACCGGAATGAAACAGACACCCAATGTCAATGACTTTGAAATCTGTACATAAACTTTAAATGAAAAAGGACAAGAAGCTCTCCTTGAAGGTTATGAAAGATTGTTGTCATAGAGACAGGCACAAGTCAGCTAATGTTGATTCAGTGTGACTCAACGGCTTTTAAAAGTGTTGTAAAGCATACACCATTCTGAAGGGTAGCACTGCAGTTACACTATAATATAGAAAAAACGCCAGAGAGACCAAATCATTGGTCTTATTTTACTCCTTCTTGAATTGCACACAAGTTGCATAGTCTGAAATATTTTAAATCAGTGCAGAAATCAAATTATATTGAGGCTATTTCCATCTCCCACTTTTTCCATCTAACAACTGCGTGGGGTATGTCTTGCACAGCATATATTGGGATTGGCTCTAGTCACACCCATAGTTTTCACTCATAGACGCTTGTCACTTGTCACTAAGGCAACAGTAGATTATGAGCCCAAGGTCATCAGCCATCTGTGACCAGCCAACTAAACAACTCCACAATAACTACTTGTATAAGTGTGTGTGTGTGTGTGTGTGTGCAACTACTCACGTCTAATCTGCTTTTTTATGGGCTTGGCTGCATCCAACCATTGCTGAAACATAAGGAAATGTGAAGAACAAGAGCGCAGAAAACAGCATGGGAGGATTGGGGGAGACAGTGGGAGGGAAGGAGAGGAAACAAGACAAAGAGTTGGTTATTAGTCTGAGTGCAGAGAAAAAGAAAATCCTGTTGTTCTGATTGATGTTGAGTGGATGTTTCACACTGACACTCTCCATTTCTCATTTCTGGTCTAAGAGCTGCAGCTTATAGAAAAACAGGTCACTGCCACACACACGCATACGAACGCTCATTAAGTGACACTCACCGCAACCTGCTCTGGGTCCATGAACTGCAGACCGAAGTAATCAGCCTCCACCAGATCCAAATGATACATAATCTGATCAAACAGGTCCTGTCCCTTGGAGTGTTTCTGAAACACACACACATTTAAAGGGGTCATATGATGCGATTTCAAGTTTTTCTTTCTCTTTGGAGTGTTACAAGCTCTTGGTGCATAAAGAAGATCTGTAAAGTTGGAAAGACTAAAGTTTCAAATCCAAAGAGATATTCTTTATAAAAGTTAAGAGTCAACCACACCCCCCTAAAATGGCTCGTTCTAACACACCCCCACGTCTACGTCACAATGTGGGAAGATTTGCAAAGAAAAGTGACAAAAGTGAAAGTGACGTGACATACAGCCAAGTATGGTGACCCATACTCAGAATTCGTGCTCTGCATTTAACCCATCCAAAGTGCACACACACAACAGTGAACACACACACCGTGAACACACACCCGGAGCAGTGGGCAGCTATTTATGCTGCGGCGCCCGGGGAGCAGTTGGGGGTTTGGTGCCTTGCTCAAGGGCACCTCAGTCGTGGTATTGCCGGCCCAAGACTCGAACCCACAACCTTAGGGTTAGGAGTCAACCTCTCTAATCATTAGGCCACGACTTCCCCCAGGAAGGCAGAACTTTTATTCTCTGGATGCAACAAATGCTTCATTTGTAATGGGTTTTATTGGTTTTGTCTCATCGTGCCAGGAGATGGCATCACAGTATGGTGAGGGGCGTAACATTTCCATCACACGCTTGAGGTATTCGGCCAATCACAACGCACTGGATAGCTGGCCAATCAGAGCACAACTCACTTTTTAGAGCGATGAGTTTTGTAAAATTGATGTGTTTCAAAAAGGCGGGGCATAGAGGACAAACAATAATGCACAGTATGTGGAAAATATAGGGGTGTAAGAAAATATCGATACAGGCGGGCGGTAGGGTCTCTGCGCGGCTGCAGCTTTCTCTCGTGGTGGGGGTGTTTTGTGCAGTCGGGGCAGTGCTCACGTCGCCGTTTCGGCAATTCCACATGGAACATAAATACAAACTGAAAAACCTGTGAAATCCAAGTGGAAAGGTTCAACATCTGTATTTATTTTATTGTTTTACAATTTTTTTGTTTTCTTTAGGAATCCTGTAAGCACTTTATTTTTCATTGATATTAAGCAGATGTCATTCTTTTGTTCAGATCAAAATGTTATGACATTGTATGTTACAACTGTAAACTTAAACTGTGAACCTTTAAAGCAGGGTCTAAAAATATATATGGTCTTTTTATAAAATACATTTTATACGTATTATACATTTAACTAAAGGAACCCCCCCTCCCCCCTTTAGTCATACTGCACAAAAAGCGTTTCAATAACGTTGAATGTTACAGGGACTGATTATTGCAAATGCAGATCCCACTGTGTTCTGGTTAAATAATTTTTATTTATTTGGTTTGCATATGGTGGTGTGTTCTTAATGACAGCTTTTCCTAAAAATATATCCTATTCCTAAAATAAGAAATATCCCAATATATCGTCTTGCTTACAGTATCACAATATATTGTATAGCAACCAGTGTATATGTATCGTATTGCCAGATTCTTGGCAATACACAGCCCTAGGAAAATGATGTGTTTTTTGGACCTTAAACCGCATGAACACATTTCATTACACAAAATAATGTTCTTTTTAGCAAAATCATATGACCCCTTTAAAGCACAGATAAATCACTACGTGTGGCAAGCTCGGGGCTACACACTGATCTTGTGACAGTTTAACGGGACACCTGTAGAGCACGTCGTCGGCAGGAAGTTGCTCCAGTGGGCCTGCAGGGCTTGATGGCCTTGATTAGGCACAGCAATGTATGCTACATTGACTTTCATATATGCACTCACTATGGCTGAGTGATATGGCTTAAAATATCTCAGAATCCATTTAAATTAATTTTAGTCTTTTAATTTTTTTCTTTCAATCAGAAGAACCATCATTTTTAAAATGTTTAATCAAGTTACATACAATAAAAATATAGTTAGGAATAAACAGTTGTTGTTTATAAACAATAAACAATTTATTTATGGGTAGTTGACAAACAGGCAGTAAAAAATGCTTTTTTTGTAAAATACCTTTCCTGAAAAAGAAATGCATATATTTATGTAGTGTGAAGTCTGATCTTTGAGAAAATATAAAGGGTCTCTAACTTCATCAATTCTTTCACTGCTTTTTTAAACATTTTTACTGAACTATACCATAAATCTGTCCTAAGGTGTGACATAGCAAAAATTAAGAAAAAAAAAAACCTCTTAATAATACATAACTAGCATGAGAGAGATTTATCATCTTTGTCAGACACATTTTCATATAGTGCTATTTATTTAATATGAAATTATAATTAACATTTTTTTACCCCATGACTTTGACAACAGGACAAACTTTGCTGTCATCCGTTCAAAACTGCCGAAAAACACCCTAGGCAGCAACTACTGCAATCAAGCATTTGCGATAACTGGCAATGAGTCTTTCACATCACTTTGGAGGAATTTTGGCCCACTCTTCTTTGCAGAATTGTTTTAATTCAGCCACATTGGAGGGTTTTCGAGCATGAATGGACTGTTTAAGGTCATACCTCAGCATCCCAATTGGATTTAAGCCTGGACATAGACTTGGCCACTCCAAAACCTTAATTTTGTTTTTCTTGAGCCATTCAGAGGTGAACTTGCTGGTGTGTTTCAGGTGTAACTTTGATTCTCGCTGTTGCCGCTGGCTCCATGTTGTGGAGACGCTGTGTGTTTCAGTGTGAAAGCGAAAATACTTTGTTTGGTCTTCCAAAAGAGGACACAACTAGAAATCAGTGGTTAAGTTGTATTTACAACACTGTTCCAGAACAGTTCAACCCAAATAATCAGATGTGCATTTTATGGAGGACTGTTTCCTGATCCTGGGAGAGAAGACTACAATGCCAGTGCTTCTGACTCACAGTCTGTAAGTATGTTTTCATATGTAAAGGATCTGCACATTTTGTATGTTTCTCTTATGGCTTCAGATGTTTGTTCTATTTGAATGCAAGTGCCCTGCGAAGTGGACATCACAGGATATTCCACCATGATACCAGTTCGAAGCGAAGGTATATGTTCCATTCAAAGTGCACTGAAATGTCTGAGACATGATTTTAAATTGTATTTATTTACAGAGGGGGGCCACGAAGACTGAAATTGAGAACCCCTGGTGTAGAGTAGAGCTTGTTGTTTGTTGTTTCTCCGATCACAAATGCAGACATGGTTTTATGTTTACATGGCGCAATGCTTAAAACGATAGTATAAGTCACTATAATCCGTAATTATGTCCCCACTGGATGCAACAAATGGCTCGTTTGTAATGGGCATATCAGTTATAATATTTCACAGTATTACTATTTATACTGTACTGTACTTTATTTAGCTGAATAAAAAGTGCATCAGATTTGTTATAATATTCATAGTTAATTTTTAAATTGCCAGCAAAATTATTTCAAATATATTACAGGTATTCCATATTTTGTCCAAAACCTAGTCTTACTGCAAAGCCATTTGATGGATAATAACAATCCCAGAGCACCTTCAAAGGCCAAAGAGAGATCAAAAGTCT
This sequence comes from Cyprinus carpio, assembly GCF_018340385.1. Lineage (NCBI taxonomy): Eukaryota > Metazoa > Chordata > Actinopteri > Cypriniformes > Cyprinidae > Cyprinus > Cyprinus carpio. The sequence continues at coordinate 15,697,093 of NC_056612.1, read as the reverse complement.
GTATTTTTCTATTTCATGCTGGGTCTAGATGAGGGGGACAACAAAAGGACACACAAAGGAAAAACTCTATAAACTATTCTGGAGATAATCTCTGCTGTATGATGGTCAATTTATTTTCAAGGCCGGCATTCCACTGAGATCAAAAACTCTCAGCGAATGCAGAGAATTTGTAATTTAGCTATTGATTTGTTCCATTTTAAGGAGCTTGATTGATTTCTTTTGTTGGTTGTAGGATGTTGTGAGGCGAAGGACTGAGTACATGATCAGAATAGGCCATGGAAATGGCAGGAGCTCCTTGTTAAGATGAGCATGTGGAGAAGTATTCCCTGAATGGAATTCAGTCAATCACAGTGCTTGGTATCCTGAATCAGCATCTCTGCAGACTAAAAGAAATTAGTCAATTAAATGCAACATTATTTTGGAGTTCCCCAAAGACCATGTTAAATAAGCTGCTTATATAAGTGGACACTATAAGTGTACTACCATTCAAAATTTGGGGGCCAGTAAGATTAGTTTTTCAAATAAATTAATATTTATTTTCACAATAGATCTTGTAAATTGATCAAAAGTGAGAGTAAAGACATTACTATTGTTACAAAAGCTTTCCATTTCAAATAACTGTTCAAAGAAATGTCACAGTTTCCACAAAAATATAAAGCAGCACAACTGTTTACAACAGAGATAATATTACGAAATTTTTCTTCAGCACCTGCTCGGCATGGAATGATTTCTGAAGGATCATGTGACACTGAAGGCTGGAGTAACAGCTGATGAAAATGCAGCTTTGTCATTGCAGGAATAAATGACAGTTTGAAACATTAAATAAAAAACACTAATATAACAATATAACTGTTTTCACTGTGTTTTTGCCAGCCTTAGTGAGCAATAAAGAGACTTCTTTCCAAAACATTAAATCTTAATGACTTAAAACTTTTGAACAGTAATGTACAGTTAACCTATATTAGTTTTAATAACTTTGAGACATGTTTTGCCAAAGAAGTGTGCTTATATTTTGCTTGGTTTGAGTTGATTTTGTCATGTAATGAAGTTACAAGTGTGGCTTAAATGTCCAAATACTTCTTCGGAGCCACTGTATGAGCTTGATACTGTATGCTGTGAAATGTATAAAAGACGTCAAATGTAAAATCAAGTCCAGCTGCCTTGCCTAAACATACTGAATACTACAATACAATGATACAATGACCTGAAGGACTTATAGACAATGTACTCATTGTCTTTCAACGGAAAGCACTAGTCTTTTGTGCTAACATTTGGTCTTGATGAAGACTTCACATTTTGACATTTATAAGAGTACCACAAGGCACCCAGACTTCATCTAAAAGACAGTTGAAAACACACACTCATACTGTATATAAGTTGCACACAAACCAAGGCCAAAGCAAAAATAGCTTGAAGTGTCAGAGGAGAGTGGCTGGATTTGGGACACACCCTGAGGGGGGGCTGTGGCTATTATTCTCTTTGATACTTGCTGCTGTTCAGGTTGACCTACAACCCTTAACATACATAAATCGACATATATTTCACGTCTATTCACTGCCAATATCTGCAAATAAACACAGAATAGTCTTGCATTAAAAATAAAGCTGAATTGATCAACTTTTGAAACTATATTGGTTATGAGGTTCGATGGCTGGAACTGATGACATTGTTAATAGTCAAATCAAAAGAATGCATGATTTGTTACACTGAAGTAATGACACACGAAAGTCTTTTAATAAATTCTTTGATATGTTCAGACTTGTACGGCATAACATTTTGCTGACTATGACAGCCATGTTTATAAACCAACAATCGGCAAAACTGTCTTAGAAATATAGAACAATATTATTGTGACGTACACCACAAGCTTCGGTTGTTCACAGGGCTTATATTGAAAAACATTCACCATTAAATATAATTGTGTAATCGTTCTAGTCCTCTAATTTGATTGGCCCAGAGGCGTTCCAAGAGTGCTGATATCCGTTGACACACTTTTGTATAATTTTCATTAATCTTTGTTCAGGCATTTTATAGACCGGAGTGATGTGGAAGCAGATTTTGCCTGAAGAACAGGTTTTTGACGGTAGGAGCATCTTTGTTTTCTTTCGCTTCATGATCGCTCGAAGCGGGTTTCTCTCACCAACAAGGAAATAAAAAACGTGGAGTGAGCTAGAGCCGAGTGATTACTGAACACTTTTATTGGGGGCGGCGAAGACAGAATTGTATCTTGCGCAAGTAAACAAACGCAGAGGCAAGAACTTTTACGTTAGTCTGGTGGTATTGTTTGGATTACATTCATAGTATATAGAATATACATTTTTAACAGTCACAAAGTGCATACTTAAATTCAAGAGAAGTGCCTAGTCAGAGAGTATGTGATTTTAGATGCAGCCATTGTTTTTGGTCTAGAACTCCTAGAACTTGCTATCCTAACTTTTAATGGGTAGTCACTTAAGCACTCCATTACAATTATGAGGAGCACTGATGTCATTTTTAGTTAAATTAATAGCATACCATAAAAAAGTAACAAAAAAGCTTATACACTACACATATGCGCGTATTCTACATGTATTTACAACACACTCGTGTTAAATGTCCAGATAATTCAGTTCTTAAAAAGACGATATGATAATGTTCAGTTATTTGTTATTATTTATTAACAGTTTATCAAGTGAAGGAAATTACATTGTCCATTTTATTTTATTAGTCACTATATTTTAAGCAACTATATACATATTTTTATTTTGTTTCTTTGTACTTGGATAAAAATTTGAGGAAAGATCTGAATTCTTCAGACACAGGCTTTCTGTCTGTTGCTTGGTGACAGAGCTTCATGTTTTGGGTTCTTTGGAAATGTTTTCATAGGCTGAGAAGAAACATACAATCTGTCAATTTTGTCCAAAACTTAAGTTAATGGACATTACGTGGATATATAACTCAAATTCACGATCTAGAAGGTATAGGGTTTTAAAAAGACACATTCAGTAGTGAACAGACAAGACGCTGAGTTCCAAACAGACGAACTGTCCGTCAGAAAGTGATCGAGATTACATGGCGCGACTTGCAAAAGAGGGACCAAAGGTTAAGCTCCTAGCTGGTTCGTCGACCTCAAATAGGAAATCATTTCTGGAAAACACTTGAACAGAGAGAGGAGGAGAGAGAAAGCTGGAGCTGGGGGAACTCCTCGCGTGTTTTTCTCCCAGGTTGTTTCATTTTCCGCGAAAGCTCCCGGAGCTCGAGGGAATCTGCAGGGTTGTGTGTGACAGGTTGAGCGGTCGCTGTAGGTGGGAAGTAAACATGAGCACGGGAGCACGAGCACCATCTGTTTACCGGGACAGGACCCAACACCGGGGAAATCCGTCCGGCCACACAGCGACAGGCTGTTAAAACCGAACTTACTACATTCAAAGCAACCAAGGTGACTTTTCTCCGAAGAACCGCTCTACTCACCGGTAACTCCACACTGACATCTGATCCGTCCAGCAACAGGACTCTGCATGTGATGGCGTCTTTGCTGTTGCCCGCCGCGGGGATGTGGACCACGGCTCCCCCGGTCACTACGATCGGCGCGTGAATCACCTGCTGCTGGTGCGCCTGCAGCACCGTGTTTCCGCCTCTGCCGGTCCCGTCCAGCTCGTCTGACGTCCGAAAGCGTCGTTTTGACCGACGACTAAACGTCCTGCGCAGAAAGCCCATCATCTTTTCCCCGCGAGACAGCGCTTTAATCAACCAGGAAAAACGGCTCCGATACCGGACCGCTCAAGAGGAAGGCATCCAGCTGTTTCCAAGGCTTTCCGCGACGAAGAAAGGCGGCGTCTACCGGACTGAGCCGTTCAATGCAGCGGGGACAAGTCGGGATACGGCGACCTGTCACGAGCTCAGTTTCCTCGTGGCGTAACGTTACGGGCTAGAAAACACGAGCGCAGCTCCCAAAAACAAGTAAGGATAAACCGGTCCTTTCACTCGGTTAAATAAAAAATAATTGCGCGTTAACTGAACTTCTCGCGTTCGCCGGAATGACGGCGCGTTAGTTCCTTTCTGTTATTGACCGAAACTGATGTACCTCTCAGGTAAGTCAACCAGAGGAACTGGCCAGGCAACCTGTTCTGCGCAAGCGTTAAATCTCAGAGCAACACTCAAACTTTTTTCCCCTGTTCGGGTCAGTGTGCGCGAGGCAGCGCTACCTGCTGGTAAGCCAAACAGTGGTCAATGTGAGGTTACCTTCACGAGAGCTACCATCACTGAATTCCCCAGCAACGACTACAAATCAAGCAGCCTTCATACTGTGCGGGAAACAATGAGCGCGTCAGCATTTCACTCACGCTCATTCAAGCCCCCCCCATCCCCATCATGAATAATAGAAGAGACACAATGTGATAAGAATTACACATTTTTATTATTTATTTATTAACAGAGGTGAATTGAATTATTCTAGTAGTGGTTTGGTTGGTCAATCTCACAAAGAAGCGTACAGGTCACCCTTTATCCTCAAAATCAAAAGGAAAAAAATTATATATTTAATGAATTTAGCTTTTAGTTTGTTTATTTGTTTTTAAAGTAAGTTTACAATTAGAACATTTTCAGAACATTTCAAGCTAATCTGGTCACCCCCCATTTCTCTTTACAAACTACAAAGTCTAGTTTTTATTATCGTGACATGAAAAACAAAAAAATATGCAATTTTTTTAAGCAGGCTATATATATATAAAATGGATCGATTTTAAGTAAATAACAATACTGTCATTCATACTGCAATAAAAAAAGACAATATCAAAGGGATTAATGTGGTAATGAGAATTGGGGAGTAAAATCTGCTTAATTGCTCTGAATATAATCTTTTAATTCCAAAAAGAGAAAAACTTAAAATATTCTAAACGTAGATTTTTAGATCTACTTTTACATTTTTATTTTATGCACAATATGAGTTACAAAGTTTTTCCTCTTAATTTTAGGCTGAAATGTGGCCTGAACATTTCTTGACAGATATTGTGAGATTTACCTGAATATAGCACTTGGGGTGTGTGTGTGAGACAGAGAAAGAGAGAGTATGTGTGCTGTAGGGCCCTATAAGCTTATACGTGTCAAAGTGCTTTATGTTCTTCCTTGATCCGCACAGCTGTAAGAAGAGCCACAGCAAGAGAAAAGATTGTCCATCCATCTTTATCCAGACACACCGTCTACTCACTGCTCCTTTTTCATCCGTCTTTATTGACAGTCGGATCACAGCTTCTTCCTTCACTTGTGTTTTTGAACACTCCCCTCCTGTCCCTCTCTTCTTATCAACTGTAAGGTGTTGAGCTCTTTTTCATTCTCTCTCTGTACACCCTCAGAATGGCCTCACACACAAAGGTGAACTGGCACTGAAAAACAAACATGCACAGAGTGCATAATGTCGGCATATCCAATAAAATCAATCTAAGATATTAAATCATTTGATCCGGTGGACGAATCTTTAAAAGCCATTTTCACCATACATGGTATGAAGCTACATCCAAACCACTATGACTGATCTCCTTTGACCTTTTCACATAGTTAATGTGAAAATGGCTGCCCTCTTTATTTGTCATTTGTCAGGTTTCTCCTGCTCAGATAGACAAGTTTTGTCTTTCCAACCCTTTTAATGAGTGCATGACTCCTTTGAGCTAAATGTAGCATCGGCTCAACCAAGCTGTATGAGTTTGAGGCAAAACAATCAGTTTATCTATGGAGAGAATGTTTTAACTTCTGAAACTCTGTTTGGTAGTGCCAAATGACTTGTCTTTAACTTGTGTGTATTGTCTGTGTGTGTTTGTACCGATGTCTGAACCAGCATGGCCCTCTGTTCTCTCATCAAGGTAATGATCTCTAGGGGATACACTGGCTTTTCCTTCTCCATCAGTGTCATGGCTGTCTCCATGGTGATCAACACACCCGTCCGCCCGATGCCAGCACTGCAGAAAAACATTCTCTTGGTAAAATGAGCACCTGATAACATCTGTGTGTCTGTGTGCTGGAAGTCCCCTCACCTGCAGTGGACCATGAGAGGCACAGACTCCTTTCTCATACTTCTCATTGACTGGACAAAATCCAGGAAGTCTGAGGAATCTTCTGGTACCCCATGATCTGGCCAGGCGACATACTGCAAATGAGTGATCGACCGCTGCTGTCCTGACTGTATAAAAAAAAAAAAAAAAGGGGGTGAGGCTGAGTGCAAGAGAATGCTTGAATGAGTATGTATAAAAGCAGACAAGTCTAAGCATGCCTGTGTTTTGCCTTCTATAGAAGGATATTTATATGAAATATTATTGGAATGAAAGCACTACATGTTTTTATATAATCAGTGTAACATCAATTACTGGCATATGAGCACAAAAAGTTTGTATGCATGCATTTTCACATCAGTTTCTGCCTTTATAAATCCAGAATGTTCCTCACTTTTGACGTAACATGAAATTCATGGAATTTAGGATCAAGTCAGATGGTACTTGGGTTTTATACACGAGGCTCCAGGTTATTGTCATTCTTTAAAACATTTTCAACTCCATATTACCTAAATACAATGACATTTCAAATTCCCTCTCAGTTCTATCATGATCTTATAAGTGGGTGCAAGAAGAAGAAGTGATCTTTAGGTGAGTCACAGTCTGAAGGCCAAAGTGGAAAAAATAATTCATTTATTGTGACAAATCGGGCAGAAAGGAATAATTGGTTCGCAAGCTGTGTGGTACGAACACTCACACATTGGCATTTTTCCTGTACCCCCCCAATCATCCTTTTCCTCTCTCCTTTTCTTTATTTTTTCATCTGAGACACACACGCACCCTATATAGACGACGAGTGTGTGATGTAACCTCCGTCTGCTGTCCGTGCTGAGATTAACTCCCACCAACAGAGACAACAGATGGGTCTCCTTTCTCCAGCAATGATAGATTGTTTGTGAGTGTGTGAGCATGTACTGTATGTGGATGTACATGTATGTGCATGGTCCCGTGCTCTCGACCACAGCGGTACGTGACATGTTTGCCATATTTACCATCGCACACAAATGCTCCCACACGTTAATGCTCTCTCACACACAAGAAGCTTTCACATTAACACACCTAAAGCCAAAATTCTGTTTTAAATGAAACATTAAACTCCAGCATAAAAGGACTGACAGAGCATGAGTAATTACAAACATTTACATAAGAAACAGAATTTTGCCAAAAATAAGACTAGAATCATAAACTGAGGGACCAAAATGGTTCTTGAGCATCTTGACCATGTATACAGCTGTGCATAATTTCATAAAACCATTTTTTTTTAATATAGATTAAAAGTCCCTATGAAATGGCAAAAAATAGTAAGAATAGTATAATATTGCAAATTCAAATGTTCTATGAATCAAATGTTCTTACTATTTACTTGTATACATATGCTATATTCATACTATTTTGTATTTACTTTTTACTTGTATACTCCATTTCTGCCATATCTAATATAAGAATAGTTACTATTAGAATAGTTCATCTATTTACTCATATAGCTGTATAATAATGGTATATACTATTACTATTTACTCTTACTTGCCTCCTCTTACTATTTCTGCCATAGAAGCAAAGACAGTATATACTCTAACTATTACCTCATATAGCTACATATACCTATAATTTACTGTTTTTGTTTCTTCCTAGTTCTGCAATATATAGTCTAAAGGCTGGAATACAACACACAACTTTTAAAGTCCATGTGAACTTGAAGTTGCTGCCGACTTTATTTCAGTGTATTGACGTATTTCCAACTGAAATGGAATATTGAATAGAGGGCGGGGTTTTATTTTTGCGCTCCTCCTCTGTCTCTCACTCATAGTAACCTAACCGTTGGATGGGCGTGTTTACAGATATTCTGCCCAAGCCATCAAACTGACATCATCAGAAAAGGAATGCCATTCCAGAGCGGAAGTAAATGTTCAGATTTCTCAATTTCTCCAGACTGTAAATCGGGGGAAAATCGTGTAGTGTATTCCAGCCTTAAGTTAAATATACAGGTATTCTAGTATGTTGTCCCGAATTCATTCATAGATTATGACTAGCACACTGCACACAATATTTTTCCCTTATAAAGATATAGATTAAAAATAACAATATGCTAGTGTGCTATTCTGAATTCAATTCAGCCATAGTTAGTTGCTAACTTTATAGCATACTACTCAAAGTATTTCTGCCATATATGGTATAGGAATAAATAAAGTTACATACTAGTAATACTCCGAATTATGCCATGATTTGTGTCTAGCAAACTACTCTGTTGTTTTTTTCTTTCAAATATATATGCTGAATTTGGAACCAGCTACAAGCATTCTATTCTCACTATTTTTACCACATTGTTTTATGGCAGAAATAGTAAGAGTAGTACATGGTTCTAATTTAGCAGCAGTATAAGACTAACAGTATGCTGGTAGTAGCAGTAGTAGTTGTTGAGCCGAATTCAGGCTCAGCGATATTAGGAGGAGAAACTTTCTCATTCTACAGAGCATGTGTTTGGACAAAGATCTGTCTAGTGCTGGATGAGTCATCAAAATGTTTACTCCCGTTCCCAGAGGAGAAAGACTGTAAAGTTTAAAAGTGCATTTTGTCAACCCATGAGTACACTAAGCCACAAACTCACATTTTAATTGCTATTGTATACCTGTATATATAACTGTGTATATTCTATGAGTGTTATATGCTACTTTAAGTGATTACACAAGCTCTTGTTTGTTTCTACTGCACCTCACAGAGGTGGTGTCCGTTTAAAAGTATGTCCGGTGTTACCTGAGTATTTGTGAGTGTTATTTCTCGAGTAACGTATGCCAGGTTACACTCCTCTGAGTGACAGCACACCTGAAGATACCCATAATCCCTCACTTCAGGGGGATGCGGCCAGTATTGGTGGCACTTGGTCTGTGGAAATTTAAAAGAGATTACTGAGCATAGAAAAACATACACACATACACAATCGTGCTCCCTCTCTCCCTCACACACAGAGTTTATTAAATCATCCTTTTGGAAAAGAATGCAGAGCGCTTGGTTACCAAGCAACAGTCAAGCTGAGCTGAAGAATACAGTACTCACAATAAGCTGTCCTTGGGGGACTGGAGGTGTGTGATGGGTGTTTGATGGGTATCGTCTGATTAGGTGTTCTGTGTGTGTGCTTGTTAATAAGAGTTATTCTGGCGTAAAAGTATGTTCCTGTCTTGAGTCCTGTCTCCTATAGTGTTCATGTTTATTAATGTTGCAGCTCACTGTGTAACTTTTTGTGTAGTTCTGTTTTCATGTGTGTGTGTTGAAGTACCCGTCCTCTCTCGGTCAGTGTGGTGAGCATGACAATGACACTGACGTTCTGCTCCCACACGCTCCTCCAGAAGTGTGTACAGGTGTGCGGCAGTGGACCCTGAGCTGCTATGTACCGTAAAACACAACCTGCTGGCTCAGTCTGACAGACACACACACATTGCCGCATCATCAGTGTCATCTAGAGCCATAAATTCAAACCATTCACAACTAGAAAAATTAAATACTGAATAGAAATGAGGCAGACAGGGAGTTATCCATACCTTCACGTGACTGGCGTTGATGTAATCATCCCCCTCTTCCTGCAGCACCACTCTGGTGATGTCATCTGAAAGAGAAGTATGAACAAGCAGAGAATGAGGAAGAGGGATTTACGGATTATGTGAAAACACCTCAGACAACTAGTTTTAAAGAGCATTACGCCTTATTTCCCGATCGAAAGCTTACAGACAAATGAATAAAATGATATGTCTGTCCTTACTCTGTAATCTACTCCAGTATGGTAGCTTAGTTCAATCTCATCATGGTCATCCAGCAACCACTCTCTTCTTATAAAATACAACCCCCCTGAAAATTGGTTTTTAATTTTCAAATGTTCTATTGAATTTTCTAATGAGCTTTTTGAAGTTTTAATTGTTCTTTGAGCTCTCAACTAAACATAACATACAGTTCTGGATGCTGATTGGTCAATACCCAATAGTGTAACAGCAATACACAAAATATCGTCACAGCAATGACAAAGCATATGTTCACCTAGCTTACATTTATGCTTTATCTGAAGAGACTTGCATTACTTTCACACTTTATCATGCATTCCCTAGGAATCGAACCTATGACCTTGCCGTTGCTAGTGCTACATTACCCCACTGTCACTTAACAGCACTCATAGAGACCGTCTACTAACTTCAGTGTACAAGTCACATACTATAGTTTTAGTGTGAGTCTTTAATATAACTAGGGCTGGGTTTTGACCTATCCAATGACCTATTCCAATCTCAATTCAGTTTCATTTAGATATATAATTTTAAAATATAAACTTTCACATGGAGACTGGTCATAAAAACATACTTTTATGATCACTACAGCAAACTGTCAAGACACATTTAGGAACATCAAAACATTTATTGTTTCCATTTCATAACAAAACTGACCGACTGTCAATTTTCAGCAAAAATCAATCTCGTAATTTAAGAATCAAAATCGATTAGTCAATATTAAGATTGAATCCAATAAAAAAAAATCAATATCATCATCCCAGCCCTAATAGTAACCATTTTCAAGCAATAACACTATAAGTATGCTATATTGTGAATATAAGCATAAAAGGCCACAATTTATTCAATTTAGCATGTGATAAATTTTTATCAGAAAAAGCAATAAAACTTACATGGTAATACATCTTTGTACCGATTCTTGTCCATATTCTCGGACTGTTTTGCGCAACACATTGACATGCCTTCTTTCTTCCTGTACAACTTCTGTGAGTAGCAAAACACACATACACATGCACGGATGACAATTATCAGCAGTGCGCACACACATGCCAACTGAGACATGCTGTAAAATATTCACATCCCCCAACCTCAAAGTGCAGAAGCAATGTGCCGGTGACCAATCCCTTCTCCAGACGGGTCATGGACTCCTCTAGCGTCTCTCCAGATGGCTGAGCGGACAGTGGGGATATTTCACCCGGAAGGGTTAGACCCTCACCTAACTGTAGTGTGGGTTCGACTCGCAAAGAGACACCTGTAAACAAATGCTGTTTGTGGTTTCTGGGTGTACAAGCTAAATGCACAAGACACATCAATGATCAAATTAAACCAATTAATTCCCCTCAAATCACATTTGCACACATGCACATCAACAAAAATCTTACCTTTGCGGCGCACAAGCAATGCAAGTTCCTTGCTGTGTGACTCTCGGCTTGCTTTGATGAACATGACTACCTGCTGATGTGTGTGTTCTGAAATGTCCCGCCCATTTATCAACAGCACCTGATCGCCCTCCATCAGCGGAGGCACACAGCGACTGGCCTGCAACACAGTCAATATTTGTACAAATGCAAAAACCAAGAACCCATTCATATTCAAAACCAGAAAGGATTTTTATGGCTTACCGGAGATGCAGGGTTAACATGAGAGATGGACAGGGGCATCTTCTGATCCACGCCTCCCTGAATATTAGCCAACAATATTCTGATACATGGTCTCCCACACAAAACTCTATCTGAATGCAATTTAAACGATGATGATAAATACATATTGTGAACGACTCACTTTAACATTGAAGCCAAACTTCCCATCTTGGTCTGGGCTGATCCTCACGAGTAGCAGATCTCCATCAGCTGTCACACTCTGTGTACATATAACCACAATAATAGACCCTTTGAAGCAGGTGGGACAGAAAGAGGATCAGAAAATGGAGGATTCTGAAGTCTAGCTACGAAATAATGACATATTATCATGTTTAGACTTCAGAATATTGTTGTTCTTTTGTCAGTAGACAGCTTCATTCTCAGCTGTTTTGCACACTGATAGTACTAGATTCTATTTAATAAAAAATGTCCTTGTTTCTTCAATGACAGCAGCAGAGTTTGTGTTCTCCAGCATGATTACACTCTTAACAGGCCCTTAAAAGTTTCTTCACAGCGATGCCATAGAAGAGCCATTTTTGGTTCCACAAATAACTAAGTCAAACTTTCTTTAAAGAACCATCTCTTTATTACCTTTTTATAATCTGAAGAACCTTCTTTCGCCACAAATAATCTTTTTGTGAAACAAAAAGGTTCTTCAGATGTTAAAAGTTCTTTATGGAACCATTTAGACAAAAAAGGTTTTTTAAGAGTGTAAAGAATTACCCAAAGAGCAACTTGTGCTTCAGTGGTAAAAATCTTTTGACCCCACTGTAATTTTAAAGTTTTTTCATGCCCTAGTCTCGTGAGCTGGGAGATAGATTTTCAGTGACTCATCAGCATGACTGTAGTATCAGTGTACTGCTTGGATTTGTCAGAATGGCAAACACTAGATATTGTTTCTGACAGCTGACTGCCCTGATGCTGGACTCTTGACATTTGGTTTAGGTCCTGTGCCTTTTGTTGCATACAGTGTTCAGTAGTGAACGAACATGCACCTGGAGCAGTGGGCGCCCGGGGAGCAGTTGGGGGTTCGGTGCCTTGCTCAAGGGTCTCACCTCAGTCATGGTATTGAAGGCGGAGAGAGCACTGGATATTCATTCCCCCTACCTACAATCCATGCCGGACCTGAGACTTGAACCCGCAACCTTCGGGTTACAAGTCCAACTCTCTATCCATTAGGCCACGACTGCCCCAATCAAGCAGCTTTCCTGACCACATCACAATTGACAATAGATTTAAATCTGTTCCAGGATGAATCTCCTGACACTTGTCAAGAACATGTCTGGGATATTTAGTTAGAATTAAAAATTGAACCCCATTTTAGGATCAAAAATTATATTTAAATTACAAATGTATTTATTTTTGCACCATAATTAATTTTTTATGGCAATTTTTTAACATCTCTATGACCTTCCAGTCCACACAACTCCTGGAAAAATAACACCACTTTGCTGCATTTCCACATAATCTAATATAGTTTTTAACTGCCCCATCCATCAATCACAACCAACCACACTGCACTGAAATGAACCACAGGGAACTTCTTCATTCCAACCACTCGTTTTTGACGCAATGATCCTTTGGAAAGATATGCAAAGAAGCTTTGAAGTTCAGAAACTGTTGCGAAACACATTTCCCTTGATCTTGCATCATCGGCTATCATGTACAATAACACTCACCTTATCCCAAATGTGCAAATCATCCTCTTCGGTGTTGATATCATCACTATGAGACCAACTACCACTCGTCCGCCCCTCCTCCTGAGGTTTTTCAGTGCAATCAGTTTTAATAAGTTACTTTGAGTGTACTGTTGAATACATATGTATGGCTGTAAGACTGTGTGCATTTGCACATGTAGAGTAAATTTGCCTGTAAGTATAGAACACATCTTCACTCTCAGTCACATAGCTCATTTCATTGGTCAGGTTGTCCACGGATGATGGGCGTGGCTTACGGAAGTCATGACGTAAACGAGGACTCCGCCTAAAATGAAAGATATATTCACAATATTATAAACACTTTTCCTTACATTAACCTTATAAGACTAAGACACTGTTTAAAATGTATGTGTGATATATATTATATATATATATATATATATATATATATATATATATATATATATATATATATATATATATATATATATATATATATATATATATATATATATATACAAAAAAATTTATATACACACACTACCAATCAAAAGATTTTTAATGTTTTATAAGGGACTTCTATGCTCACCAAACCTGCATTTATGTGTTTAAAAAAAAAAAAAAAAAACTTATATTGTGAAATAGTTCAATTTAAAAGTAACTGTCTTCTATTTTAATACATTTTTAAATGTAATTAATTCCTGAGATGGCAAAGCTGAATTTTCAGCATCATTACTCCAGTCTTCAGTGTCACATGATCCTTCAGAAATCATTCTATTGTACTGATTTGGTGTTATCATATTTCATATAAACAGTTATGCTACTTATTAACATCATTAATTAAAAAAATTTATCTGAAACATTTCTCTTAACATTAGAAACTTCTTTTGTTCCATTAAAAGAGTCCCTGCTAAATAAAAGTATTATTTTTTAAAGTATTTTTTACAAATTTTGACCCCAAACCTTTGAATAGTAGTACAAATACATTTCATTGTTTGTTAAAACACATTAAATAGCTCTAATCCATTACTGTAAAGTTAAATGTATTTGAGTGTATTTGAGCACTGTTACCAGTTGGGCGTGTTGGGTGGTGACCGTGAGGGTAGACTCTTTGTCTCTAGTTGTTCCACTGAGTTGGACCTCACCGCAGGGTTCAAGATTTTCTCACCAATCAGCTTTCGGTACAGTGGGATAGAGCTTTAACAAAAATATATGCAATTAAACTCACACTCATTTGGTGGAGGCAGTAATGAACTCTAATTAACTCCAGCAATAAAGAACACAGTAATTTTGTAGAATGGGTCCGTCGTGACTCTGCTTGTGTACCTAAGTTTTGAAGCCGAGTGAGAGGGTTTTCTGTTGTAGAATGTATGGTGGTCCACGCAGGATTTCCATAGATTTTTACAGGCACGTGAACTTGGCATGGAGAGAGAAACCACATGGTGACCCAGCTCACCCTGTACCACACATATAAATGAGAAAAAAACAACATAAAACACCACAAAGAACACAACACAAGTCTCACACATAGATGTTGATTTTTCAGTATTCAACATCTTTGAGGCATTAAGTGTCTGGCTTTAATATGGTAATTATTTTGCTTTTGTTTTGAAGGACGAGCATGATTAATCATGCATATCTTACATGTTTCCGGCGTAGGTGGACAAAGAACCGTTTTCTTTTGAAAGAAATTTTGATGATGTTAATCCTGGAAAAAAAAAAAGCAGCCATTCAAAAAGCAAAAGCACACCAGAATCAAAATAAGAGATACTGTTTCCACGGCTCTTAATTACACTAATAACAGTAATTATACTTTTCGACAGTGTTTGTATCTCATCCATTGTAATGATAATCACAGCTCTGACAAACAGAGCCGTAGCACTGTCAAACGTCATTCATAACAGCTGTAAACATCAATGTAAGATGCTTAAAAAGTGTGTTTTACTAAGAACATACATCAAGCATATATGCAATTACAAATAAAGTGAGCAAAAACATTCAAGAAAGAATCTGATTGGCCAAAACTTACCAGGGGAAAAAACTGGAGCAAATTAAATGGCAAAACAAAGCCACGCCCCCAGATGTAATGCCCACCCAGAGGGCGGGGTTGTTAACATCCTATAAACAGGGATTTTAAAAATGTAATAAAATAAATTAACATAATCCACTTTAAAACAATATTACCAGTTATTCCTTAACATTCTGGAAGAAATTGGAAAAATTTTCAACTTAAACCATTGTACCTGAGCATGATGTAGCTCCACTCCATACAGGTCTAATGTTCTCGCTGTATTTAAATAGCAAAGCTCAGCTTCACTCTGAGACAAACCTCTGAAACACATTCAGACATGTACAATTAATAAATGTGTGTGTGTGTGTGTGTGTGTGTGTGTGTGTGTGTGTGTGTGTGTGTGTGTGTGTGTGTGTGTGTGTGTGTGTGTGTGTGTGTGTGTGTGTGTGTGTGTGTGTGTGTGTGTGTGTGTGAATGAATTTATGTGCTGACATACTTGTGCTGTGGATGCAGCGACTCTACTTTCAGAAGGAACTCTTGGTCTTGGTCAGGAAGAAAATGTGTCTGACTGAGGTATCCTGCAGGAGTTTCAGGGACATAGTCTCCAAGCTCAGCTGTCAATCAAACAGGAGTATTAGAACGCTACGTTTGAGAAATAGTGATTATATGTGCTTTGTTCAGTCATCTCCAATTTAGACAGTGCCATTAACCCCAGCTATTTCCTGGAGAAGACTCATGTCCCCTACAAGCACACAGACACATCATCTGCAATATCAATAGTGTTTCTATGGCAGGGCTGCCAATCACAATGTGAGACGGTGTAATTTCTACCACTTACACTGAACAGAGTAAGAAGCCAGTACCACGGCTGAGCTTAAAGGACACTTTAATCTGCAATAAAAACACACCATGATATTTTGGGATACAATATATAGGGTTGTGACATGTTTTTTTTTTTTTTTTTATTAGTATTTGTAAATATTAAATATTTGGTACTTAAATGTCAAGGGAGCAAATGTCTATAGTGTATTATAATTCTTATACACAATAGTATGTTTATCAGACCACACACAACCTAACAAACCCAAGAGTTATAACTCCCCGAGCTTTAATCTCTAACCAGAATCACCGGTTTTTCAAGGACTGCATAACCAGCATCCTGCATGTATTATAATGATGTGGGTTGCTGGTATTTTTGATAAATAAATACATAAAAACAATACAAAAAAATAATAAAATTAAAAATAAATAAATACTATATACACAATGCCTCTGAAGTACATTGGTTATATTTTATCATTTAAACAATTTAACTTTTTCAAAATAAATTAATAGTTATCCTTCTTACATATTGTAAATTATAATGTTATGATACCTAATTTCAGTTGTAGCATAAAAATACTGGTTTTACTTATAAATTATAAATTATTTTGTCATCTGCATCAGTTAGAATCTGATATCACTTTCTCTTAAGACTAGATGAATTGCTGCTAAAATTCACCTTTACCATCGCAGGAATAAATTACCATTTAAAATAGAAAGCAGTTATTTTAAATTGTCAAAATATTAAACAATATTACTGTTTTCACTGCACTGTTATCCAATAATTGCAGCCTTGGTGAGCATAAGATACTTTTTTTTTTTTTAAATAAAAAAGCTTACCAACCCAAAACTTTTGAATGGGAGCGTAGGTGCAAAACAACAAATATTTACCTCCCCTCACAAATGTCCTTCTTAATTTGTAAGAAATAAAAATGCCTGCAAAACAAAATAACGGTCAAAAACCTCTCAACCAATTCATATAAATAATATATATATCTATTTCTATTTCATTTGCACATAAACAGGGATATGTACCTGGTCTGCTCGTGCTGGAGGGAGTTTGGGTCTGAGATGAAGAACCGCACTCTAAATATTAAAAAGAACGGAGCAGAACCTGAGGGAATAACAGTGGGGGAGAGAGAGAGAGAGAGAGAGAGAGAGAGAGAGAGAAAAGGACAGAGTCAGAGGAAAAGGAACTCAAAAAATGCTAGCAATAGAGATTCATTGATCAGAGCTACATTGAAGCTCAGTATCATAGTATTTCTAGAAAAAAAGGAAGGAAACTGAGGTTTTGGCAATTTCCCAGAAATCTAAAGCAATTTATTAAACCATAATTTAAAGTCAAAAAGGCAGGTAGGCACTGAAGCATAAGCTGCAATCCCCGTCTGTGCCTTATTGCATGCACATCACGTCTGATGACTCAAGTAAGTTGATTAATTAAATCAGCCACCTCCAATTCTCATGAGAAGACAAACATGTGTCTCCTAATGTTCTTTTAAAGGAAACAAAATTATTTGCGCTCCTATGACATAACTCATATTACACACTCATCAAACATGTGCACTCTATGCCTGTATGGAATCTGATTCCACAAAACATCTGCAGAAAGCCCTGCAGATATCCACAGAATTCAAACAGCATTCTATATATCCATTCTTTGTGTTTATCATAACTGCAATTCTTTAAAAATATTTGTTATAGCTGACCAATATTAAAATGCTATATTATTTTGTCCAAATAAATAAAAATAAATAATTGATTAAAAAATGAATCATCTTAAATGCTGCAACTTTAAGTGAACATTGAATGATAGCAAAGGGAATTTAATTTTTTTAAAAAAAAAGTTAGGAAAGTGCATGCAAAATTAAATAACCTGATTTTAATCTGATTTTCCACCACAAATGTAAAAATAATATATTGACTCCTGGTGGGCCTGTGTGTGTGTGTGTGTGTGTGTGTGTGTGTGTGTGTGTGTAGTTTCTCTCTCACCCTTCAGCTGTTTCTTAAAGGGCTTGTTAGGGTCCAGCCACCTCTGAAATGACAGATTTAATCAGTTCAACTACTGAAACCCTCATGTTTCTTAAGACAGGGCATTACTTTTCTCTATTTCTGGGTCATAGCGATAAACACTTGCTCTTTCACAGCCACGCATTCATTTACCGGAGAGCTGGATGTGTCCTCGCTGATCTGCAGGCTGAAGTACTGTTTTTCCACTATGTTGAGGTGTTCACAAGCCAAATCGAACAGCAGATGACCAGCATCATGTTTCTGCAAGGCAGTAACACATGCTGTCCCATTAGGAATTGTACCAGTTTACCAAACCTATATTTATAAAGTGACCATATTCTACAGGGTTAGCATACACAAACATAACAAAAGAACATATCAATTGTGAATATTATTACAACTGTGTCCTATTTTAATATATTTTAAAATGTAATTTATTCCTGTGATGACAAAGCTGATTTTTCAGCAGTCATTACTCCACTCTTCAGTGTCACATTATCCTTCAGAAATCATACTAACATGATGATTTGATAATCAAGAAACTTATTATTATCATCAATGTTGAAAATGGTTGTGCTGCTTAATATTTTTGTTAAAAACGGTGATACACTGGAATCAGGATTAAAAAGAACATGTTATTTGAAATAGATTTTCTAGACAGAATTGTTTTTGTAATATTGTAAAGGTCCCTTTAGGGTCAATTTAATATTTTCTTGGCTTAATTAATTTATTTTAAAAAATAATAATTTAATGATAGTTGCACTCATGCTGAACATGCTGAAATTATGCTAACATTTATTTAACATTTATTAAACTAATATTAAATTAATTTATGGAATCTAATTAGCAGATAGATCATAAGTCAATGTTATCAGTCCCTGTCAATAATCACGAGTTAATTAACATGAATCAACATTTTAATACCCATTTAATATTTTTCCTATTTCATTTTAACTCACTATATCTTTGTCAAGCAGAGCCCTCAGGCCCACTGCCCTCATTTCTATCATCTAGCATAAGACCCTATTTCCTGTTGACTTCATGACTGTTTCTGCCTGACAAACGTGCCTGTGTGTGCGTGTGGGTGGGTGGCTGTCCTTCAGAATATGAAGCCAAGGTTGCAGCAGTGCAATATGGAACATGAGAAGAGAAGCACCAGTGTAATATCCATCTCCACCCTCGGACTGCCAATAAAGGCAAGCTCATGAACACATACACATTACTTCTCTTTCTCTCTCTAGGCTTTAACAGTCATATTCACTCATCCTACAATCCAAAGACATCTGCATACACTCTTATACTCACACTGACAGTAAAATTTTGGGTTGTGCCATCAGGGAAGAGCACTACACAGAGTAGGCCGGAGCGCGGCATGTGTGTATGTTTGAACAGATCGGCACGTCCAAGAGCAGTGATCTTGTTTCCAAGCACGCACCATGGGGATGTCATCGCCGAACCCCGTCACATCTGCCCACCTGCCAAAACAAGGAGTCAGACAGGTTAAACACAAGCACTTGTTCCAAACGTGAAGGTGACGCTGACGAAGATTATGACTACTTGTAATAAAATAACGTGACGTGCAGAACTTCTGTACATGCCGTTCCAATGTTATGAAACAAATATATGCAGTACATTTTTTACTGTGTGCAACAGACATTTAAAAAACATGTTGTGAATTGCATCCGATGATGAGGCCTTAGCAAATCCCTTGTAACTGTAATTATACATTCTGTGCAGAGAACGTTCCAACCCAAGTGATAGATGGACAGGTCAGCACAGATACTGTGCCTATGACAAGCTCACAGAAATGAATGAAAATGTAAAAAAAAAAAACACATATCACATATTATATATATGATTTTAGAAACAGTCAGCCTGTTTTTAAGATCTCACTGATTGTGGGAGGCACTTTAACTTTTCATAACATCAAAATGGTGTTGCATGCTATGAGGTCATCAACATGCAGAATCAAAACCGTCAGTTTATAAGCATTTGGGTTTCATTAACTCTCTCTTACTCATCCATTTCTCGACCTCATAGACACTTACAATACACACTCAGTCACACTCTCTAGGTCTAAACATGTTCTCGCATTGTTTTTCACACTCTTCTTTTCTCCTCCCAGCACAGTCCAGGAATGCGGACTATTTTACTACCCAAAGAGACACGAAAGAGCGAGAAAGAATTTCAATGTTAAGGCTGAGTCAGAGAAACACTTTCTCCTAAAAACCATAGTAAAAGAGTGAAATATACTGAAAATGTCATTCCTTAATGTTCTACACTGTCAAAGAGTGATCAAATGCAGATGTTATGGGGGAGGACATTCATGCATCTGTCACAGCCAAATTTATATTGAAAGCAGAAAGCAGCTTTGATCTTCCAACACACTCTGTAAAACAGTGACTTAATGTTCATTAATGTTCTGTGGAAAGTGTATTTTATTTTATATGTTGCATATTTTATGTTATTCTGTCTGGTCACTGTGTTCTATAAACATACTTTATATACTTCGGAGACAAATCTATGTTTTCATTTGTTAAAAAAACAATACATAAAGTAATGTTTTAATACTAAACTAAAAACGCAGTTTTCAGTTTGGTTTAGTCGACATTTATAATTTTTATAATTAGCTGTATGCAAAAACAAAATAAGGTTTCTTTACACAGCCAAGTTAAAGGAATACTCCCCACCAAAATGAAATTTTGTCATTAATCAATTACCCCCATGTCGTTCCAAACCCGTAAAAGCTCTGTTCATCTTCGGAACACAATTTAAGATATTTTGGATGAAAACCGGGAGTCCTGTGACTGTCCCATAGACTGCCAAGTAAATAACAGTGTCAAGGTCCATAAACGGTATGTAAGTCGTCGTCAGAATACTCCATCTGCCATCAGACATGCATTTTGGGTTATATGAAGCGACGGAAACACTTTTTGTAAGCGAAGAAAACAAAAATAACGACTTTATTCAATAATTCCTTTGTCATCCAAAGTCATTATTTTTGTTTTCTTCGCTTACAAAAAGTGTTTCCGTCGCTTCATATAACCCAAAATGCATGTCTGATGGCAGATGGAGTATTCTGACGATGACTTTCATACCTTTTATGGACCTTGAGACTGTTATTTACTTGGCAGTCTATGGGACAGTCACAGACCTCCCTGTTTTCATCCAAAATATCTTAAGTTGTGTTCCGAAGACGAACGGAGCTTTCACGGGTTTGGAACGACATGGGGGTAAGTGATTAATGACAAAATGTTCATTTTGGGGCAGAGTATCCCTTTAAGGCCGATCTGTGCCTGCTTAAAATTGAGTGTAAAGATATGATGCAGCATAAAAGCCTAAATTATGCCTGCTCTGACCCATCTTCACCCCTACCATCACAATATACAGTTGCAATTGCTGTGTAAATGCACCTCTGATCAGTATTAAACAGTCTGGGTAAAGACACTTAAATGTCACTTCAGAAGCACTTCTGTGCCACCTTTGATGTGTAAATTTGGCAGAAGTCTACGGTATGTCCCCATTTAAGACGTCTTGACATCGCCAAGTTAGGGCTGCTCTTGTCACTTCAGAAGCACTTCTGTGCCACAGTCAAAGTGTAAATTTGGCATTAGAGAATAAAACATGAGTGTATATACTGTATATACAGTGTGTTGATGCTTTTGCAGTATTGTATGCAAAACATTCATGTCAATAAAATAGTTTGTAATCTGAGAAAGAGAAATAGCAAGAGAGGCAGTGAATTTGATACAGACATAAATCTGCTGTCCTGTGGAAATACCATGTTATTTGATACTAACATTATGATAATTCTTGTTAAGAGCCTGCAGTTATTTCAAATTAAACAACATTAAATCACTCTTCAGACCTTACCTTGCATGTCCTGATCCTGGACGCTCTCTACGACTCTTCTGTAGTTGCAGAAGTTGTAGCCTATCTCTGAGACTAGGGAAATTATATTAGTGACCTAACAGACGTTTAGCAGGTTTTGTCTCACTTTCTGGCAAAATAAAACACACTTCAGAAGTCTAAAGTATACTTACACGTTTGGGAACGGTTTGGCGAGCATTAAAAGTTAATGTTTACCAGTAGCTCAGTTGGAAAGCGCTACACGCTCGAGCTCACTTTTGAGAGACGCGATATTTACGAGGTAGAAAGTGTAATTACTTCAGACCATACTTAAAAACAAAGGCCTTTCCGATTTTAAATGCGGCAATGTAAAGTATTTGAAACCCAATAGCAAGACTGGAAATTTCAACACGAGTAACAAGCAGCTCAATATTTCTGCGTGAGACACGGGCTTTTCTGGGTGTGACGTCTTACGTTTCTGACTCAAGTCCACGCTGATCCGCTCGGACTCCGGTTCTGTCAGAACTCAGAACCGAACCGTCTCGAAACCGAACGACCCAGCGAACAGCCCTACACCAACATCTGGGCTCAGATAGATGTTTCGGATTAAACGGAACAACAAGTTTCGGAGCTTATCGCGATATCTCCCAAGAAGAACCATCCAAGAGTGAAAAGAGTTGTTTTTAAAGCCAAATATACGTCATTTGGCATTTTCCTTCTTTTCAGCCCACAAAACTGGAGTCCAAACGGGACACTTCCATAACAAAGAAAAGCGTCAGAAAGTTACCTGCTTGAGGTGCTGTCAATGTCTCTGCGATGCTAGAGGTGCTTATATTTCCCGTGATGAGAGACAACTTTCCATGTTAGGGCGATCATGGTCGCAGGTGTCGGTAAACTTCCGGATTATTTTTTTTTCTTCTCCGGTTTCCTTCGGGAGGGCAATC
This sequence comes from Cyprinus carpio, assembly GCF_018340385.1. Taxonomy (NCBI): domain Eukaryota; kingdom Metazoa; phylum Chordata; class Actinopteri; order Cypriniformes; family Cyprinidae; genus Cyprinus; species Cyprinus carpio. The sequence goes on along the minus strand of NC_056612.1, from coordinate 15,674,378 downwards.
ACGGCGTCACTGTGCTCAACATGAGTTTAAGTTTTATCGTGAACATGTAGCAAATGTCGTGTGATTATGTTTCCCTTCTTACTGATAGTGTGCTTATAACATGTTTCACAAATTTCATGATGTGCATGTGATCGTCAACCCACGTATGGACACTTCCGAGTTTACACGAGCCTTGATTTCTAGGCGTGATTCGTGCTGCGCGTGAACTCTCAGGAATTCCGACGGGGGCGCGCAGTCTCAGGTGCGTGTGCCCGCCGGTTAAGGGCGCTGCCTCTCCTGAGTCAATACAGCACACATGAGTCCATGAAAACTGCATGCAAACTGGTCTCCCAGCCTAGGTAGGCTGGTTTTAAATGGTGTTTAGACACCATTCAGCGAGTCAGGGTGGGAGACTCAGCTAAACACCAGGCTGGGAGACCTGCTAGACTAGGGTGACCATATTTCAGTTTTCCAAAAAGAGGACAGTGGGTGTGGGGGGCTGGGGTGTGGTTGGTTGGTGGTTAAAGTAATGCCGAAAGCGGCCAAATTAGGGCAATCTCAAATATCAAAACTCTAAATATGTCATTTCCATACCTAATATAGATATTTGACAGTCCCTGTTAAAATCATTAAATGTTATCATAAACACAGCTAAAAAGCTTCCTGCCAGTGGCCGTCCTTCACAAAACTTAACATCTAGAACAGTTTTATCATAGGTAGAATGCAAAATGTTTCAATACAAGCATTTTAGTCTATGCAACATTCCAAAACTTTAGCCCACGGGGGAAAATCAAGCCATGGCAACAGTTTAAAAAGTAGCCCAATTCCATTGAGAGAAAAAAAAAACATGGACTTGACAACCCTGCATCCAACACGAGCTGCAGGAGTCAGATTTGACTGATCATGGGTTGAGAGGAATGATGGCTGACAGACCATGCTGGAGGACGTGTTGCTCAACAGATCCTGAGCCCATTGACAAATTTCTGATCTTCTTTTACACAGAGAGCGCGTGATCGTGAAATCAAAAGTGAAAGTATACAGCGAGTGCTCATTCAAAAGAGATTATATTCTCTGCATATTGATAGCGGGCCCCTGATGCGCAGAAATTATATGCAATATTAGAATGTTTGCACGAGTGGGCAGGACTGGACACAGTCTTCTTCAGGGCTCTAATACCAAAACACACACTAATGGTGACTGTATAAAGCAAAACTTAAATCCTGGACATTTTGGCCGATTTAGAAATCCCTGATGGATGCATTTTTCAAGGTCCAAAAAGAGGACATGTCCAGGAAAAAGAGGTCACCCTGTGCTAGACCATAATATGTTCAGATGACTCTCAGGGTTGTCATGTTGGTATTTAGCCAAATGACTCCAAATGTGACCACAAAACCAGTCATAAGTAGCACGGGTATATTTGTTGCAATAGCCAACAATACATTGTATAATTTAGTCAAAATTATTGATTTTTCTTTTATGCTAAAAATCATTAGGATATTAAGCAGAGATCATGTTTCCATGAAAATATTTTGTAAATTTCCTACCATAAATATATCAAAACAACTTTTAATTAGTAATATGCATTGCTAAGAACTTAATTTGGACAACTTTAAAGGCGATTTTCTCAATATTTTGATTTAGATTTTTCTTTTTTTTTTTTGCACCATCAGATTCCAGATTTTCAAATAGTTGTATCTCAGCCAAATATTGTCCTATCCTAACAAACCATACATCAACTGATGTATAAATCTTAATTTAAAAAAATCGAACCTTATGACTGGTTTTGTGGTCCAGGGTCACAAATGTGAATGGAGCTTTTACTCATAAAAAATTAGTATTTTTTTGTAGTTTTTTTTTTTTTAAGTTGGACCATAGAAACAAAATTTTAAGGACGTTAAGCCACTTTGTTCACACTATTTGTGTGTTTTGGATTTCTCTTGTACCCAAGAGATTTTAAGAAATTAAAGATTAACATTTTAGCCACAATGTGATTCTGGTTTTACAACAAGACAAGCAGCTTAGATTTAAAAAAAAATCTACAATGACGTTATTTAGGGTCTTGTGCAAATGTAGTGTAGCTCAATATAACCATTTAAACTAAGCACCTCATGTGGCTGTGATCAGGCACTGAGTTGATTTAGGATGTGCCACAGCTACTGTACAGTGTGATATCATATTAGTCCTGACAAATGCGTGTGGGTGTCCACCAGATCACTCACAATTTGTTTCTAGATTGTTAACTGTGTCTCCCAATGAGAAACCATGAGGTAATTTGACAAAGATACATGGATCTGTGCATGTGTATTTGTGTGTCCTAGTGTCATCTTTCTGATTCAGAAACTAATCAGGGCTGACTGTCCTTTAACCTTCTACTTGCCAAATATAGATTTCTCTATATCCCCACCCCTCTGTGATGTCAGAGAGATCAGTGAATTTCTTGGAAGTTATACATATCTTCTCTGATTTTCACTTCCCTCAGCCTTTTATTTTATGTTGTGTAATCTAGTCTAGCGTTAATGCGATATAATCTATCAGTTAATCTAGTGTAGGTTTCATGCTTTATATTACAGTACATAAACCAGTCTTTAGTGTTATATAGCCTACCTCAGCATGCATGTGTAACAACCTGTGCTTATCTTCAACTGTTGTTGTCATTGCATTGAGACTGTTAACAGACAATATACTTGTTCAGGTTGCTACATTTTCAGCATTAATGTCAAACGCATGAACATTAATGTTTCTGTGTGTTTTGCCTAAGTGCATTTGGCTGTGGTGACAAGCAGGCATGTCTGTTATGTAACCTGTAAAGTTGCCTGATTGAGAGGGTTAACATGCCAACATGGCAATAAGAGAACTTTTCATTTATTAGGAGCCTAGACAGGTTGATGAAGGTTCCCCCTTAGGTATCAAAAAGTAGGACATAGTTAGCTATCCAAGAACAGTTATGAAACCCTCCAACCACAGGCCAACTACATTAGTGCGAAAAGGAATTTATTTCCTGTCAGTAATTTTCGGTGAGAAGCTGAGGTTCCTCTCGAGCAATCAATATTGTGCAAAATTAGTGTTCAATAAGATATCATTCTAGGTTGCTATGGTTACCTCGTCGCGAACGCGAATTCTTCAGCGTACATCGTGTAGCGCGCTCTAACAACCTTGTAACTTTTGTGGCAACTGAAATGTTGTTTACAACGTTTTAAATTTCAACCTTTATGGAATGTATGGGGTCCGAGTCGGAGCCAGTATTTTAAAGAGAGTGAGGCGCTGTCCAATTAGAGTCTTATGTGTCGAATAACGGGCGTAGTGGCGTCACAGCTTTTGGGAGGAACCACGTGTCCTGCAAAAAATAGCCGGTCACGGTTCCCCTCTTGAGGCAGCGCTCAGCCAGAACTGACCGGTAAGATAACAGACTACCGACGGACTCACAAGTCACAGCTGTCAGCCGGGGCTGTCATTCTCATCGAAAACATGGTGAAAAAGACTAAAAGTCCCGTCACTTACGCAAAAATGAAGGGAATCGTTTCATATTTTACAGGTAAGCTCAAATACTAGGCTATTTCTCAAAGTTTAATAAAAAGAAACATCTTGAGATTTTGGGTCAGATATTACACAGAAAGTATTTGACAATAAATTAAATGTTTTAATGTATACTTTAACAACGTTATATAAATGTACTATATCTAATATATATAGTACATGAACATTTTGATTATTTTTAAAATTGTAAAGATAAATTATATTTACTGTCTATACATACCCTAATAAGGGTTGTTCTGTGTCCACTATATGGAGATATTTCACTAATTAAAAATTATTTTGTGTTTTATTTTCTCAGCTTTAATTAAGGACAAGAAGCTCCGATCCAGTCACCCTATCTATCGACAGTGAGTTTCGTCCTAGTCATCATTTTCCATTGCATGAGCTAAAAGTGAAGCAGAGCATGGCTCTGTATGTGTTCCAGTCCAGAGTTCAGAAGATTGACTCATTATTTAATTATTTCTGCAAAGATCAGCTGAAAAATCAGGAATGAATTTAGTCCTTTGCACTACGATGTCATTACAGATTGACCACCAGTGTGCTTTAAAGACCATGACCTACTTATAGTAACATTCCAAAGTGAAACCAGTAGCCAAGTGCTGTTCCACATAGGTGTTGAATGACTTTGAGGCAGTTTTAGGAGAATACATAGACATAGAACTAAAGCTCAACATTTGTCTAAAGCACTTGCACTTTTCTGATATGGTTTCTTTTATTCCAGGATGGATTTCTTGCGATCTGAGGGTAGTCTTTCTGAAGATGACGGAGCAGCAGCTGTAAGTGAACTTTACAAGTTCATGTTCACTTGTGTGTTCTTGGCCTAAATAAAGATTAGTAATATCGTACTTTAAGTATTAATAAAGGCCTCCAGTTCTTTCAGAGACATAAGGTCAAGTCAGTTGCGCTGATCTGAGTTGCTGTACTGGTTGACCTACAGTAATTTATAGATGTCACAGGAAGTGGAGTGAACTGTGCTGTGGTTTCATATGTCACTGGAGTACTCTGCTGACTCGCTCTCTCTCTCTCTCCCTGATCTCTCTGCCAGGTTTGTTACAGTAATCCACAATCAGAGGAGCCACAGTCTCGGTAAGTGGGTGCTCAGATATCAAGCTATATGGACAGAAACATATACAATTACATATAAATATTTATTTCAATATGATTTTAGGGTATCTGCGGCTGATTTTGACTACTTGAAGGTGATCGGGACAGGAAGCTTTGGCAAGGTATTTTGATTATAGCGTCTCACTCTGTTTTGTGTTTCTTTAATGTATGAATATTTTAGAACTTTTCTTTGATTGTCTGTACTCAGGTGTTCTTGGCCACACACAGGGAAAATGGCAGATATTACGCGGTTAAAGTTCTACAGAAACACATCATCTTAACAAGGAAGGAGGTGAGTATGACTGTATAAATATGTGAGTATAATTATTTGATTCATAATGTGTCTGTGTATTCACAGTGTTGTTTTTTGTACAGGAAAGAAATGTCATGTGTGAGCACAGAGTGTTGTTAAAGACTGTTAATCATCCATTCCTGGTGAAGCTCCACTTCAGTTTTCAGACTAAGGACAGACTCTATCTAGTGCTGGACTATGCATGTGGAGGAGAGGTATGTTTACTTACCTACTAAATAGGGACATTCCATAGAATTTATTATTTTTGTTTACAGCTAGTTATAAATACTACAACCTAACCCTAACCCACACAAAAAATGTTATGCATTTTTTGAATTGTGTGTGTGTGTGTGTGTATATATATATATATATTAATTTTTTTTTTTTTTTGGTTGTTGTTGTCAGATTTAGTTTACTTCTAGGTACACATACACAATCAAGTACAGCACAGCTTTGCATCTGGACTTGTTTATGGTGATAAATTCATTCGTAATTTCAAGTCAATGACCCGATTACCCAATCAGAACTTTATAATTGAGCTACAGCTGGTTTTCAGTTTGTATCTCTCTGACACAATGTTGAATTGAATATTGAATTGAAAAATCACACATCACCTCTGTTAGAAGAAAGAAAACAGCGAAGCCAATCATAGAGGACAAAGTTGAACTACAGTCGCATTATCTAGGCCTGTTAGTCCATCTTTGCAAAGCCAGACTGGTACGATTTCAGAACTAAAGCATTTATAGGACATAAGGAATTATTGATTTAGTCCGTCTGAAAATTAACTTTTTCAACCAGGGTCCGCAGGATGACTTTAAATTATTTATGTGTTTGTGGCAAATCCAAATAGTACTGATTTGCATGTATTAATGATTGTCTATGTCGTTTTTGCAGCTTTTTTACCATTTGCAGAGAGAGGGGGTGTTTGGAGAGCCCAGAGCCAGATTCTATGCTGCTGAGATGGCCTGTGCTTTAGGATACTTACACTCCCTGAAGATTGTCTATAGGTACCAACATTCTGAAATATCTGTGCCTCTATAATGCAAATAAGCCCATATGTGCTTAGTGAGAACAGAATGAACACTAACTTCCAGCAGATTTGCAGTAATCCATCTCTTTCACATGCTCACAGGGACCTGAAACCAGAAAACATTCTGCTGGATTCTGCAGGTCATGTGGTTCTGACCGACTTTGGCTTGTGTAAGGAAGGAATGAGTGGACGTGGCACCACCAGAACCTTCTGTGGAACGCCGGAGTACTTAGCACCTGAGGTTCTGCTGCAGAAGGAGTACGACAGGACTGTGGACTGGTGGGGTTTGGGAGCTGTTCTTCATGAAATGCTTTATGGCCTGGTAAACAAAACCACCAAATCAATGCTCCTTTAAATAAATAATACAGGTAGACAGGTGTGTTTTATACCTACTCTTTCTCATTTCAGCCACCATTCTACAATGCAGATCGTCTTGAGATGCTCAGAAATATTATTTATCAGCCATTGGTATTGAAACCCGGAGTGTCTAGTGCAGCCAGAGATCTGCTAAAGAGACTGCTAAACAGGGACAGGGCCAAGAGACTAGGAGCAAAACGTGACCTGGTAACCCAACAAGCCAACACACACACACACACAAACATTCACAAACAATCTGAAATTCATTTGTCTTGTGACTGGCTAAATGTCATTTTGTCCTTATTTGGCTTTTAGACGGAGGTGCAGTCTCATCCATTCTTCTCATCTATTCATTGGGATAAACTTGTTGCAAAGCAAATTCCTCCTCCTTACGTTCCCTTATTGGTGAGTTTTTTTTTTTTTTTTTTTTTTTTTGTCGATGTAGGGATTATTCACCTAACAATTACCATTTTTACTGTTTCAAACCAGTGCAACTTTTTTCTTCTGTGGAACACACAAAAAAAGAATTTTTGACAAATGTCAATGTTGTCTTTCACTGTTTGGACAAAGACTTTCTTCAAAATATATTTTCTCTCTCTCCATTAAATTTTTTAGTCCATACAATAAAAGTCACTGGGGTTCAAGATGCTGACTTTCACTGTATGCACAAAAACATACTTCAAAATATCATCTTTTGTGTTCCACAGAAGAAACAAATGCTTGGAACAACGAGAGGTTGAGTAAATGGTGTAGGAGATGAGAGGTGATTTCAGACAGATAACATGTAAATAATTGATTTGTTTACATGTCTGTATTTCAGTCTGGCCCTGGTGACCTCACCAACATTGACCCTTGGTTTACAGAACTTCCTGTTCCGCAGTCGCTAGGAGCATGTGAGGAGTACGGAGCAACCTTTCCTGGCTTCACCTACAGCAATGAAAACATTCTCTCACTGACTCGTGGACATTAAGACAGAATTCTGTCAGACCAATAGACGTTTTGTCTGAATATCTTTCTAAAGATGGATGTTTAACTTAAGCAAACTCTGAAACACAGTTCATTTTTATGTTAGCTGGACCAATGCTTTTGCACAAGACTACAAAGTTTCTATCAAAGGTGACTGTGCGTTTTTTTTTTAACACTCATGTTATTTAATTCCTTTTTTAGCCCTATTTGATAAAAAAGAAGACATTTGTACTGAAATACAGTGATTAGTGGCGTTCTAACAATACTGTGATGAGATGAAGTGAGACTGCAGGTTGCATCAGAGGAAGTTGTGAGATGGAATGAATATTAAATCTCAATGTTAATGAAATTGTGTATAGCATTCAGATGGCATTGGTTAAATGTTTTTGATGAAACCGTATGATCTGTAAAAGAATGTCCATTCTTGGAGGAATTGTGGAAACAATTAAATTATTATAACCAAATGCGGGGTTATGGAGTATCATTATCATTATGGAGTTTAATTATAAATGATAAATGTCTCAGTTAACATGTTTCAATTAAATTATCAAAAACTTACATGCTTGCACAATTCAGAGTGGTGCACAAACGCTGTAAGTTACTGTAAATCGAGACCTGAATCACGAATAGCATCTGGGTCACGAAGTAGCACACAGTTGTCATCCCCAGACCACTGGAATTTATCATTTGCGACCGCTTTGCGGTGTTCATTGCCATTTTTATCACGTTTTACAGTGCTCTGCTGGCTAAATTCGTCTCAAACCTACTTTGAAAACAACGTGCTAATCAATGAAAAAAAAGTCACTTTTGAGCTCACAGCGCCATCTTGTGTCGTCATCGCTGTCTTCCGTTCCGTCACTCTCGTCACAACGCGGCCGTCAAAATATTATTTAAACATTATAAACTTCAGTTTACAACTTGACGCGGTGTTATCTCATTAATAAGCTCTGCCTTTCTTTTTTTATTGCATATGGCCCAAACATGCCCCTCGAAAGAGATTTGAGGAGAAAATCTGAACACGTGATTGTTACAGGAAACCAAATCATCATCACTAATGACTGTAAACTGAAAGGATGTGAAAATCCTGCTCTACTTCAGTGAGCACGCCTTTAAATACTGCATTAAAACGCAACGATTAAAGTGCATGGAAAACGCAAAGAGAATCAAAACCATTTTCCGTATCTGTCTCATTAAGGCCTTAAACTGTTTAACAGCAACAAGCACCGATAAAACAAGTAAAGTCTCGTAAGGACACACCAGCACTCAGTTGCTCTGGTTCTTTGTTACATTAAGAGCATCTGTCACACATATATGCTGCGATGAAGTTTATCTGCGCTGCAGAAGTTAGACAGACACATATTACCCCGCGCATGCGCACTAACGCCACCATCCAGCTCTTAATAAGAGTTAAGAGAGAAACGAGGTGAGTCGCACGTTTATCAATAAATACGACGTTAATGTCGTCACCCACGCAGTAAACAACGATACTAACACGGAGTGCGTTTCTTGTTTAACACTTTTCAGCCACTGCGGCTATTTTCAGCGAGGTTTGAAACCCGTGAGGATAAATAGAAGTGACAAGTTTGTGCAGAAGAAATTAAAAGCATGCAATTTGTTATTTCCTCAGGTCTGCGTGCACCCGAGTTGTTATATTTATACACGGATGAACGTCACCTCATCCCAGGTGCCTCGGGAATTGTTTTTCTTTTGGAGAAGCGCGTGAAAGTGTTGATTTGGTTTATTGTAGGATGCCCTGCTAATGTTCCAGCTAGCCGGGGCTATCAGAAGGCTAGCGACATTCCGTGACAAGGGGAAAGTAAGGAGTTTGTTGACGGAGGGGAAAACACTGCGTTTTAATAAAACAAGTTGTACACTCGGCCTCCCCGTGTTGGTTAAAGGTCCGAGCGACGTGAATCAGACCAGAGAACTGTTATAATTTACACACTTTAAACGTGTCGGCGGCCCTTTGCTATGCTCCGCCATTTTGTGTGTCAGTCGAATGCTAATAATGGGGCTCGCACTTTATTTATGCTCAGAATAAATTCCGGCATCACTTGAAATATCCAAACAAACGTTTTTTACTCAACCGGGCGAGCTTCCAGGCGATGTTTCCGAGGCGACGTGACTGCACGGTCTGGGATTTAGATGAAATTTTGATTTATGATAAACGGCAGGTCAGGAACGTTATTACACTATTGCACGTTGTATACGAGCGATAACGTGCTTAAACGACGACTTTATTATTTGAAACCAATTCATCGCGGATGTGTGCGTTTTAACTTGCCATCGCACGCATCCGCGAGTTTTTAAAGCGCGGGTTTAACGAGATTCTTTTAAAACAAGGAAAAGCTAAACTTGTTCGTCTAACTTTACTTTTAATCGCTTTCTTCCATCAGTAACCACCAAAGTAGTTTAAATGTGTCAGCGAGAGTCTGTATACATGGCTTGCCCGTAGAAATTGACATCGTAACTGTGTGGAAATACATGTTTTGGTGCTGGTTTAAGTGCTCGGTGCAGTCCGTCCTGCGAGCGGCGGTCGCCCTCTAGCGGAGCTGACTGGAACTGCACGCGCCGCGCTGCTCTTTCGTAAGTTGCGGGCGTTTTGTCAGCCGCAGTCAAAACACGGTTTTCGAGAAGTCGTCGTCATATTTGAATAATGGAAACAACAGTTTTGGGTTGTTTACTAAAACAGTGTGTGCTGACCTACCTTATTAAAAACGTCTTGGCGAATTTCATCTACCCTCTTGCCGTTTGGAGGTGATTATGACTAGGCCTGTGAAGACCACTGACCATAGACAGAACAAGGATTCGGTTTTTACAGCTCAAGTCATTTTTATTAGAAAGATATGGAAATAAAGCATTGGTATCTTAGTCTCACATTATATTGCATTCAAAGTTTTCTATAACATGCGCAGTAGATTTTTTTTTTGGTCCCGAAATGCACTTATGTATGCATTACAGCACTTTTAAGTCCTCAAGACTTAGAATAATTTAAAACAAGACAAAACAAGCATTAAATTAAACTGAAACGGCTTAAACGTTTTTAGCGTATTTCTACAATATTTCATATTTTCATTCACCCCCTCAACAACGTTTTTTTTTTTTTTGGGGGGGGGTTCCGGGGGCTCAGGATTCCCCAGTCTTGGAAAACCTGAATATATGAGAAAGTCTAGTTTAACTTTAAATAATGCCAATGGCATTTTTATTATGGTGGTTGTTGTGCATTTAAGTAGTTATGCCAAGCTCTAAAATATTAAGTAAAACATTTGTAGTTTGATAAAATTTAAGATGCTGTCCATGTCGTAACAGTATATTTTCTTTTTTGACCTCCATAGGTAAAGATGGCAGAGACATCTACGAGTGATGGTCCTGCCACAGGAACCGATTTTGACATGATGAGCGCACTTGATTGGAAGGACGGCATAGCCACCTTGCCAGGAAGTGACATTCGGGTACAAATATTTAATGTATATGATGCATAAATAGAGGGGTGAGGGACATATGTGACTGTTAGGAATGTGCTGATGCAAAAAAAACAATATCTGATCTGTTTTTAGTTTCGGATGACTGAATTTGGTACCCTTGAGATCGTCACAGAGGTGGAGCCCAAAGTTAAAGAGGCAGAGCTTACAGGCTCACAGCCTCAAACTACAGGCACCAACAACACTAACTCTCCTGAGCAAAACAAAACATCAAATCAGTCTGCAAAGCCCCAGTCAAATACAGAGCATCAGACAAATACAGTGGGTGAGTACCTGTAACTCGCACGTATTCCTACCAAATAATTTTTTGGAACTCAGTATCTCTTTGCTTTCTTTCAGTTTCCACTGACCCCCACAGGCAGGCAGGGGGCAACAACGCTGTGGACAGCCCCAGTGTGAGTACAGTGCCCAATGCGATTGTTCCCATGACCGAGGCGACTGCAAACTGCAGGTCATGTGGTCACTCTGGTTCACGCGAATCCTTTCTACAAGGCAAATATTGCAGCGCTCCTTGTGTACAGCCCACCAGTGGCAGGTACATGTTTTTGGCATTCACTGAGCTGTAACAGTTGCACTGTTTATAGTGTATTAAGTCTTTGTGTGTATGTGTGCAGGTCAACCCCAGCTGAGGCTGTCGAAGGGGAACGTTTAGGTAAACGTGTGAGAAAGAAGAAGAAGATGTTTATGGAGTCTGGAGATGAAGAGGAGGACAACATAGAGGAGGAAGAGGTAACACACACACACACACACACACACACACATCCGCCTCAAACAAAGCAGAACAAATTCAGTATTAATGAGATGTACTTAAGTGGAATTTACTGTGTTGCTCAATGGCTATTTTGTTTTTCTCAGGAGAAGGTTAAATCCTCAAAGGGGAGACGAGCAGCTAAAGTTGCTAGACTAGGTTGGTAATATTAATTTATCTCTTACATATGCGGAAACACAAACTCTAATTAAAAACACTGATTATTTAATAACGCTGTTAAATGTAATCTTTATGTAATTTCAAAATAAATATATCCACACTGTACATTATGACGTTGTGATAGCATCTAAACAACTGAGTTTTTAGTTTTTTATTTTACTTGGACAAAACAGTAAAGAATTGTAATATTGGCCATTTATCAGCCATAACATGAAAATAATTTTCGGTTGGCCAAATACTTTTTAAAAAATGTTCTATTGCTGTATCTTAACTTGCATGAATAGATTTTGTCTTGTATATTATCACTCAGTTTCAAAATGTCCTTTATCCTTTGTATTATCAGTTATAATGAAGATTTTTCCTTGTATAATCACTTAAATGCTTTTCTACTTGCCTCTGTTTGATGCTGTGTTCATAGTGACTGCACCTCTGGTTAAGAAGAAAACCTGGAGTTGGTCAGCTTATCTAGAGGAGGAGAGAGCCATTACTGCTCCCTTGAAACTTTTTAAGGAGGTGAGAGACGCAGCATACTGTGTAAAGCTTGTGTGTCTGTTCACAGTTATATAGGTAACATCGAATGATTAGGATCCTGATTAGATGGTTAGTCAGTCCTTTTTTTTTTCATTAGAAACAAAAAAGTATTACTTAAACTGGATGGAATTTTTTAAAATGATGAATTCTGTGAAATTCCGTAATTTTGTGTTTGTGTGTTTGCAATACAGCACCAGTCATTTCCTCAAAGCAGGAATGGATTTAAAGTTGGCATGAAGTTAGAGGGGTTGGACCCCAGTCACCCTGCTCTCTTCTGCGTTTTGACTGTTGCAGAGGTAACCAGAGGCAAAAGTTCCTGTGATTTTACTTGATATGTAATTTTTAAAGAAACCAAACGAAATACGTTTTTAGCTGTGCTTATTGTAAAATGTGTATTTGGACATATTTGCCTGCTGTTCCAGGTGCAAGGCTACAGGATTCGGCTTCACTTTGATGGTTACCCTGAGTGCTATGACTTCTGGGTAAATGCTGACTCATGGGATGTGAAGCCGCCAGGCTGGTGTGAGAAAATGGGCCTCAAGCTATTGCTGCCAAAAGGTGCTTAATGTACTAACAATTATGTACTGCAATAATAATCTGTTGTCAAGGATACAACATGCAAAGCAGCTCTTGTGCAGAGCTCTATTTTTGTTCTCTGTAACATATTAGATGTTTTTTCTAGATGTTTCTTTATGTGTTGAAACTACTTAATCTCAATTTTTTACTCTGAATGGTGTGATTAGAAAATGGTTTACTAGTTTTTATTCTGAAATTAAACATAGATGTAATAGTATTGTAATTACATGATCATTGATTATAAATAATAAATACCACAAAATATAATTAAATAAATTCATTGAAATATAATAAAAATATAATTTACTAACTATAAAATATATCATTCAATTATAATTTCTTTTATTTGTTTAAAAAATGGTTACATTAGAATATTTTTAATGTTTTAGAGCATTTGGAATGGACAAAACGGCACGGTTTTTAGACACTCTTAGGGGCTATTCACACAGAACATGTATTTGCTTTGAAAAATGTGACATGCGGGCAGTGGAACGGGGAAAAAAACACAGGGTCTTGAGATGTGCTGGATTTTTGGAATGCCTTGTCATGCTCGAGATGCTACAAAAGTAGCGAGACGCAAGCGCAACAGTCAAACTTTTGTGTTTACAAGGAAAAACTATGGAAAAGTAGCACAGTGGAATGGAAAAATGTTGCTAGAATATTCAGTTTATTTAAAAAAAATACTGTAAAATGTGTTGCATATGCTGTTTTTGTAATATTTGTGTGTTTGCTTACAGGCTGCAGAGACGGAGAGTTTAACTGGAACACATATGTAAAAAACTGTAGGGGTCAACTGGCCCCCAAACATCTCTTCAAGAGTCTTAATACAGTATGTCATTTTATATGCACACAATTTTCAGTGTTTGTTTCTGTTCTGAAGATCATGCTGTGCTTTCTGCCATATTTAGTCGGTCACGCCATCAGGATTCCGTGCCGGGATGAAGCTGGAAGCCGTTGACAGGAAGAACCCATCACTCATCTGTGTTGCAACCATTGCTGCTGCTGTCGACAACCGACTCCTCATTCACTTTGACAACTGGGATGATTCATATGATTATTGGTAAAGATATGACTGAGCAGAATTCTCCTCATCGCCCATGATTGTGTGAAAGGTAGTAAATGAATTGTGTTTGTTCTCAGGTGTGATGCCAGCAGTCCATACATTCATCCGGTAGGGTACTGTGAGGAGGCTGAGTTAACGCTCACTACACCTGCAGGTGAAACTCTTTTCATGCAGTCAGTGCATCATTTACATTTCTTTCACAAATTACTATGGAATTCCATTTTATATTGTGTGAGAAACATAGTAATACTATAAACACAAAATGTTATTTCCAAAATTAAATGATTAGCTTTTATTTGACATTGTGCTAAAGTTAAAATAAATAATTGAAATACTATTTTATGGAAATATTTACAATTTATGATGTACCTAACATTTTCTATTCAGTTAAAATTGATTAGTATAAAATTTTTTAGACTAATGAGCATGACAAGTGGTTTTAAGGTTATTTAAAGGGATAGTTCACCCAAAAATGAAAATTTGATGTTTATCTGCTTACCCCCAGGGGATCCAAGATGTAGGTGACTTTAGGGCCTTTCATACCGCTTTAGTTCCAGAACTAAATGTACAGTACTAAAGTATGATTTTGCACGAACTTTTTCCCAGTACCATTTAAAGGGTTTCATTCGCATTGACAGTGTGTACTAGGAAGTGATGTAAGCCGGTCGACAGCAATGTCATTTGTGCATAGCGTTCAACAACGGAAACAAAGAACAACAACGTAAACACCAGGAGGATGGAGTAAGCTATGATCAGAGCTGTTTTTTTGTTGTGTTTCGCGGGTTTCTCAATAATGGACATGGAATGTCGACGTATACATAAAGCGACTGAAAGAACGGAAAGGAGGACTAAGAATCTCCAACGACAACTGGCAGTGCTACATTTGCTTCAAGTGCCTGCACTTCAGCGTCTGTCCATCTATCACTGTTCATCATAATTGTGAAATAAGTTGACATTTTAAATCATGGCGGGTGAGGGCGTTTTCGTATGCCTCTGGCCAATCAATGTACACTTACGTCACATGTAGTACCAGTTGTGCTGGTTAGACCCTGCTCCGGAGTAGGAGCTAATTTGGTTCTCGAAAAAAGGCAGTCCGGTACTAAAATCGCACCCAGTTCCGGCGGTGCAAAAACACCAAAAAGTGGGTAGTTCCACAATTAGTTCTGGTACTATGAAAAGGTTCCCATGGTGCTTAAGGCCCTTTTGTTTCTTCAGTAGAACACAAACGATGATTTTTAACTCTAAACGTTGCAGTCTGTCAGTCATATAATGTAAGTGAATGGGAATCACGGCTTTGAGAGTCAAAAAAACATACACAAACAAAACCAAATTAAACCCTGCGGCTCATGACGATACATTGATGTGTAAAGACACAAAACGATCGGTCTGTGCAAGAAACTGAACAGTATTTATATAGGGTTTTTTTACCTCTGATTCACTGCAATGTCAGAACTGTCCTGGGTGCATTCTCAACAGCCGGCGCATGACGCGTCGTCGTCTTGCTTTACGGTGGATCGCAGACTTATAAGTGCATTACCACCACCTATCTCTCAAATGGACCATTGACACTCTATCTACAATCTCAATTAGGAGTGTCAATGGACTGATTGTTTTGTGTCTTTACACATCAATGTATCGTCATGAGCCGCAGGGTTTAATTTGGTTTTGTTTGTGTATGTTTTTTTGACTCTCAAAGCCGTGATTCACTTCCGTTATATGACTGACAGACTGCAATGGTTTGAGTTAAAAATCTTCATTTGTGTTCTACTGAAGAAACAAAGTCACCTACATCTTGGATGCCTGGGGGTAAGCAGATAAATATAAAATTTTCATTTTTGGGCGAACTAACCCTTTAACGTCTGTTTATTTCTGTATCTTAGATTATAAGCCTCCCAAGGTTTTTACTTGGGAGAAGTACCTTGAGGAAACTGGAGCCCAGGCTGCACCAGCAAGAGCCTTTAAACAGGTGAGGTTTGCTTCACCCCACTGAACCATGAGAGGTGGAGTTAAATCATATAGAATTGGTAAAGTGTTAGTTTAAATTAGTTATTGTGATGCAGAAGTGCAGAGTCAGCATGCATAACATGGAAATAAAATTTACAAAATTTAGTGCTGTCACGATTAATCACATCCAAAATAAAAGTTTTTGTCTGTGTGTGTGTTGTGTATGTTTATTATGTATTTTACATTTAAACATATTTAAGAAAAAATTTTATGTTCACACATTAAATATATTTATATATAATATAAATTATAGGAATATAAATATGTACATGTAATTTTTTTTATATTTTATATTTTTTTTTTTTTTATTTATATATATATTTTTAAAATATATACTGTATGTGTGTATTTATACATGCATATTTTTTGGATGCGATTAATCACGATAACCACAGCACTACAAAAAAATAAAACATTTTATCGCATTCAAATTTGTGGACATTTTGACAAAAACCCATAATAATTATATGAATGACAAATGTGCTATTTTTAGACAAATCTTATTTAGTTATTTAATTTTATATTCTGTGTAATTTAAAATTATTAGTTTCATATTGTTGAAAATTAATCATTAAATGATAATATAAATAATATGTGTGCTGGTTTTTAATTATTTATGTAAATATTATTAATTATTACATAATTTTTGGCCATCCAGAGACCACCACATGGCTTCCAAGTCGGGATGAAGCTGGAGGCAGTGGACAAACGTAATGCCATGCTTATCCGTGTATCCACCATCTCTGATGTAGAAGACCACAGAATCAAGGTTTACACTCAAATATATCTGTATCTCATTAATAAAGTATAACTAAAATCCAACATGAAACCAATTATTACTTAATTAGTCATTTATTAATAGTTATTCACTTTAATTGTATTTAATCTGCCAATACGAATAGTATATCATTGTTAACTCTCTCTGTGTTTATATATAGATCCATTTCGATGGCTGGAGTGAGGAGTATGATTATTGGCTAGATGCTGATAGCCCAGATCTGCACCCAGTAGGCTGGTGTCAGAAGACAGGTCATCCTCTACAACACCCCAATGGTAACGTACTGTTCGACACATTTACATACAGTGTTTCCACACATGGCCCCACCAGACTCATAATCAAACTCGTAATTATAACTATATCAGGTCCCAGAGTTTCTCCAGTGCCTCCAGGACAAGGCTGCCCAACCCAAGGATGCAACGGAGTCGGACACATCAGAGGACCTCGGTATGGGACACATTACACGTAAGTTATACACATACTGTTGCAAACGCAACCCATAATGTTCATTCTAATGCATATGAGTCTCCCATTTTTAGGGCGGTGAGCTGTCCATACTCAGATGTGAATTTAAATAAGGACGGGCTGGTGCCGGACAGACTGAATGGAGAGAGGCCAGTCACGCTCAGTGGACCTCCGCGCCACCGCCGTGCTGAAACACTCACTCAGACGTACCCTCCCACACCCACCGCCGGCACCCCTGAACCCCCTGACACCACCACAGACGCCTGTCCACCAGCTCGCTCAGTGCGTGAGCACGTTGTGTGAGTGTCATGAGTTACTTACAGTTTTACTTTTCTCTCGCTCCCTCTCTCACACACACACACAGACACACACACACTCTCACCCCTCATCTCTTTCTCATTCCTCCTGTACTTCAGGTCTGGCAGCGCTCCCAAATGTGTCAAGCCACCTCAAGTGAAGCAGGAAGGTGATGGGAAAGGTACACATTGATCAGATTTTGTGATATTCCGTCTTAATTTGCATTTAAGGATAATCCATAAACTCTGACAATGTTGCACATGAAGTCATGCTCATCTTTTTTGCCTTTATGTGTTAAGTTATTCAAAATCTAATTCTTATAGTCATTTGAATACACCTCCTCTATAAGCATTTCTTAATTAAAATTAGTTTGATATTTATGGTGGGTATAAAGTCAAACTTATGATATCATAATGAAGAAAAAAGCTTAATTAAAAGAACAAAATTCTTCAAAAGACATTTATTAAGTAGTATCACAGTCTATTATTAATTCTTAGAGCAAAACTACTTTTCTCCCTTTTGTCCACCAAATCACTGTCATGTGGTGCAACTAAGATAACCAGAAAAAACACAAAATAGGAAATTATAGCATACATATGTTGGCCCTCATGGCTGTCAAGGTCAGATAATTTTACCTTTTTGTAACAAGACAGTTAATATGTAAAATATTGTGCTGTGAGTCCTCAAAACATTAAAAGAATTTCTGTAAATATTTCATTAAACTCATAATATTTTAAAATGTAACTTTTTTGCAAGTATTAAGATGAAGATGTGTACACACATTTCAAATAAGAATCGAGACATTTAAACGTCTTGAAGTTTCAACACCATATGAAACAAAGAAGAATACAAAAGTACATTTCTAAGAACTTGCCAAATGTATTTTCAACTAGTAACATGTTCTTTGTTGTGGACACGTTTGCAGACCATGTCATGAATAAAGTCTGCTTGTGTTGTAGATTCTCTTCAGCAGTTCCTGCATGAGTCTGTGTTTGGTGGATGGGAGCCCCCGAGGTTTCATCTGTGTTGGGAAAAGCATGGAAAACTCTTGCCTGAAGCTTTAGGCCTTACAGCTAAGAGTGTGGCCAAGTGGAACACAGAAGAGGTGACATTTCATAAATCAAGCTTCTAAAGAGGTCTTCTAAATGTATATATTTAATTGGGTTTCTTTTGTTGATGTTTTTCTTTCAGGTGGCAACTTTTGTAAGAGGGCTGCCTGGCTGCAGAGAGCATGCTGCCACTTTTAGGAAAGAGGTAAAAAACAGAAGTAGCTTCCCTATGTACACTACCTTCAAAAGTTTTGCGTCTGTAAGATTTTTAAAATGTTTTTTAATAACAATTTCAAAGTCTTCAGTGTCACCTTTGATCAATTTATTGCATCTTTGCTGAATTAAAAGAGTTAATTTCTTTAAAAACATCTTACTTGACCCCAAACTTTTGAATGGTAGTGTATGTAGGACTCATTTAGCACTAGTCTGTGAGTGTTCTTAGACAAAGTGAATATGTATTTAAGATAACTGTTTTACTTTTCCCTACAGCAAATCGATGGCGAGGCCTTCCTGCTCCTTACTCAGTCAGACATTGTTAAGATTCTGAGCATCAAGTTGGGACCCGCTCTTAAAATTTACAATTCAATCCTCATGCTGAAGAGTGCAGATGAGGAGTAGATAACTCGCTCCATCAAACAACATGTCTCGCCCCCACCGATGTGTCCAGCAGACACAAATGTTCAGTCATTGGTCTCCTTGTGATTGATGGATATTGACAGAATCAGCCATTTCAACAAACTTTGTGATCAGAAATATCACAGCTCCTAAAGGCTGATATAGATTTGATGTCTCCCTTTCCGACTCTGCACTCGCTCTAAATTAGGACTGATATTGTCTTTTGAAACCGATCATTTGATTCATATTAGACTCTGGGAGGCGGGGGAGTACACTACACTGAGGCACCTTAAATTGTTGAAAGCTTAAACTTGATTCTTGCATTGTTGATATTTATGTTTTTATGGTTGCTAAAATGATGGCTAATTACGATTGAAAGGCACGACGGTGGAGCTTTTACTTGAAATGTAATTTTTTTTTTGTTGTAAAAATGCAAAAAGACCTTTGTTTGTAATTTAACACACATCCTGAATAATCCAAATGAGCCTGTTGAGACCACTAGAGGGCAGCAGGATTGTGTGTGTGTATGTGAGAGAGAGAGTGTGTGTGTGTGTGTGTGTGTGTAAGACTTGCAAGCATGTGTGAGTGAAAACAAATGTATAAATGTGTGCTTGCATCTAATGTCAGGGAATTCTTGCTCTGGGCAAATCTGGAATCTCAGTTTGTATTTACTTCAGATGAAATGTTTGATCTTGTAAAATGCATTTGTAAATTGTATAGTGAATTGGACAGTGTGCTGACTCTAAATAGAGTTAGGAATAGAAATGAGGGGTGTGTGTGTGTTTTAAGCCTTTGAGACCCTGACATATTGCCTTGTACATGCATTACTGAATACTAAGACACTTTGTTCTGTCTTTCACCGAGCAAAAGCTTTTTGTACATCTCTGACCTGCTGTATAATACAGCTGTAATTCTCAGCTCTGCTGCAACTGATTGTACATGTTGGAATCACTTCGTTTTCATGTACTGGTTTGGATTTGCAGTGCTTCTCAGTTGTCAGTATACGCATATGCAGGTTGCAATAGGTTCAGAATAATAGATCCAGTTAGGGTTGGAAACTGGAAAAAAAAATCGAAAATAGGGGTACAAAAACTAAAACACTGAATAAATATAGATAATACTCTGCAGATGGATTTGGCTACAAGTAATAAAGGCATTTAGATGGTGATGGAAAATTAAGATCTGGGGAATCCTCATCACAGTGGTTAGGGTCAAGGATGAGTTATATCAGATTTTGATTGTTTTCTTTGGTTTATGTGTGTGTTTGTATATTAAATGTCTCTCTTATCAGACTCTTTATGTGTGACTGATTGTGTGTTTTTTTTTTTTTTGTTTTTTTTTGGTTCAGTCTCAAATGGATGAATGTAAGAATTGAATGAGAGAATAAATAAAGATTTCCAACATAGCTGTTTTGTTTATTGTTTTGTTTTCTGTCATACAGAATACATAATGCAATCTTATCCCACATGCTTTTCTTATACCAAACTAAAATTTTAAAAGGTAACTCTTATGAAAAAGAGGCTCAACTGGTATGGATTTTCTCGTGTCTATTTTATGCAATCAAACATACTGTGTTTGAGAGCAAAAATAATTAGATTGTAATTAAAAAAAAAAAAGATTGTTTAAACTTTTTAATTAAAAATTAAATTACCTGATAACAAAACTCTTTGAACTATGAATCAATCTTTTTGGTTATAGTTCTCACTTTTCATTACACAACCATAAAAACTAAATAAAAAAACATGAAACTTTTGCTTACATATTTGGCACATTGTGTAATAATATACGGTGTAGAGAGTTTTATCAATTATTTGAAGTAGACATTAATAAT
Source organism: Cyprinus carpio (assembly GCF_018340385.1). Lineage (NCBI taxonomy): Eukaryota > Metazoa > Chordata > Actinopteri > Cypriniformes > Cyprinidae > Cyprinus > Cyprinus carpio. The sequence goes on along the minus strand of NC_056612.1, from coordinate 15,653,497 downwards.
TTTTTATTACAATATAAATACTTTTGCTCTCAGACACTGTATGTGTGGTTGCATAATAAAAACACAGACGTAACTCCACACACTGAGCATATAGCCTACAATACGGAATCTCAAATATTGAACATTCATAAATGCCCAATCTGAAGTCATATGAATATATATTCTAATAACTTAATATAATACATAATAACAATCTGAGTCAGTCAGGAAAAGGCCTGAAATGGGCCTGGGTCCTCTGAGACTCTAAGAATAGGTTATTCTGCCCACCGTGGGACCCAGCGGGCTTGCACACATGTTCCCATGACCCTCTAAGCACACTCTCTCTCCCTCGCTCACTCCCACGTCACTGGCCGGTTAAAGTAAACGCGCTCGCCTCGCGCTCGTGACACACGCGTTTGTTAAGGACGGAGACTGATGGATTAGCGCGTCCCGTCATCATGGGAATTAGAGTAGAGTCGCGTATTTGAAACAAACCGTGAACCATGTGTTTCCAGTGTAGGAGAAGAAACTGAGGTGAGTTTAACTTTAGCTGGTGATGTGTGTATTTAATGTATTTCTACAGCACGATCTCTACGGTTATGTAAACAAGTGAACTGAAAAACTCTTACTGCGCTTGCGTAATATGTTTGGAAAACACCCTAAAGTTTGCTGCTGTAAATGTGTTTTTTTTTTTTTTTTAAACATTTTGCCAATCCTATTGTAATGGGGCAGCTATAATTAAGCCATTTTCATGTTGATTGCAAAAGTGAAAGCGGAGCTATCATAACATTATTCTGTTTGTTTGAAAATCCAATTAGCCCAGTCTAGAAATATTGACTTGAACCAATGGCATGAGTTTAGGTACAAACCATCAATTTTTTTCAAGTAATGTTAACAACTGACTAAATCTAAAACCGCTATTTAGTAAATTTAGAGGGAACCTATGGTGACCTCAACTGACCTTGTGACCCTGGATCAAAAACCAGTCATAAGTAACACGATCATATTTTGTAGCAATAGCCAACAATGATCAAAATTATTAATTTTTCTTTCATGCCAAAAATCATGAGGATATTAAGTAAAGATCATGTTCCATAAAGATATATATAAAAATTCAGAACTTAATTTTTTTGATTAGTAATATGCATTAATAAGAACTTCATATGGACAACTTTAAAGTTTAAACTTTATCAATATTTAGATTTTATTTTTTATTTTATTTTTTTGAAGTTAATTTTTTTGATTGGTAATATGCATTAATAAGAGTCCTATCCTAAATCATACATCAGTGGAAAGCTTATTTATTCAGCCTGAATTGATGATGTGGAGATAATGTGGTCTAGGGTCACATTTGAATAAAGAGTTTAGTGGAAAAGAAAAATATCAAAATAGTGGTTACCGTTACACAAAATTATGTTGTTAGATTAAAATATGTTTACTATTCTAAGATTTTTGCAGTGCCAATGCAGTGTCATTTATAGATGAGTGCTTATGGTTTAGAATTTGAGTTGGATTTGTTTGTATGTCCTGACTAGAAGCACTGGTAGTTAAAAATAATAATAATTACAATAGCCGAGAGAGCTCAACGTGCTGCAAATGAAAAAACACATGTAAATAACACCTGCATATTCATCAATTTGGCAACACATGCGCTGCAAATGCTCACAACTCAAACAAATAAAGAAATGCGCTGCAAATATAAATAAAAAACATAGTTAATTTTAATTTTGTTGAGGTAATTTTGTTGTGGTTTGGGCTACTTGCGCCTTTCTGTATATTTGGTTGGGTTGTGAGTATTTGGAGCGCGTTTCTTTATTTGTGTTGTGAGGATTTGCAGTGTGTTTTGTATTTGGTTATGTTGTGAGTATTTGCATTACATGTGCTGTCAAACTGATGAAGATGTTTTCTTAATTTGCTGGTGCTTTTTCTATTTGCATGTGTTTTCTGAAGTTCTCTTGGACACTGTAAATAATAATAAATTGTATCTTTTTAAGAAATTGGTTACAGCAATTCTACATCCTGATATCTATTTTCTACAAAAAAAAAAAAAAAAAAATGCTACCCATGATTTTAATACATGATGTGTCAAGAACAAGGGAGGAAATGTTTATTGTAGGATGAAAAAAACCCATTGTTAATTGCAGTTGTGTTTTTTATATACAAAAGTTAAAATAAGAAAGCAGCTAAAACGAGTTAAGACAAAAGTAGACATACTGCCTTATTGAGCAGAGATGAAATATCAGACAGCATTTGGAAGAAACTGGAAGTACAAAGAACATAAAAAAAAGGATTATACAAGGATTGTCATGGATTAGTTGTCTTGCCCACAAATAAATGTTTCTGAGAAACTAGGATTATTGTAATGATGCATGCTTTCAAAAACTCTCAGTATTATCATTTAAAACGACTATATGTATGATAAAGGTTCTATAAAATATTATTTTTATATTTATATAGAACAATTTTATATATATTTTTAAATAATACATTTATCAAATAAAATGAAATTATAGTTGGAACAAGTATGGATAGGAATTGGGTTATGTGAGAATAACCCAACCACTGCTTATACTTTTTAACCAACTACAGTTTCTATCATCCTTAAGTATTTTGTACCTTTTCAGGCTTATTTTACTGAGTATTTGAAGTTCATTAGCCTATTTTTTGCTTTTTTTAGGAGAATGTCTGAGACAAATGCTCCCACAGAAAAAGTCTCTATAACTGCCCCAGAGTTGGAGACTCCGCCCTTAAGGCCAGATACAGGGCCTGTGATTGGTGGACTGCGTTTGCGATCTGCACCAGGGGCTTGTTTGTTGTTTGCGGGTGTTTTGCTGATAGTAGGAATCGGCGTCGCTGTGGGGGGGTATTGGAATAATCAACCCCACCGACAAACACCACATCGTGTTTCAGCTGGACGCACCTTTTCAGAAAAACTGAAGCTGATTGGTCCTGTCATTATGGGGGTGGGGCTTTTTATTTTTATTTGTGCCAACACAATTCTCTATGAAAATCGTGACCGAGAACAACGTCACAAGCGAGACCAACATGAAGACAACCAGGAGATCCTACCACTGGTACAAACTCTTAGAAACAATCATTCAAAACGGTTCTCACAAACAGAAACGAACACCAACATGCATACATTGGACTTGTCTGAACTCAACATCCATTGCTTAGATGAAGGGGCCGGAATTCCCACCCTAAAGTGTTCTTCACCATCCTCTGGCTCATGTAGCTCCAGTCAAGTAAACTTGGAAACCGGATCACCCCTCCGAGATTGCAGAAACATGGAAAGATTGGCCTTGCCTGTCATTAAAGTCAATGACTGTGTGATTGGCTCCTCAGACCCAGTGCCTCCACCTCTCCCTGATCGGACATACCGGAACAAGATGGGAGTGGAAAATATAGCAAATGTGGAGCTAACACAAGTGAATCTTGCAGATTCATCTCTAATGATATTGAGCAAAGAAGAGCCAAAGGATCGGTAGTCCACACTAAGGTTCACACAGTTAATATATTATAATAGATGTTAGGATTGAGTATAGAACAGATTTCTCTATATGAGTCGACTCATTTGGGTGTATTTTCATTATAATGTCCAATTTGCTTACAGTTCTTTCTTTGCTAGTGCTGTGATTATATAGTGTTTCAGATGGATTCAAGCGAATCTTTTTAAACCCACTCATTTGCATGAATCAGCTTCACTGGTCATGCTGTAAGTTTTGATTCACCAAAAAAAATGGACTCATAAGAGTCATTTTTATGTTGTCATATTGCTGTACACAGTCTTTTTTTATTACATCACAGTATACAGAACTCCCATTTAGCTTAATCATTTAGGTCAACCCTTAGCTTAGGGTTTTCTGAGAGAAATAGTTGATTTCCATGTAAGTGGATGAATAAATAAATAGAGAATAGTTTTTTTAAGGTTTTGAATATATGAAATTGCTTTGTTTTGTTTGAATAATGGATTGTTAACTGACTTGTGAGAGTTACATAAGGCTTTGTAGATTTTTGTTCATGTGAATATTAAGTAATCAATTATATATGATCCTATTTTTTCATGTGGTGCCACCCACTGTGCTATGTGTCATTGTGTTTGTAGTGCTGGTCTTTATAGTTCACAGAAATGTCAGAGCAAAAATGAAAGGCGGCCACCTGTGAGACACACATAAATAGACACATGTGCATGCATTCAGCTTCTCCTTCCCCTGTCTTAACTGTTCTGCATCAAACATGTTTAAATTCTTAGAGACTGAAAGACAAGCTTCAAGCAGTCACAGCACAAAGTGGTGTCAGTCACATGCAGTCATACAGTAGCAAGTAATCCTCTATTTTGATTAGTTTGGGTTAATCCTGAACTATGCTATTGCTGCAGAACAGTACAGCTGTCTGATACCCAGCAAAAGAGTTTAGTAATGTGGATTAAATTTGCTTTAACAGTTCACTATACACTAAGTTATGAGGGTTTGACTGGTCTAGTGAGCCCCTGCTGATGAAAGTTGTAATTACATTTTTTCCTTATTAGAAATTTTGTCTTGTTTTACAGATAAATATCTATAAAAAAAATAATAATAATAATTCTGAAACCAAGATAAATTAGTGAATTTTTTTAAAATAGGAATTATTTCCAGAGATTCTCAAAATAAACACACCTCAAATTTGGCAGTGCATATGACAGCTTTTATTCCTTTTAAATATAACTGAATTGGTGTAAGCAGTTAAAATAAACCAAATGTAAGCCTGAGATGACATTTTAGATTTTAAGTCTGAAGGTCTACACAAATTAAGTGATGCTTTTGATATACTGTTGTGGACATGATTAAGGAAAACGTCTACTATCAACAATGTTAAATTAGATTGAACAAACATAAGAAAAATGCAAAACAATTATATTCTACTGTATAAAACATGCAAAGCATTTAATCTTTTATCAGTGATTATATGTAAGTGCATAGAAATCATAAATTTAAGCTGTTAGAATTCACACATATATTATCTCTTGAGAACGAAACAAGACTGTTTTTCCATCTTCATCAATCTGCAAGAGAAGATTTTACAGTCAAAACGGGTTTACAGACTCTTTTTCTTTAGTTTAAACACATTCCTTGGAATAATAATACTGAAGATACTGTAAGACAAATGGAATACTTATTGGGGCCCCCTGGTTGAGAACCACTGATGTAGATTGTTTGTTATTGTATGTAACTTACTAAGCCCATTCCCATGAGTATCTCTTCATTGGCATGCGGGAACTGAGCTTTGGCAGAAGGTGAGTATGATGAGAGACGTCTGTCCCATTCAGTGGGTCCGAAATCTTGCTTGACCTCCATAAAGTCACGCTTAAGTTCCAAAATGCTGGCATAGTGCTTCAAAATCATCTCATGGGACACATCAAAATCCTAAAAAAGAGCATATATTAGAAGGACTGATTAGACTAGACAAGCCTTCTTAAATTCTTAGCACAAGAACCGATATACATTTCACACACCTCCAGCATCAGAAGGCTGTGACGAATATAGATGCTCTCTCCTTCACTTCTCCTTGACTACAAAAACACAAGACTGTGGATTAATATGCTTTGGATAAGAAGGAACATGACAAAAATGATAGAAACGGATGAGTATCTCACCTTCCTCATGAGCACCGACTCAGTTGCAGATTGCTAATATAGAGAAAGATGATTTTAGAGGATTGAAAGATGGAACTTTGACATACTTCTCTTTATGTGTGTGTGCAGTTTGTACAGTATGTGTGTGTTTGTAACCTCAGACTCCAGTGTGATGTTCCATAGGTCTTTAGTCCTCTCCTGATAGGTTTTCGTAATGGACACAGGTTTTGCGGTCGGAGTGGAAGTGAGTGGTTGGTCAGCTGGGATCTGTGGGCGGGGTTTGGGCGGAGCCACTGGGGAAATTACAGGTGTGGGTCGAGAAGTGGGAACTAGAGACAGAGGAAGAAATGTTCAGGAAGACATGGTAACAGATGGACTGACATTAGAGAATATCAATTTCTGACGCTTTTGTGATTCATACCGTAATCTTTAGGGGAGACGCCCATAAGTCTGAACCAGTCGTCCTCCGCTTCTGTCTTCAGTTGCACTGGTTTTTTCTCTGGTACAGATGGTGTTTTTGTTCTTTCCTCTATTTTTATCTGCTTCCTCCTCTCTTCTTCCCTTCTCCACTTCTCTTCCTCAGCACTCCTGTCCACTTTAAGGACATCTGCAACAACTTTAAAGAGAGTAGAGATTAGAATTTGTTGACAAAGACTGCCAGTTGTGTGATCATGTAATCTATCCCATTTATACGTTGTTACTTTGTATATTTACAAAAAAAAAAACTACTTGACTAAAATTTTTAATATATAAAATATTTGGGGTTTAGTAAGATTTTTTTTTTTAATGAAAAAAGTAATTATATTATTCAGCAAGGACTCACTAAGTTGATCAAAAATGGCAAAAGACTTTTACATTGTTACAATTTTACATTCTTTTCCCACAAGAATATTAAGCAAATTTTTTCAACATTGATAATAATAATAAATGTTTTCTGAGCATCAAATTAGTATATTACAATGATTTCTCAAGGATTATTTGACACTAAAGACTGGAGTAATGGTTGTAATGACATTTTAAAATTATATTAAAATAGTAAAAAAAAGAGCGTAATTGTAGTATTCCACAATATTACTGTTTTTACTGTATGTTTGACCTTAGTGAGCATAAGAAATCTTACTGACCCCAAACATTTGAACAGTAGTGTACAGTATATTTAAAAATATATAAATGTGTTTGTACCTGTTTCTTTTGGTGAAACATCAAAAAGAATGAACCAGTCGTCATCTTTTTCAATCTGAGGCTGTGCTTCTGTCTTCGCAGTAACAGCTGCTTGAGCTCTTCTTAATTCCAGCTCCTGTTTTCGCTTCTCTTGTTCTCTTAGTCTCTCCTCCTCCTCCTCTCTCACTCTCATCTGCTGCTGTCTCACTCTTCTGTCTTCCTGTTCTTTTATCCTGCGCTCCTCAGTAGCCACTGAAACTGTAGATCAAAAGTATAAAGGTTTCACTAATTATAATATGTCTTTCACCTGAAGCAAATCAGACATGCAGCTCTTGTAATCACCTGGAGGTGCTGTATCCAAAAGCTCAATCCAGTCCTCATCAACTTCCCGAACCCTGACAGGAATCACAACATCAGCTCTCTCTCTGCGTTCATCAATGATCACTCTCTTTTCTTCAGTGATCAGTCTCTTCTCTCTCATCTGCTCCTCCACCACTCTCTGAACTCTCTGGTCTTCGATGGGTTCACGGACCTCGATATCTCTGCCTCTGACATCTGAAAGTTTGCATCATGAGAAGCTTGTGAAATTATTTGTACCCTAAATTTATTTAAAAAAATTGAAAACTTGCATTTGTGAGAAGCATGTATTAATGATCTTGAGTAAAAACATTATCTTAATTATACAGTTTACAATAAAGTTGTATATGTGAATTTTAACACATTAGGTATCATATTTGTTTTAACATTCTTTGTTAAATATTATGGTATACAATGCTATATGTTAAAATGTTTTAGTAAGTGGTTTTATTTGTATTTTTGTTGCTGTATGTTTGTGATAGTGTTTAGGCATGTGTGTTTCTGTACCTGATGGGAAACTCTTCTGCTCATGTGGCACTTTGTCAAAAAGCTGAAACCAGTCGTCATCAATGTCTCTGGGCACGACTGGAATCTGTGGGGCTTGTATGATACTTGTCCTCTTCTTCTCTGGTACTATTATTTGTTCTGTAGCGCTCACGGTCATCCCCTCAATCACTTGCTCCTCTGTTCTCACTCTGCTCTGAATCACTTCCTCTCTGGTCTCCTCATACAGCTCAACAGCTGGAGCTCGCAGTAGTGGAGATGAAGGCACTGAAACAAACACAATGTATGATGAATATTTTGATTTATGCTTTTACATATGTGCATTTGTGCTTGTGTGTGAGTGTTTGCACCTGATTCTTTAGGAGAGACATCAAAAATGAGGAACCAGTCGTCCTCCACGTCTCTTTGAGGCTCTGCTGCTTTCTGCTCCAGAATAATGGGCTCTGTCCTTCTATAAACCACTGTCACCTGCTCCTGTTGTTTTATCTGCTCCTCCTCTTTTCTCCTTCTCTCCACAGCTCTCTTTTCTTCAGCCTCCAAAGGAGGCACAGACTCAACATGAATTTCTGGAGTGACAGGAATTACACATCATCAATGAAAATCACCACAGCAACAATCTTGAGTTGTAAAAGTCATTAGAGCAAAAATCCATTAACTTTCTTCTTTATTTCTCACATATAATTTAACTTGCACTTACAACATCTGCTCATCCCTATCATGTTACTTAAAGATTAGTCTTCTTATCCTAAACATTCATAACTTCCCATACTTAAAGGGATACTCCACCCCAAAATGAAAATTTTGTCATTAATCAGCGAAGAACACAAAAATAACGACTTTATTCAACAATTCCTTTGTCAACAGTCTCTTCTGAGTCTCTCCATATCACCGTATGCTGTGTTATCTCGTCTGTATCAGCCCCGCCACAAGGATGTGCTGTTTCTACGTGTATTTAGCTTTGATTTGAAAGAAAACAGTGCATCCATGTGGCGCGGATGACAAAGAAGAGAATATGCAGCAGATGGTGACATGGAGAGACACAGAGGAGACTGTTGACTAAGGAATTCTTGAATAAAGTCATTATTTTTGTTTTCTTTGCTTACAAAAAGTGTTCCTGTTGCTTCATATAACCCAGATTGCACGTCTGATGGCAGATGGACTATTCTGATGACGAATTTCATACCTTTTATGGACCTTGACACTGTTATTTACTTGGCAGTCTATGGGACAGTCACAGGCCTCCCGGTTTTCATCCAAAATATTGTAAATTGTGTTCCGAACACGAACTGAGCTTTTACGGGTTTGGAACGACATGGGGGTAAGTGATTAATGACAAAATTTTCATTTTGGGGTGGAGTATCCCTTTAACATTAATAACAGTGTTTTGGATATGGAATGCCACAGTTACTCTTCATGTTTGTTTACAAAAAAGTTTGGGCATTCGGCGTAATAACGTCTTTGTTACATGTATAGAAAAGAAAATCATATAGGTTTACAAAAATATATATCATGCAGTGGCACAAGGAAAAATAACTGATTCCAGAAATTTTGGGTGACTTAGCACTCTAATAATTAATCTATAACACAAATATGAAAAGAAGTACTGGCAAAATTTGAGTGTAATTATGTTTGCAGCAAAAAGTACTTCACCTGATGGGAAACTCTTCTGCTCATGTGGCACTTTGTCAAAAAGCTGAAACCAGTCGTCATCAATGTCTCTGGGCACGACTGGAAACTGTGGGGCTTGTATGATGCTTGTCCTCTTCTTCTCTGGTACTATTATTTGTTCTGTAGCGCTCACGGTCATCACCTCAATCACTTGCTCCTCTGTTCTCACTCTGCTCTGAATCACTTCCTCTCTGGTCTCCTCATACACCTCAACAGCTGGAGCTCGCAGCTGTGGATACATCAAGGACTCTGCAACAAATCAAACCCATGATGCATGTTAAGATATGTGTGTTTATGTTTGTGTGTGTGTTCTTGACTGTGGTTGTGTGTAAGTGTTTATACCTGATTCTTTAGGAGAAACGTCAGAAATGATGGACCAGTCATCCTCCACGTCTCTTTGAGGTTGTGTTGTCTTCTGCTCCAGAATAACTGTCTGTGGTCTCCCATAATCCACTGTCACCTGCTTCTGTTGTTTTATTTGCTCTGTTCTCACTCTTCCCTGGATCACCTCCTCTCTGGTCTCCTCATACAGCTCAACAGAAGGCACTGAAACAAACACAATCCATCATGCATATACTAATTTGTTTTACATGAGCGTGTGATTATGGTTGTGTGTGAGTGTGTGTACCTGATCTTTTAGGAGAACCATCCAAAACAACAAACCAGTCATCTTCTTTGTCTGTTTGAGGCTCTGCTGCTCTCTGCTCAAGAACAAATGGCTGTAGTCTCCTATAATCCACTGTCACCTGCTCCTCTTGTTCTTTCTGGACCTCCTCTGTTTTCACTCCGCTCTGAATAACCTCCTCTCTTGTCTGTGTTTTTGTCTTCTCAGGTGTCACCAACTCTTGCTGTATTTTTCTTTCTACCTCTCTCTTCTCTTCTTCACCCTGATCTTCTTCAGGAGTGTATCTGCTCACATCTGGTTACAGAAACCCATTTTAGTGAGATGTAGGCTATTTTAAAATCCTATTTCTGCATGTTTCTAGTGTTATAAAGAGCGGTCAGGAAGAACACATTTGCTTAGCTACTCAAAGGAAAACAGATGCAACTTATATATAAGGAATAATGTAGACAGTCACCAAATGGACATGAAATATTAAATTCAACGTTATCTTTAAAATTAATTATTCATTTTGTAAAATATAAATGAGCTTTTTCATTAAAATCAATCAATCATTTTCTTCTTCACTTAGAAAAGATATAACGATATAGCGGTTTTGAAAAAGATTTCTAAAAAAGTTATCTTTCTTTGTGCGAACAGGAGTCCACAGTGTGATAAGAGATACATGAAAGTAGTTATTTTAGTTGGACGATGGTAAATATAATATATCTGACCACTAGCTGGTGCAAAAAAACAACCAGAATAAGGTATTTCAAAAAAGCTGTGCAATAAAACGTCAAAGTTTTTCATAGATACCTGGAAGGGTTTCTGATATTTCCATGGTTTTTGGAAGCACATCAAACAGAATGTACCAATCGTCATCTCTCTTCATTGGTTGGGTAATATACACTATTTGTTGCAACTCTTCTTGAACTCCTCCTGAAAAAAAATGTGATGTATGACATTCTCAGTTTTCACCTGAGGCATTTCAATTAACTTTGAAATTGAAAGCATTTCAAGCATTTAATGAAAAGCAATGAACGCAATTTCTGGTGACAGATGCACAGTTGATCACATGACATACCTGTGGGGGTAGAAGTGAGCATCAGTGGCCTGCGATCTAGCAAAATGTACCAATCATCTTTCTCCTCTCGTTGAAGCTCCTCCTTCTCAACTTGCTGCAACCTTTGTTCCAAACTTTCCACTTCCTGTAATCCAAACCTCAGCTCTTCCACCTCAACTAGCTTTTGCTTGATAGTGTCCACCTCTTCTAGTCTCTGTTCCATGATTTCCAATCTCTCCAAAGTGTCCTCAGATCCCATTGTCTTATTTTCAGTGACTATTACACGTCTTTCCACCATCTCCACCCTCTCTATCTTTTTGTCTACATCTTCTTGTGATTCCACCAAAGAGTTGAACTCCTGTGTCCACTGTTTAGTGATTACTATCCTTTGTATTCTTTCTCCATTGACTTCTAGTTCTTCTTCCTTTAGTGTCTCCTTTAGAGGTTTCATGATTTCCTGTTTGAATTCAAAATCAGGAAGTTCTTTCTCAATAATGTCAGACCCCTCCTGGACAACCTGAACATTATATGATTTTTTTATTACCAGCTTATCTGTGAGCCTCTCCTCTGACCCCTCCACAACTTCCACATCTTCTCTCTGTTCTTCAGTCTGAAGGAGCTGCTGGACGCCCAATAGTAAAACTGGAACAAAATCAACCAAAATCACCAATTACAGCTCTTTCCTTGAGGGAATGTCAAGTTTTAATGGAAACTAAAATATTTATTTATGCACATCAGTCCAGTGGGACTTGGACATTTCTTCAGGAATGTTTTGGAAAATTTCAGCCCAGCTTGCCTTTTTATCCTTATGTCAACTAATTTATCAGTGGTGGCTTGACTTTTTGGTATGTGGTGAAGTAACTCTATAATCAGAGTCAGTGCCCTTCTATAATGTACACAGTGGTCTTTTGGTAGCGTTAAAAAGACTTACATGGGCTGCCGTCAAGGAGAACAAACCAGTCGTCTGGCTGATGCTTCCACTCCTGCAACTTCTCACTTTCTAGCATGACATCATCTGTACAGGATGTTTACAGTTCAACACAATATATATGTATATTTGTAATATTTTCAAAAAGAAAGAGAAGGGAAAAGACAAGACCAAAAATTGTATAATGCTAATGACTCTGTGTATGTTTGAAAACATGAATTATTAATGAAAATAAATTAAAGTATGTGTTTGACATGAGATCAGAGGTATTTGTTGTCAAATGGATAGAGCAAATCAAAAATTCTGCCTATTTATTTACTATACTCTGCTCATAAAAAATGACCAATATTTATAAGGCAGTCAGTTTTTTTTTCCGTTTAGATTATTATTTTAATGACTATTTTAATGATTTTAATATGCCTCACCTGATGTAGAAATGCGCCATTTATCTGGACCATAGACCAGGAACCAGTCATCCAACTCTGTTCGAACTGGTTGTTTTAAAATATCAAGAATTTCTTCATTTCCTGAAAATAGATATATCATTTACATTTGTCCAACTAAAACAACTACTTGCATTTAATTATTTAATCAGATAGATAGATAGATAGATAGATAGATAGATAGATAGATAGATAGATAGATAGATGCCTTTTCTCTTGATGATAAAACGTGTGAATTGTGGAGGAGCCCGGGTGATGTTGCCACTGGCTTCCAGACACTCAGACTGAGTGCGCCCTTGGTAACGGAACCTTGAACCCAAGGTCAGGAGCCTTTTTGTTTTTGTGTCTTGAAGTCTATTCCTGAGAAGCACATTCAGAGGTATGGTCTTATGACTTGAAATTTACCAAGTCATGTTTCTGAGCATGTTTTATACTATGTGCAATTCTTTCGAATACTGTATTTGCATATATTTCACTGGAGCGCCCCCTTGTGTTTCTAATGGTCATATGGATACAAAAAAGCTGCACCTTGTTAAGCCTTGGTTTTGTAATACATATACATGGACGTACCTGAAGAAACTATGATGCTCCACACAGCATTTCCACAGTTGTTTGCAGGCTCGGTAGCTGGCCAAACTGAAGCTGATGATACCCTCAAAATCATCCTCCTAAATCAGGTCACATGGAAAAATGTAACCCATATAAACCCGAGAAAACTCCTGAGTTTGTCACTACACCAAATGAGTAAAGGAATGCATGATCCAACACTAATATATGTAGAAAATAAAGAAATGGGTTATGGAGAATAAAATGAATGTGCATGAATACCTCAGAAGGGCGAATCTTCAGAAGAAAGGTGCTGCGTTTGTGGGAGGTTTTAAGAACTCTGGGCCAGAGGAAACTGTTTGTTTTAATCTCATCCTCATATACCATTAGTCCTTCAGAGCAAACGCCGAGCATCACATCTGCACCACTGACATCCTATGAACATATCAAACATTACATTATATTAAAGACGTACACCCAAAAATGAAAATTGTCATCGTTTATTTACCTTTATATTGTTTCAAGCCCACATGACATTATCTCACCTCAAAACACAAAATAAGATGTTCAGAAGCATATTTTTGTTCATACATTGAAAGTCAATGAGGTCCAAAAGACGTTCTTAAAAATTAATTTTCTGTTCTGCAGAAGACAGAAAGTTGTAAGTGTATAGAAAAAAAAGTCTAATGTTGTTTTGGATCCCATTGACTTTAATTGTATGAACAAAACATCCTTTAAAATAACTTATTTTCTATAAAGTTAAATGGGCTAAAAATGACACAAAGGTGAACAAATGATGCCAGAGTTTTCATTTTTGAGATGATCTACTATGAACACTTTCCAAGTTGACTTTTCAAGTTGAGTTCACTAAATAAAATTACTTTGGCAGGATGCAGGTCTACTCCATACATGGGGAGCTGCATGGCGTTCTCAAGGAAAAGTATTTCTGCCTGGGCAGGAATCATGAATCTGGGTAATAACAGAAATTATATAAATGTGTGCTGTTGTGTATGTGTTAGAGGACATGTGAGTTTGATTGTTGGTATAGGATACCTGTACGTGGAATGCAGCTCCATTATTCTCTCCTCCAACTCTTCACTCTGATTGGGTGCAAGAACAATTTCGCTGACATAGTTGTTCTGGTGGAGATTTGGGTCATAATCACCAAGTGTTGACTGAACTGTGTATGAACCCAACAGAGCTAGGATGTCTGATGGACAGGGCAGTCGACCAATCAGAATGTCTTTCCTCAGCTGAAGACACAGGAAATATCTGAGAGAATTACACAGAACAGTCTGTTCAGTCAACACAGAAAGAAAAACATGCACAAACATACAGAACAGAGACGGAACTTGAGTGTGAAATGCAAAAGTGTGAGGAAACAGTTCAGGATATCTGGATGGTGTGTGTCTTATTGTACCTTGTGATGTCTTCAGCTAGAATGGAGGGATCAGGCGGATAAAACTTGATGTTAAAAAAGAATTCAGTTTCTGGACCTGAACCAACAAAACCAACAAATAGGGAACAGATGCAGAGATCAAAATGCAAGAATCTTCACAGACCATTAATAAAGTATATGTAAAAAAACCACATACTTTTTATCTGTTTTCGGATCTCTTTAGCACAGTCCAGCCATACCTGAATTAATAAACCCAGAATGATTACACTTAAAAGAATAAGCTTTTACTTATCAAATATTGAATATAATAGAATCATATGTCAGGCTGATAAAAAATATATACCCTGGTACTAGGAGAATCCCACATGACCAGACCATAATAATCCTTCTCCAACAGGTCCAGGTGTTCACAAACTTTATTGAAGAGATCCTGTCCCAGTGCATTTCTCTGTGGAAGAAAGAGAGTTTTCAATTAATATTAATATATATTAAAATATTAACATATATATTAATTTATTTATTTAGTTTTCTTCTTCTTGTAAGCATAAATCTCATTAATTATGATAGATTTCTACTTGAATAAAGAACTATTTGCCAGTTGAGTAAAAAAAGAAGCTTAATCATTATTACTATAAGATATTATATTAGGATATTATAAGATATATTATTCTAATGTCATTATACAGAGAGGTCTTTGCTCAGGTACCTCCAGCTCCCACACTAAGTAGGTGTCGTCCAGGAAATTCACTCGGCACAGCAACATGTCTCAAGCTTTTCTCTTCTCTTCTATTTATTCCTCTGGTGGTGGAATTCAGTTGGCTTTGTCCCTTTCTCCACTTTAGATATCAGGGAATAAGCTACAAAAGTTCAATTCTCTTCAGAACTCACTTTAGTTCACATTTCTGTTTCTGCGTTCCTATACTGTAGCAGCACACGTCTGTATGAGGCATCGTAAGACGCCCTGCCCTCCTGCACTGTCCAGTTTTGTGATAGTGCTAGGAGTGTTTTAGAAAGATATGACCCACCCTGAGACAAACACATATAAATACACGCACAAGGCTGTTTACAGTTATGAGTGAGGGGGTCAGTCATCACATGATGAACATGAATTTATTTGTCCATCATGACTGGAGAAAGAGACAGCAAGGAGGAATCACTTCAGTATAAATTGATTATTTTCAGTATTTAATGTGATGTTTCCCGCTCTTTCTGACTGAGATAAACTGATAAGAATGGGTGCGGTAGCAAAAACCTTCATGTGACTCTTTCCTCACGCAACATCTTATGACGAAATATGCGCATGGCAATACTGTTTATATGCCATATGATATGCAGGGCTTGAAGTGACCTTTTAAAAATCCTTGGTTTATATATATATATATATATATATCTCACAAGCCATCTGTGACAAGGGTGGAGGATCACCACAAATTCCCATGACATTATTGAGAACTGTGCAGAAGAAACCAGACCCAGAATCTTAAACAAAACTGAAAACATTTTCAACACTGTTTCGAACCCCTGTCCCCTCCAATAGCATTGCGAACAACTGTTTTATTATTCAGTTGCTAACTTCAAAGTGAAAATCTACATTCTCCAATGACAAAAATATTCCAACCACATATGCACTGATATGAGGCACATCAACATATGGGACTAAGCAAGCCTTTCCATCTGTTTATCCATCCTCTAAACCTGTATGTAAGGTCGTGGGGAGGTTGCCTTTCTATTTAACATGTTATATAAGTGCATTATGATATTACTATATAAATGTGTGTATCTTGGGCAAATGAATCCCAGAACAGTCCTCTGTCTGTTATCTCTCTCAGTGCAGAGGAAAGCATGAGAACCTCAGATAGATTACACTGTAACCGTCATACTTTTACACATGTACAGCCTAAAAGTCATTTGAGACCAGTGGCGGTTGCATAAATTGTAAAGACTGGTCACAACATTTTAAAGATGGTTACCTAAAAATATAGACTGGGTTAATTTGAATCAGAAAAGTAAAAACTGATTATCCCTTGGCTAACTGCTAGTTGGTCAGACTAGTTATCAAGACTGTACTAAAAAGAGTTTTAACAAAGTGGCTGTGTTTATGCAACTGTCCGGCTGTCAGATTATTGCAAAATGAAGTAGGGTCCAATGATGAACTCTGTTAATTAAAGCCAAAATGGAAAAGTACCTTTTAGTTTTCAATATCTCACATATGAGAGTTTGTTTCATGGTTGAAAAGGCTGAGTTTGCCGCAATACTGGAATACTTTAAACACTTCCAACAATTTATTCAAAACATGCGCTTTCACAGTAATTTGGACATCAGTAGCTGAGACTGGTGAAATCAGAGATTTTTCCATTATTAACTAATGCAGTGTTCCTTTTTTGACTGCATGGAAGATATTAAACTAAAATGCTGCTGGAGACACAAAAAAAAGAAAAAGAAAAGAAAAAACACATTGAGTCTGATAAGTGAGATCATTTATTGTTATTGTTTCATTAAATTTAGGTTATTTAACTGTCACTCGCTGATTGCAAAAGCTGTACTATATTATTGTAAATAACATACCTGGCACAATTAAATGGCAAATAAAAAAATAAAAACAGAAAACAGTCATCTCTAACTATTTACAAAAAAACAAAAAAAAACAAATAATAAATAATGGTTGAAATTGAGTTGTTCTTGTTTAATTCATACGTTTACCACTATCGTTCAACAAGTAGTAGGATTAAGTGTAAGAGCTGAAGTTGACTAATATAAAAGACATTCTCTGCTGAATGAGCAATAGTGTTTCAGCAGCAATAAAGATGCCATTCACACTGTGGAGGACGGGACAAATACCTCCATCCTGACACAGTAAATCACACAAACATAAAAACAAACAAACAAACATAAATCTTGACATATGTTTTAGTATAATATATCAGCAAATGCTTTTCATCACCTTGAATTTCAATTTCTTTCTTTCCCATTTTCAGGAATTTTCCATGTTCAGTGTAAGTCGTTCACAACGAACAGCATGTGTGGCGTAATGTTGATTACCACAAAAAATAATTTAAATTTGTTCCTCGTTTTCTTAAAAAAAAGAAGAAGCAAAACTCAAGGATCACAGTTATGCTACTGAACTTGAAATGAAAGTGAATGTGTCCAGTTTTTGGAGGATTTAAAAGTAGCAAAGCAAAGCTCATCATTTTCTTAAAGCACATACATTCATTCTTCTTTTAAAATTATTATTTGATCTGTAACACTGCTTAAATGTTACTTCCCATAACAACCGATGTACTTGCTACATTGTTAGAATAATGGCATCTACGCTAATATTGGTCTGTTGCTCTCTTATTCCGAGGTCACCATAGCCACCAGATCCAGTCTGTATCCAGGTCAGATGGTCACTGCAGTCACCCGGATCCAGTACGTATCCAGCCCAGATGGTGGATCAGCACCTAGAAAGGACCTCTACAGCCTTGAATGTCAGCAGAGACCAGGACAACTAGATACAGACCCCCTGTAAAGACCTTGTCTCAGATGACCACCGGGACAAGACCACAGGATCCAGTTGAGTCCTCTGCACAATGTGACTTTGCTGCAGCCTGGAATTGAACTGCTGGTTTTGTCTGGTCAGAGGAAAACTAGCCCCCCCGACTGAGCCTGGTTTCTCCCAAGGTTTTTTCTCCATTCTGTCACTGATGACGTTTTGGTTCCTTGCTGCTGTCGCCTCTGGCTTGCTTAGTTGGGGACACTTCATTTACAGCGATATCGTTGACTTGATTGCAAATGATTGCACAGATACTATTTAAACTGAACTGAGATGATGACATAAATGAATTCAATGATGAACTGCCTTTAACTGTCATTTTGCATTATTGACACACTGTTTTCCTAATTAATGTTGTTCAGTTGCTTTGACAAAATCTGTTTTGTTTAAAGCGCTATATAAATAACGGTGACTTGACTTAAATCATGATTTTACTGTCATGTAGGGGGTTTAGGGTTTATGGCATTATTGTGTCATGAGGATGAAATTGTAAAACTGGATATTGCTTTACACAGAAAAGGTTAGTAAGTGATTTTTTCTAAAACTAAAATCATGTTAATAATGCACACTGTTTATGACTTGTGGCTATACTATCAAAAGCCTGAGTATTTTAATGTTTATGAATTGGCCACATTCACGTTCCATTGTAAGTTTCTAACTGTAATTCAGTTTTTTTTTTCTTTTTTTTTTTAAAGAAAAAGAGGGACATGGCGAATTATGCTAAAAATGCTGTTGACTTGAGATTCACTGGTTCCGAAATGTTCCTTGAATTCTGTTTAAAATAAGTATCAACTTTATTGAATTCCTTGAATTCTGTTAAAATAAGTAGCAACTTTATTGAATTCCTTGAATTCTGTTTAAAATAAGTAGCAACTTTAGTGAAGGTTTTAGACTCTTCAGCCTCACCAGGTTTAGATATAAAGCATATTTACTTATTGTTTGTGTATGGTGACTTTAGCAGGCAAGATAGTGATGGGTGTGCTCTGCAGGCCTGGGCCAAAGATGGGGAACAGCTTTTCATTGAACTTATCATTGTATGTACATAGGTGCTTGTTGTTGCCTGTATCCCAGAAGGACAACTCTCCCTTCTCCATATTGACCTTTACCCTGATGGTTTCAGGCCTTCTCTCGAGACTCAGCTCAGTGCGTGGAATGGTTAAGGCACTGTAGATTCCTTTACTCAGACCGATGGTCCACACTCCAGCTTTTGTTGATACTGTGAACTTTCTCTTCCGAACCACTGACTCCTTGCATACTCCCAAGATCCATTTGGGGTGGTCAGCCACACGGACCTCCCAACGGTGGCGCCCTGAGGAGAAACCCTCTGAGCCAAGGACAAAAACACAGGGATCAAACCTCTCAGGGTTGTCTGGGAAAGTCTGTCTTTCCAGACTCTGTTGCACACTGGAAAAATCTGGAGATATGGAGAGCCAGGGCGAGACTGTGTTGGGATCCAGGATTACAGGCACTGCAGACAAAACAATGTTACAGTGACCCACAAAGATCTCAGAGTTAATCTTACATATATTTTAGACAAGGTGAAAAGTGCACTCACAACATGTGACATGATTCAGCATCTTCTCCCAGACTTTGTAACCCAAAGCACCTACATGCAAGGCCATGTTGATGAGAGCTCCTTGAACCTTCTTTGGTTCCTCACTAGTCCACTGGGTTCTGTGACAGACATCAAGAGGCCATCTTAGCAAAATTAGAGTCAAAAAAATTCATGACAGATCTTGTCTGCCCTATGTTGTGATGTACACCCAAAACAAATCATGGAAAAAAACAAATCACGGAAAAAATGCAGGATGGGGACTTGGTTCTATGCATTGGTTGTTTGGATTTTGGAAAATGTCTGCATTTATCATCAGACAGAAGTCTTGTCATTTTCACTGTAAGGTCCAGTTATGAAATTGTAATGAGGTAATAACGTAAAAAAAAAAAAAAAATCCAGTTTTCAGTAGGAATCTACACTATTGGAAATTTTACATGAGGGCAAAATATTTTTTAATTTCATTTTTGGATGAACTATCCCTTTAAGATGAATTAAGAAACTAGACAGTGAATTTTCACTTCATGTTGACTTTAAAAACATAATCGATGTGAAGAACAAAAAATACATCAGTGTGAGTAAATATGACTTATTTATAGTGGTATTAATAAGAAATTCATAGCAAAGTAGAATTAAGAAACACTTGATAAAATAAAAAGGCACATACCGTCTTTTTAGCTTCTGGAAATTCTGTGAAAGAAGAAAAGTTGACTTATAAGAGCTGAATGTGGGACATGTCTAATTTAATGATCAGTTATGTTAAAGCGTTAGAAAACCCAGTCAGTATGAATATAAAGACTCAATGACACGATTTCATGTCGAGTCCTCTTCTACACTTGCCATATTTAAATCTAGGTTGGAGATATTTCTCAGCCTTGCCCATTAAAAATGCAATTCATACATACAATGACTGGAATACACATCTAATATGATAAGCATGCTTTTAATTTTTGACAAAGTTAATTATGATTTTTTGGAAGGGGTGTGAGGCATAAACATTGACCTGAATTTTGAAAGGAATTTGACAACAGAATGAGCTGACATTTTTCAGACAGTGAATTTAAACTTATCATGAAAGACTTTTTTTTTTTATCATTGACCCACCAGTGATTAGTCTAGAGGATTCTGCCTGTAATCTACGTATTGAAAACAACACTTAATCTGACCATAAAATATCTGGATGCATGTGTGTATCCTGTTTACAACTGGTAAACACAGAGTAAGTTTTAATTATTATCAGGGACACATACAAAAGTTATAAAAAAACATGTACCTGAAGGAAAGTCAAATCCTCAGCTCCCATTTCCCTCTTTACTGCCTGAATCAATTCTGCAAGAGCCATGATATCACGACTGATGGTTTCAATCTTCTCATTCACCATTAGCTTCTTCTCATTTTCTTCTCTATGCAAAGCATTTATTCTAGATGTCTCCTCATCACGTAAGACCTGATGGAGTCTTTCAAACTCGTCTTTGATTTGTTGCTCTGCATCCTTAGTCTGGCTCTGCAACAATACGGAGAAGTAGAATGAGAATTAGTTCTAAATTATTAAGATTTCACAACATTTTATGCGTTTGGCCTTCAAAAAGTGGAGACAGCAGAGACTGCTTACCTCAATAAAGGAGAGGGTATCTTTATATCTCTTTTTCATTCTTTTGAAGGAGTCCTGCTTACTTTCCAGTATTCTGATTTTCATGTTAAGCTCCTCCTACAAAACACTGCACGTTAGAAATGTGTATTTATGTATTTCAATAAAAAGGTCATTATTCATTTCAGTAGCTGTAACACGTCGTGAGTTGCTTTTTAAACCACAATATGGAAAGCTCACCTTGCAGAAAGGCACTCCTTGCTCTATAGGCACCAGCTCGTGTCCTGGATGAAGAGTCACGCAGTCGACGCACACGGGTTCCTCGTCTTTAATGCAGAAGAGCTGGAAGGGCCGCTGGTGCAAACCACAGATAATCTCATCTACTCCCTGTCCTCTCCAGTTCCTTTCCTTCTTATAGGACACGCAGGTGTTTTTTAGTGCGCGGTTGGGGATCGGTGTCTCTCCGTCGCAGCATTTTCGGCACATCGGGCACTGCCGTTTTGGCTGGTTCTTCCAGCTGCCCTCCAGGCATTCTTGACAGAAACTGTGGCTACACGAGAGCAACACGGGCTCCTTAAAAATGTCTTTGCACACAGGACACGTTAAGTCTGACTCTAGAAGAGAGGGCCTGTCTGTGATATCCTCGTCACTGTTTTCTGCCATGTTGTAGCTATCGTTACTTTCACTTTCACTAAACGGCAATATTTTCTCACCAGAGTTTGAAAGACGTTTAAATATCGCAGAGCGATTTAAAACATTAGCTTAACAAAACAAAAAGTAAAGTTTGTTGTTTAAAAAGAAGGAAGGAAGCGATTTGTTAAGGAAGAGACGTTCTACCTGTTTTCGTCTTATTTCTGTCAACTTCCGCGTTGTGTGACGTAGGAGCAGGGTTGCCAGGTTTTCACAAGAAGACCCTCAAATCGCTGATCAAAACTAGCACAATCGCGTCTCCAGTTAAAAATCGCGTTCCGTGGGGTAAAATCATAGACGGTATACACGTTTTTGGCGGTGTTCCCCTGCGAAAATTCGCTTTCCATGGGATAAATATCGTGTAATTGAAGTCGTTTCAACCCGCGGAAATGAAAAAAACAAAACAAAACAAAACACGGCAACAGTGTAAAAATAGCACAATATCGCGGGAAATCCACATACTTGGCAACACTGTGAGAGGGTGGACGATAGAGAACTTTCGAGATCAAGCAATGGAAGAAAATAAAATAAAAGTACAAACAGTTAAACAAGTCTGTCTACATTTTCATCCAGAACTGGTTTGTCTTATCTCCACAGTTGACCCTCAGGACCCATAAAGGGACTTTTAATTAATTAATTAATTAATTGTTTAATTAATTAATTAATTAATTAATTTTTATGGTATGGAGGACGAAACCTGCAAAAATAAAAATAAACTAATACATACATACACATGTTCGTGCATAAATATCTAAATAATTAAATCTGGAAAACAACATTAAACAAATAAATACATCTGATAATATTTCGTTTTTTTATATTTCAGTGTTATTTTTTATTTTATTTTATTATTTTTTATTTTTTTTGCAACGGCAGTTTTAAAGGAAAGTCTTTTTTGTTTTGTTTAGTTTTTTACTTTGCAAGCAACACATTCTCCATGGAGTAATTTAACAGAATACGTATATTAAATAAATATATAATGAAATGATTAAATGCGTAATGCAGTGCTATAATAAATAAAAGCAAAATAAAATTTAGGCACAAAAAATAATGCATGATCGAAATACATTTATTTATTTATTTGTAATGTATTTAATTTTTACATAATAAAGTGTTGCAATAAGCATAAATAAAAGTAGGAATAAATAAATTGGGCGTAATGATCAACATGTACACAGTCCAATTATGTAAAATGATGCCTCAAATACATGACTTGAAATAAAAAATACAAAAATTAATAATTTTATTATATATTGTTATATATTATTATTTTAGTTGTTTAGTTATATTGTTTATTTTAGCCTGTTAAATCATTCCATAAATTGTATCCATGTCTATATCAAGCTTGTTACTATTGTACTGACACTTTAATGGTTTTCGTCAGTAAACCATTAAAAGTCCGTAGAAAAAAGAAAGTTTGGAACCCCTTGTTACATGAGAATGAAATGCAATACTATCAAAAGACCAGCAGAGAGCCCGATCAGCATGCACACGGTTATTAGTCTTTGTGTTGTTGACAACCATCTGGAAGCACACACACCTCCCCAGTTAACAAACACTAACAGCGAGAGGTGTTCTGGATGTTAGGGAACAAACTCACGCACCAGGCTGATCATGTTGTAACACTTATTGCTCGGATTTAGCCAGAAGTTGAAACAGAGAGGACGCACACGTTGTTCTTAACATCTGGAGATGTTTTGTAAACAAAGCCATTCTGTGAGCGGAGCGCGAGGCCTTTGATTGCTGCAGCTCACACATCATCCTCATCCGCGGTGGTCTCGAGCTCTAAACCGCCGCTGGGCTCCGCGGCCACCGCAGCACAACAATAACTGCAGCGCTATTATTCTAACATTACCTGATACAGGATGTAAGTTACGAAAACCTCTATGCTTTAGAAACATGGAGACCAGTACTCGGGAATTGGTGAGTAAATGAGTGGACACGGTTTGCTTTTCCCGACAGCTAGCGGGATAGACATGGCTAGTCGGTTAGCCTGTTCAGCTAAAGCGAAAGCTCGGTTGTCAGTTTTAAATGTCCCTTTGATTGATGCGAATCAGTAAATACTGAACTGACAGTGGACAGGTGTACCCTGCTCTATGAATTATTGTAATTATGTAGTTTAACAAGGGACCACAGTCGGTTAAATATGATGACAGAACAGCAAACACTAAAGTAAACCGTTAGCTCGCTATAGTGATGTTTGTGTCAGCTAACGTTAACCTATGGACAAACTAGTTTAAAAAGACAAGTATCAATTTTAGCGCTTATGTTGTGTAACTTTTTTTTTGTCAAATAGTTAAAGAATTTGGTGTTAAAAGTGTTGTTTCATTAACGAGATTTGTGTCATTTAACAGCTTTGGGGGTATTGCAGTTTTTCAAAGACGACTATTTTTTCACAAGGGTTTTTGCAGCCATGCCTTTTGCATAATAAGATGTTGTCTTTTTGACAATATAAGATTAGATAAG
The DNA here is from genome assembly GCF_018340385.1 of Cyprinus carpio. Classification (NCBI taxonomy): domain Eukaryota; kingdom Metazoa; phylum Chordata; class Actinopteri; order Cypriniformes; family Cyprinidae; genus Cyprinus; species Cyprinus carpio. The sequence goes on along the minus strand of NC_056612.1, from coordinate 15,629,409 downwards.
AAAGCTTTCTTATTTTATAGGACAACGAGGTTACAGTTTGTACTCCGTGTCAGTGAAGACACAATTTAAAACAACATCAATGATAGATATTACAAATTCTGTATAAAACAGTCTTATTCTATTTAACCTTATAAAGCCTTAAATATTAATTTATACATCATCTGTTTTTTTCTTTAAAAATTGAAGTTAATTTAACCTTTAGACAAAATTGACAAAAACATAAATAAAAGCTTACATAAGTGTTTCATATTTCAAAAATATATATATTCAATAAATATGTAATTTGGTGCAGATGTTGTTATTTATATGGCCAAAAAACTGAATTAAATTCTAAGACCTTATGTTAATCAGTGCACGTAGCAAGGTTATATTATAGCAGGCTGCTTGCATAAAATGCATATAAATAGTTTTTGTCAGTCTGTTTTACTCTATAAAGGCTTCATTTAGTTTTATGATCAAAGCTCTGTTGTTTTAATTGCGAGGGTCAAAAAATAAAATGCGATACAATGATGATTGAGAAATGTATGCATTAACATTATGAAGGAAAAATATGTGGAAGGTTGTACAGCAAAGTTTTGATCATGCTGATAATTTAGAGGTTTTAGAAATTAATGTATCAAGTATGATACACCAGGCCTTAGAGTATGAGGTTCCATTTGTGCCAAAAAGGAGTTGACTGCTTTGTAATATACATTTGTACGGGTCTACAGTCATGTACAGCGCAGTTACTGCTTGTTAAGATAAATTAGTATAATGTTGATGTGTATTTTCTGTATGTCATTAAAAACTGCTTTGTACAAAGCAGCAGTTGTGTATGTTTACTGTTATTGCTTTTATTACTCTCAGTGAACTTTCTGCAACACATTATCCAGGTAAACAATTAGTTTTTATTAATAACAAGTTCTCACCTTTTTTTAAGTACTAAGATGAAATGTATAGATGACTATAGATTAATTCACGTTTATAGATAAATTATAAATCTAAATGTTTTAGAAAACTCGTTGAAAAAATCTAAACGTTCTGTTAGTTTACCTGAATATCTGTAAAATGAGAGTAGTAACTTATAAAACAACTGAGCTGAGTGCATGTCAGGAAAGATGACACCACAGATAAAACAAAGGCAATAACATAATTTTTTTTACACTTTTTTTTTTTTTTGCCACATTATAGGGTTAATGTATATGCTTTGCTTGAGATGTGTTATTTGTAGATAATTCCACAATTGTTTTTTTTCCTCTCTCTCTCTCTACAGGTCTCCATACTGTGAGCAAGTCCAACCACTCTCCAGTAGTTTCTCCATCTTTTTCTCACTTTGCCCTTTGTGGGTGGAGGAGAGGATGACTTCTCACATCCCGACTGTCCTGCTGCCGGTCTTGGTGGTTCTGATACCTGCTGCTTGGGCAGGAGACTGTAAGGGCCAACGACAGGTTCTGCGGGGTGTCCCAGGATATGTCACAGACGGACCAGAAAACTACTCTGTGAATGGGAACTGCGAGTGGCTTATCAAGGGTTGGTGTCAAAAACTATAAAAACAAAGGGCTGATGAATGAAAGAAGCTTCATTAGCATATAGTTATAGGATTTAAACGAATGACTGTTTTGCTTGTAATTCAAAGTTGGCATGAAATGAGAATGTTTTTTTTTTTTTTTGTAAATGCATCTTATTTATCTTATCATTTTTACATTCAGTTGAATTTTTAATTAAAATGTCATAGCTGGATCTTATGGTGAAATATTCCAATCATTTAGTTTATTTAAATCCCATCCCTTTCGAATTTGCATTAAGATCTGCGTCCATCAAAACTGATCTATAGAACCAAGTCTCCAACCCTTTCATTATGTTCCATTTCCCCTGGATGTATTTCACAATACAGAAGAAAAGATCTGTTGCTACTTCCGTTTCATTGCCACTTTATTAATGATGGCTTGATTAGTAATTATAACAACAACTACTAATTTCAGTAACTGAGGGACCTTGACCCTTCTCTCAATTTGTATATTTACCTCTTGAAGGTGATATTAAGACAAGCACAGTATGTTTTTTTTTTTTTTTTTTTTTTTTTTTTTTTCTGGTTGTAATGGGAACTCTTCTGTCCTCCTTCAGCTCCCAGCAGAAACCATCGCATTGTGCTTAACTTCACGTTAATGATGACGGAGTGTACCTATGACTATCTGTTTGTCTATGATGGTGATTCCTACCAGAGACCCCTACTGGCAAGTTTAAGTGGCAGCACCCTACCACAACCAATTGAGGCCAAGTCTGGTAAGGTAAGACCAAAAGTATCAGTTTATACCATTTGTGCAACTGAGCCCGTGAGCCTTACTTTTCAGAGAATCAAAATCCACTCCCTTTCTTTAATTCTCTTTATTCAACGAGATTGTGAAGAAAGGAAGCTCCATTTGAGGTTTTTCCATTTCTCTCAGCATGTGTCCGTTTTATAACACTGTGAGTCATAAGAAACTATGCCAGCGCTCAATTGATAGACGTCTTGTTCACAGTCTGTCTCTGTTTTCCCACAGCCATTATAATTTGTTCATCTTCTGTTGTGTTCTTTACAAATGCTGCTGCATTTCTTCAGTGACGCCAACTACAACTTGCAGGGCTTCAATGCTACCTACACGTTTTCAGTTTGCCCTGGGGACTGCGGTGGTCATGGGCGCTGTGATGTAGCTACTGCCCGCTGTCAGTGTCAGCAGGGGTGGGGAGGAATGGACTGCAGTACCCCTCTCTGCTCCCAGGTCTGCACTCAACATGACCACGGTCGCTGTGATAAGGTAAAAAAAAGTAGGCTCTGTATTATGCATAAAGTGAGTACAGAGTGTAGTTTTGTTGTTTTAATGTCACGTATTGTTTCCCACTCTCTCTAACAGAGGGGTGAGCATTGTATCTGCAGCCCCGGCTATGTGGGACAGAACTGTCAGCTGGGTCTCCGTGACAACAGTGGGGCAGGACAGTGGTGGGAGGTGAGCCCAGGTGACGTTAAAGCAGCACCTCGCACCGCCTCTGCTGGGGTTTACCTGGCTTCCACTGGAGCCATGTACATGTTCGGAGGTAAGATGGAGGTTTTTCAGATAGCCTTTCCCATCACTGACCGACTGTTAATCATTTATCATGATCTGGAATGTGGGCAGCTATTTTACATGTTTTCATGTATGAAAACCCATTTATACTTGTGTGATAAAAATATGAAGCTTAATATGTTTTAAGGATAACACAATTAATTAGTTGTTAACAAAATTAAATAATTGTATTTTATATTATCAATCAATTTGCTAGATTAATATCTGTAAAATATTAAGTTTTTTTTATATACAGCATTTTTATGTATAAACAATATATAGTTTTTCCACCTTGCAAAAACAAAATGGAATAGCAGTAGCAACTTTGTAAATGTAAAATAAAAACATTATTGAATTAATCTCTAATTTGTGGGTGTCAACTTTGACAGCCTTAAAAATACATTTTGTAAAAATCTGGTTTTCCTCTCAATTTTAGGCTTTAGTAAGATTTTACAGGATAGTATGTTAGATTTGTTACCATATGTACATTTACAAAATCTTGTATAATTGTAACTGCTGTATTTATGTGTTTGCTTGTTTTTTTTTATTTTTTTTTATTTATGTAACTCTTGTATTATTCAAACTCTGTTTTTGCCATGAAGATAGGCTTAGATGCTGACATGTCAATAAAAGAATGAAAAACTACTACTCTTCTTAATTTTAAAACTTCAGCTTTAGAGTGCGCTTGTGGAGGGATTTATTTCAGCCCTTGGTCTTTATTTACAGGGTTTGATCTGAACAGAGCACTGGAGGACCTTGTTATTTACAATTTTTCGACCAATAATTGGGAACAGAGATCATATTTATATAGTCCAGTAAGTTGTTTCTTCTCTTTTTTTTGTCTCTCGTATTTCTAATGATCTGTTTTCATTTTAATGAAATCGTTTTAATCATTTTAATCGTCTAATTAATAATATCTTTGTATCAGGCTCCTCGACATTCCCACACAGCTGTAGAATGGCAAGGCAACATGGTCATCTATGGCGGTGAGCTTGCCAACCACTCATTGGCTAGTGATGTCTGGGTGTACCGTGCACAGCAAGATGAATGGCAGCAGCTAGGCCAATCAAACGCTTCAGGGGCACCAAGGCTGGCAAATCACGCAGCAGCAATAGTAGACAATTATCTATATGTTTTTGGGGGTGAGTAAATTGTATTCTTATTCTTTAGTGGAGAATATAAAAAGAGCAACATGAGCGTTATTGTCATTTTGTGAAAAACACATGCAAAGATTATCAGCATCATCATCTCTTCTTTCCTTTCTTGCCCTCTGTCCCCTAAAAAAAATAATTGATCAACATGTCTTTTCAGGAAGGACAGAGGAGGACATGTTCTCCTCATCACTGTACCGGTTCCGGTTGAGGGATGGAGTGTGGGAAGCAGTTCAACCTACAGGCGGAAAACCACCTGCTACTGCAGGACACAGCATGGTCTACCACGCCCCTTCCAAAACACTGCTGGTATATGGGGGACACAGACCTACCACAGCTAGGTATTGTACACGTGTGTGTACTATGTAGTTGAATGTATAGTCAAGTGTTTGTTTATATCACTGTAAAATCTATTATATCCCAGCTTTTTATATAAAGTTTGATACAATGTGTATGTCCACATACTTTTATCTGCAGTGCATTCATACACATATACACTATATAGCATATTTCAACTGCTCGATTGCTTATATCATCGTAAAATGTATTATCGCCCAGTTCTAATCTGCTAAACACGACTGTAAGTAAGGAAGATATTATAAACGTTAAAATCAGGATTTTCTGTAAAGCACTATACAGATAAATTTGACTGGACTTGACTGACAGCTGGAAATGCTGTTTAAAATCATACTGAAAGTATGGTCTGGCTTTTTTTTTCTTTCAATTTGTAATGTTACCATCTATTCCTGTCTCAATATTCAGTGTTCGTGTGAACTCAACTGATGCTTTCCATGTTGAGAAACGGTTTTGGACTTCCTTCCGTTCACGTTATCCTGCCAGTGGCCCGAGGGAGAGAGCATTCCACTCTGCCACCGTCATCGGCAACTACATGGTGGTGTACGGTAAGTAGCAATCACATTGACATAATAGTAGAGCTACAGCCAACCTCATTTTGTCTGCGGTTTGACTGAGTGAATAGAATGTAAAGACTTTTATAGCGATATTAATTAATGGAGATCTGTTTTTCCTCTTAGGAGGGAATGTTCATATCCACTACGTAGAAGAGAAGTGCTATGATGAGGAGATCTTTTTCTATCATCTTGGTTGCCATCAGTGGGTGTCTGTTGGAGAGAGCCTCAGTCAGCGTAAGTGTGTATTTAATGGTCAGAGACAGAGTGAGTCTGTTTGATATGTTTAGAGAGGAGATGAAGTATGATGATGTATGCGATTGATGACCCATGCTTCCCTGAGGATTTGTTGTGTGAATAACAGGAGAGCCTGTAAGAACTCATGTTCAGGAAGCTTCAGCCTGACTGGGGGCTTGTTATGACCTACTCTTGAGAGGTCATTTTTTGTTTAAATTCCCTTGTGTCTGATGCAGATTTACTTGCTTGCAGCTTTTAAACAAATGGATTGATGAGAAGTAAAACTGCCCTCAGATAAAAATTTGTGTTTTTTTAAATGTTGTAACTTAACCACAGAAAGCTGACATAGGTTTGGTACCCCTCATAGTGCCTGTCAGGATTTTTGCCATTGTTATTTTTGGTTTGCAAGACATTTTTCTCAAAGTTGGTATTGTTTTATAATGATGCTTCAGTTTAGCCCTCTAGAATATTGTTCATTTCACTGGGGGCTTCTTCCAACTCTTTAACTGTACAGAATTTTGTTGTTTCCGTGCCTTAGTTATTTTCAGTCTGTTATTTACATCATAACCTCAGGATATACATAAAGGAATGTTTAAAGTTAAGCTCAATCAGCAGTTGATTACAACAACAAAATTATTTTTTTCAACCTGCCTCTCTTAAAAAAAAAAAAAAAAATTCAGGGTTGAATTGAGGCAATTACAATGGAAGTAAATGAAGCCAGTCTTTAAATGTTCAAATATTCTGTGCTTCAAAAGTATAACCACAAGACTTACAATATTCTATGTTAATGTGTAAAGTTACAGTAGCCCTCAGTAGTGGATGTGAGGCACTTAAGTTTTTTCAATTATTTGTGCATATTATTTGTTCTCTGAAATTTCCTCTGTGCTCTTAAAGGTGTTTTGGTGAGGGGCCGATATTCCCATGTTGCAGCTGTCATGGAGGGCCGTGTGCTGCTAGTTGCTGGCGGTTACAGTGGGGTTGCCCGTGGTGACCTTGTGGCATATAAAGTACCGCTGTTTGTAAGCAGTGACCCAGGAGACAGGGTAATAAAATAAAATCTAGATGATACTTCATCTTTTTTTTTTTTTTTTTTCTGTAAGTATTTGTGTAAATATATATGTACTTTTTACTTTTGAAAGTATGCTTATGCTTACCAATGCTGTATTTATTTGATCACAAATACAAACATTGATATTGTGAAAGATTATTACAATTTAAAATAACTATTTTATTTTAATATACTTTAAATTGTGTGTTATTCATGTGATGGCAAAGCAGTCATTACAGTCTTCAGTGTTACGTGATCCTTCAGAGAGCATTATAATATCCTGGTGCGCAAACATTTCATATGTATTAATATTCTAATATTTTTGTGTAAAACAACACAAGGATTTTTTCAGGATTCTATGATAAAAGAATGGCATTTATTTGAAACAAATATTTTATAACATTGTAAATGTCTTGAATATCACACTTTGATGAATTCAGAAAAATCATACTGATCTCAAACCTTTGATCGGTAGTGTATATCAAGGTGTGTGTGTTTCTGTCTAACAGGACACAGTATGTGCTGAAGCTCCAGATGAAAGCTTATGCCTCAAGAATCCAGAGTGCAGTTGGTGTGAGGGTCGCTGCCGGGAGTACCAGCCCAACAACCCGGTAATACTTCCCCAGGCTCCTTCACTTGCATTTTGCTGGCTTTTGATCACTTATCTGATTTATGTGTGTGTTTATATACAGTGTGGCAGCACAGGATGTCTGGGCCTGGCTCGTTTTTTGTCAGACTGCCAGTCGTGTCTGGTGTTCAGTGGGGTGCCAAACTCTCTGCCACGAGTTTCTGGGGAATTCGGCTGGTGTGTGCAGAATGAGTCCTGCTTGCCTGTTTCAGGTAAAGAGAGGAAAGAGCAGACCATAACATGACTGTTAAAACAACCACACACTGCTCAGTAAATCTTTATTTCTAGACACTTTTACAGTCGGTGAAATAATGTGTTACTGAGTACTGTTTGTAGATGACTTTTAGCAGTCATGCTGTGTTAAATCACTGCTATGTGCTCTTCACTGGTTTTCAAGCTAATTTACACAATATACTTGAATGTCAAGTGACCTGAGTGTGTGGCATATAATCCAAATATTGTACACTTTGACCCCTGGCAGAGCAAAGTGCATGCCGCGTGGACCAGATCTCTGGGGCGTACGGCTGGTGGGGGGAGCGCACGCGTTTCCTCACCTCCCTCCCCTTCTGTCGCACCGAGAACTATGTCCCGGGACTGCACCTGCTTACCTTCCAGCATCCACGCAATCAGTCACAGCCTGACAAGGTACGACAAGTTCAATCCTCAGCTCTCATGACCTTCTACTCTGCAGGCACTTCCTCTCTTCTATACACCTGCTCTAGGAATAAAATTTCACTCCTTGAATAACACTTGTTTCTGTTTGTTGACACCCTCTTCTTGTGATTTCACTTGTTTCTTTTTGTATTTTTTTATTATCATTTTTTTCATAATCGTTTGAGGTTTGTTTGTTTTTTCAATTTTATTAGTTTTGGATTTTTTTAATAATATGTGTATATAGTTTTATTAATTCATTTAAGGTTTAGTTATTTTAGTAAATCAAGTTAGCTAGCTGAAATAAAATTATTTATATATATATATATATATATATATATATATATATATATATATATAAAATAGAATTTTTTTTTTTACATTTCAAGTAACAAAAGTTTATTTTATGGTTTTAGTCAACTGTAATAACCCTGGTAATAATAAGGTTTCAATCTTTATTTTCTGCATCCAGATTTTGTTTTACTTTTGTAAAATATTTGTTACTGTTACTGTAAACTCTGCCTCTGAGCATCCCACCGTGCCTCTGCTCTCCTTCTCTCTTACACTCATACACACTTCTTCATAGGTATCTATCCTGCGCAGTACCTCCATCATCCTCAATACCTCTAAAGAGATGGATGTGACCCTGCAGTTTCGGGGTTTCATTCATCCCTTATGGGGTGCCCCTCATGAAACGGTTGCCATGTGGGCTCGAATACAAAAACTCCACTTTACTGCTCAGATAGCTGCTGGACCCAACTCTCTTCAACTGGTATGGGAAATCACAAAATCAGGTTTCCTCTATTAGACAAGAAAGGCATGGCATAAAGTCTCTTGTGGCATGTAACTTGCCAAGTCTCTTCTAAACCTTTCTTCCGTGCAGACGGATGTGCTGGGAAGGTGGTCCGCTCAGGAGGAGAGGGAGATCCGTATGCTATCCCGGCCAGATGGTTCCCGTCTGTTCCAGAATCTTACACGAGGAAACTGGTACCTGATCCAGGCGGAGGGCTACCTGAATAACTCGGCATCAGGACAGACTAGTGAGATGGCTCTTACCTGGAATCGCACAGCTTTACCTGGAGGCAGCGTAAGTGTTTATATATTATACAGTGAACCAAATGATTGCAACCTGACTAATTATTTTTATTATTGATGTTATCTTAAGTTCCAGCCCTATAAACTTTCTAAGTGCACTATAATATTTAGGTATTATCATATAATGCTGTTCATTGCTCTTTTACATTCTTTTCTTAATTTTCAATATTTTCTAGGAGATTTCTTTCCTGTTCCTCGAACCCTTCCGCTCCAATTCGTGTTCCGAGTATCGCTCATGTTTGGCCTGTCTGTCTGATCAGTCATGCGGCTGGTGTCCCACCATGAACCTGTGTTTTCTGCGCTCTGATGTCGATCAGCAGCCCTGCATAGACTCGCAAGGAGAAGAGCGCCACCTACTGCTCAACCCTCAGCATTGCACACTGTGTGAGGACTATAGAGACTGTGCCGCTTGCACTCAGGTACTGCATCCACATCAACATGTCTGAAAGATTGCCATGAGTGTTTTGATCCAGAGCAGCATGCAGTCTGTTTACCAGCTTTCATGTTCTGTAAGGCTGCAGTGGAGTTTCTCTCATGTCTGAATGTTTGTAGGACCCCTACTGTGAGTGGCAGATCAACTCCAGCAAGAAGGGAGATTATCTGTGCAGTCGCCGTGGGAGATTGGAGGGGTCTATCCGGGAACCAGGAGGGTGTCCTAAAGTTTGCAACCAGTGAGTTTGAAGTGATAAACTTGTCTATGAATTATTTGGTTTATGTAATATTTGATGAAGATGAAGGACCTCAAAAAGATATCAACTTTAGTTTTTATATACCATCCTTTTTCTCTCTCTAACAGGAGGTTGACGTGTGGAGAATGTTTGTCTAACTCCAGTCAGTGTGCATGGTGTGAATCTGCTCAGTCCTGTTTCTACTTTGCTGCATACCTCACAAAGTTTCCCTATGGAGAGTGCAGGGACTGGTATGACAGGTAGGTTAGTGCAGCTTCTGCTGGGATTTTAGGTCATTTGTCTGACAGAAGCTAATGAAATCCCTTGTGTAGTTCACATACACTAGACACTTATAGTGCTTAAGGGGATATTTCACCCAAAAATGAAAATTCTGTCATTAATTACTCACACTCATGTCGTTCCAAACCCAAAAGACCTTCATTCATCTTCGGAACACATATTAAGATATGTTTGCTTTCTGACCTGGCATAGACAGCAACAAAGTTGAAATGTTCACAGATCCAGAAAGGTAGGAAGGACATTGGTAAAACAGTCCATGTGACATCAGTGGTTCAACCGCAATTTTATGACGCTATGAATACTTTTTGTGTGCAAGGAAAACAAAAATAATGACTTTATTCAACAATTCTTGCCCTCTAAATCAAGTCGTCCACCTTTATCGAGAGTGCCTCTGCACATAAACAACGCATGGTGCTGCTGACGTAGAACACGTATGCTATGCGCCTTGTTTACGTGCAGAGGAATGCACATCCGTGTGTGGCAGTATTCTCCATAATGTCGGAATACCTGATTTGGAGGAGAAGGATTGTTGAATAAAGTCATAATTATTTTTTTTCTTTGTGCACAAAAAGTATTCTCATAGCTCTGTAAAATTGTGGTTGAACCACTGATGTGACTTGGACCGTTTTATCAATGTCCTTACTACGTTTCTGGGCCTGGGAACATTTCAGTTACGTTGCTGTCTATGCACGGTCAGAGAGCTCTCGGATTTCATCAAAAATATCTTAATTTGTGTTCCGAAGATGAAGGATTTGGATGACATGAGGGTGAGTAATTAATGACAGAATTTTCATTTTTAGGTGAACTATCCCTGTACTAATTAAAACTGGATACACTCCTCAAATGAAGAATAACATAAAGGAAAGCTGAATTGTCTTGAGTAAGGCCATGATTTGGCCGAAAAAGCATACTGTTTGGTCATATTGCATTTGCAGTTTGATAAACATTTAACATCTCGTATTGCTGCAGCTTAAATTTCCAGGAAAATAAAACTAAAACAAAAGTCTAGATAGTTTACCCAAAAATAAAAATGCTGTCTTTATTTACTCAGCCTCATGTCGTTCCAAAGCTGTATGTCATTCTTTCTTCTGTGGAATATAAAAAACATGTTTTGAAGAATGTTGGTAATCAAACCATTAAGCTTCCCATTAACTTTTTTTTTGTTCATTTAATGGAAGTCATGGGAACTGAAACTATTTGGTTACCAACATATCATCTCTCAAGTTCCACAGAAAAAAGCAAGTCGAAACAGGACGAACGTGAGGGGGAGTAAATGATGACAGAATTTTACTAGATTCCTTTGTGTGGTTTAAACTGTAAATGACTGACTGAATAATAGAACATTTTCTAGACAGTTCACTTTAAAAATTTCAACCGTCACAAAATAATTAAACAGTGGACGTGGACTTTAGTGTCATTGCCTAACATTTACAATGTTGTTCTTTTGGAAGCCAGTCAATGTGAATATAATTATTATAATAACATTTTATTATTAATGTATTTATTATAATTATAAAAATAAGATAGCAAAATATTACTATTTAATTAATATTCATAATAATTATAATGAATTACAGTATTAGTAATAATTTTCTTAATTGCTTTTCCTTCACTAGAGCTTGTTTTATTATACTGCATAGGCTTTTATTGCTTTTGCTGAAAATTGTCCACTGATCTTCTCTCTCCAGTGTTCACTCTGTCCCTCAGTGTAAGCAGTGCTCTGCTCTTGCCACCTGTTCAGAGTGTCTGCAGACATTTCAGTGCGGCTGGTGTGGAGACTACAATAACCCAACTATCGGCAGGTAGGGTAGAAACGTGTCTGTGAATACACCAAACAACCATCAACTTTAGTAACACTTCTCCTGATCACTGTTTTCCTTCTTATATTACATCCTGCCCCTCTGGTTTTTCACAGGTGTTTGAGAGGTGACTGGGGTGGGATGGATGACCCCTCGGCTGTTAACTGTAGTATGGCTGTAGCTGAAGTGAAAGCCAGCAGGTAAGATTAAAACATTTTATGTCTAGTGGCTAAATGAATGTGTCCTTTGATTTGATTTATATCTCTTCCTTCTTCCATCAGCCCTGAGCCTCAAACTTTATCACCCCCTCGGTTAATGGAGCTTGAGATGGAGATGGAGTTGGAGTTGGAGCTGGAGCTGATGGAAGGGATGGAAGGAGACGGAGATGCTGTTTGGTCCTACCCATCCTGTCCGGATGTGGAGGAGTGTCGATTGGGCTTGCATACCTGCCATCCCTCCGCTACCTGCGTCAACACCCCAACCTCCTACGAGTGTCACTGTGAGAGAGGCTTCACAGGAGATGGAGTTCACCACTGCAACCAGACGTGAGACTTTCTGTTAACACTGTTGCAAGGGTGGATGTATTTCTTTATTACAGCTCAGGAATAATCATACTACATCCATGTAATATATAATTATGTTCACGCTCTCTCTCAGATGTTATAACGAGTGCCGTCAAGGCCGGTGCAGCGGGAGTCCTCGGTTTGAGTGCGAGTGCTCTTTGGGTTGGACCTCTGATCCGGCCACTCTGGTGCTGAGCGGAGTGGAGTGTGATGTGGATTGTGGATGTAACTTCCACAGCACTTGTATTACAGCTCCAGGGATCTGTGATCAGTGCCAGGGTAAAGATCCTTCTTGTGTGTTAACCCTCATTTCTCCATTCTTCTAGTAACCTTAAGCTAATATATTTTTCTTTCCTTCCTCAGACTGGACAACAGGGCCGCACTGTGAGCACTGCAAGCCTGGTGGTTTTGGCTCCGCTTTAGCAGGGGGTGAAGGTTGCATTCCCTGTCAGTGTAATGGCCATGGTGATGCTCTACAAGGATTCTGCCATAACCAGACCGGCCAGTGCTACTGTACCCACCACACCCAAGGCCCACACTGTGAATCTTGCCTGCCTGGATACTATGGAGACCCCAGGTAAGTCTGAGAATTAGCTCTGTTTATTTGGTGAGGAAGCTGTCTTCAAATTTGAGGGCTGATAAAAATTTGGCATAAACCAGGGGTTTTCATTTAGGTGTCTGCTGATTATTTGATCTCAAAGTTAAAGGGATAGTTCACCAAAAAATTAAAATGGTCATCATCATACGCTCTCTCATGTTGCTCCAAATCTTTTTTTTTTTGTCTTCTGTAGAAATTGTTTTGGTAAAATGTTGTTAAGCAGTTCCATACCATAGAAGTCAGTGGGATTTTAGGCCTAATCCTAAAATACAACACTCGGTTTTATACAATATGTAACATTGAAATTCATATTTCTCTCACAGGAACAATGGTACCTGTTTCAAGCAGTGTCAGGGTCGCTCTGTTCTGCTTTCTTCTTCCTCCTCTGTACCCCTGTCCCTCTCGTCCTCTCTGGGGTGGCATGGAGCAGTCGGTGGCCATGGTGGACTCTCTCACTGCCTGTGGGTCCTCTCTGTGTCCCAGGATTTGGCACCATGCATGCCAGGGCAGTCATGCCCACCCGTGGCGCTGACCTGGCACCCAGATTCACACACACAGTGCACAGTGAGTTGATTATACCACATCATTAATCTGTCAATTACTGTCAAAACAGCATAAAAATATAGTTATCAGCAATATTTTGGCCACAAAATGTTTGCATTTCATTATCCAACAGAACTCCTATGTTTATGTGTTTGACGGCTTGCCACAATTCCTCAGCAATGATGTTGTGCACTCTGACCACAACCTTATTGGAGCATTTTGTGGCACAACGAGAATGGAGCCAATTACTGTTGAGGCTACATCAGGTACTTGGAAAAACCTTAGGATTGAATAATTGTGTTTTTAATCACACACAAAGCAAAGTTAGATATAACTTTCAATGTGGCACCATAGCACCATGTCATGATAAATTAGGTGATTTCTTCTCCTCTAGGGGTGGTATCTGTGTATTTTGAGGCAAATGTTACCTCAGGACGTGCTCAGGGTTTTAATGCTTCGTTCTGGGTGAAGCGATGTGGAAATGCAGGTTCTGGAGAGGGTGCAGCCATCTCACTCGAGTGCCAGGCAGGAGCTCAGTGCGTAAACGGGCTCTGTGAATGTCCCCATGGTTTTGGTGGTCCACAGTGTGACCGTCCTGTCTGTCCAGGGAATTGTGGAGCAGAGGAAGGCAGAGGCATTTGCAACATGGTGTGTGACATTCTTATTGCAGCCAGTTCACCATTTCGCTTTAGAGCATAAGAAGCACACTAAAATGCATTTTAGGTATGTCCCACAGTTCTCATCTTACATGTTTGCATATTCTTTTACAGACTCTTGGCCTGTGTGTGTGTACAGAAGGCTGGGCTGGATCAGACTGTTCTTCTATCTCGGTCTCAGACAGCCTGGTTTGGGAAACCTTGCTTGACACTCAGCTCTCTGCAGTGAGATTAAATTTCTCCTTCAAGACTATAGAAATTAGTCTCTGTTCTTACAGGCTCTCTCAATTTTCAGTTTCATTTTCTTCCACAGAATAAGGCACACAGGTTCCTCCAGAGGATGGGTCACTCCCTAGTGTCCGGGCCACAGAGCACTCTTTGGATGTATGGAGGCCTCTCACTCCCAGAGGGTATCCTGGGAAATGTTTACAGGTAAATTCAAGTATATTGTACTTGATGTAAATCGTTTTTTATACATATTTCTATAATAAATATTTATTGGTCTAGGTATTCCGTGGCTGATCGTCGCTGGACTCAAATGTTGACCAGTTCAGTGGAGGAAAATACAATGCCCCTGTCCAGATACCATCATGCCTCTGCTCTGGTGTATAATCATGACCCGTTTTCTGGCTCCCAGGCAGCCACTCATAGTTTAATGTTTGTGGTTGGTGGGGTCACAAAGAAAGGTGTTGCAAATGACACATGGTGTCTGAACCTCAGCAGTCTGGTGTGGAAGCAGTATAAGGTATGGCATGTTGAATATCCTCACAGTGCTCTTGTGCTCCTCTTCAACTGTGTTAAGAGTGTTAACTGACATCTGTGTTTAGAGCTCAGTGCTTCCCCCTGTGGCTGGACACACTCTAACTGTGCGAAGAGGTTCATCTGTGCTGCTGATTGGAGGTTACTCACCAGAGAATGGCTTTAATCATCATTTGCTAGAGTTTAATCCTCAGTCTGGGAACTGGACTATCGCTCCACACACTGGCACACCCCCTACAGGTAGAGATTGAACACTGCACTTTTTCTGGCACAGTTGGGACATTTGGTCTGACAATTGATTGTCTTACAAATAATTGCACTTAAGAGTTTAATTGCCTGTTTTGTTCACTTAAAGTTTAAGCTTAATACCTGTACACATCATGAAGAAATAATTTATTAAAAATGGTTTACAATAAAGTATATATATTTTTTTTTTTAGGTTTTATAAACAAATCTACTATATTATGCTATAGTATAGTATACAGAAGTATACACTACAGTTAATTTGGTATTGTTTTTTTGAAGAAGAAATTAATACTTTTAGGAGGGGTGCATTAAATTAATTTAGTACATAGTTATTTTAAACTGTACTAATATTTCACAATATTACAGTTTTTACAGTATTTTTGGTCAAATAAATGGCACCTATGTGACCGTAAAATACTTCTTTGAAATATATATAAAAAAACTTACTGTCCCCAAACGTTTGAACGATAGTGTAGCAAGTAATATTTTAAATCTTTACAAATATTTCAGATTTTTTTTCAGACTTAAGCAATTTCCTTTTTACATTGATGTTTTTTTAAACAATTTTTTTGAATAATTTATATATTTTTATTTATTGTTGTTATTGTCTTGAATTTTACAATACTATTTAATTGTGACATAGTTCTATCCTTAATTCTTCACTTTCTTCACCAATAATGGGGAAGAGTTTTTGCCAATACACCAAAATTAAAACAAAGTGAAACAGCTCTACACTCCTGATTTAATTCTTCTTCTGTCCTACACCTTTTCAGGTCTTTATGGCCATTCAGCAGTGTATCATGAACAGACTGATGCTGTGTACGTGTTTGGTGGTTACCGTTTCCACGTTGAAGCTGTAGAACCTTCAGGAGAACTTTACAGTCTTTATTACCCCAATCTTACTTGGTCTTTACTGGTGCCCTCTCAGGGAAACAAGGTAACTAAACAAACAAATGGTGGGCGGAATGATGAATGTTATTAGCAGTTTGGCAGGTAGATGACACTAATCATCTCTCTTTCTCCAGCCTCTCTCACGCTTCTTCCATGCGGCAGCTTTAGTGAAGGACACCATGGTAATTGTTGGAGGCAGGACAGGGGAAGAGGATTATAGCAACACAGTTTCTCTCTATCAGATCAACTGTAACACATGGATACAGCCAGGTATCATGTCTGGATACAGTATATTAATTATGCACTTGGTAACACTAGTCTGTGCTTACTGACAGAATGGTGTTGGCCTTTTCTTGTACCATTTCTCTAGTGTCCTCGGTGGGGGAACCTGTAAACCGTTCAGTTTCCTTGGCTATGACTGGGTGGGGTGGCCGCCTGTTCCTGTCTGGAGGTTTTAATGGAGTGACGCTGGGGCGACTTTTGACTCTTTCCTTGCCTAGTGACCCTTGCATCCTGCTGCCCACCCCTGAGGCCTGTAACAGCAGCACTGGTAGCTGTGTGTGGTGCAGAGGTACCTGTGCTTCATCAGACACTGCAGAAAGGTACTACAGGAACTAGTATCATTTTTATTCACAGTAGGCTACTATGGCTACCAGAATGTTTTTATATCTCCTCTTCTCTTTTTAATAGATTGGGTTGTGCTATTGGACAGGCTACCTGTTCTCCCACTCCTCATTCCCCAGATCAGTGCCGCAGACTCAAGACCTGCAGCGAATGTCTGGCCCGCCATCCTAAAACATTTTCCAGCCCTATGCAGGTACGATCATCACATCAAAATCCAAAGTACTCCCATGGTGTTGTATTTTAAGACATAGCCAAACCATATCTAATTAACAGATTTAGGCTTTTTATGTGCAGTGAAAATATGAAATCATATTGTATACAGTATTGTTCAAAAGTTTGTGGTCTCTTTTTTTGTAAAAGATTTTTGAAAAGTCTTTTACACTCACCAATGCTGCATTCATTTGATCAGAAAATACAGTAAAACAGAGATGTGAAGTCTTACTACAGTTTAAAGTAGTTTTAATGTTTTAAAATGTATTTTTTTTTCTGTGATGGCAAAGGTGAATTGTCAGCAGTATTTACTCCAGTCTTCAGAGTCACATGATCTTTCAGAAATTATGTAACAAAGTATTATTTTCTTTAAAAAAAAATCTTACTGACCCCAAATGTCTGAACAGACACATTGCCACCCTTTCTAAGATCAATAAGATCAATAGAAAAGGTTTAAAACTAATTAGTTAAAGCTGATCTTCTAATTAAAAAATGGCATGAAATTCTCTCCATCTTTCAGCCTGCTCTGCAGTGTAAGTGGTGCACAAACTGTCCTGAGGGAGCATGTATCAGCAGCTCAGTAAGTTGCACATCAGAGCATGACTGCAGGATAAACCAAAGAGAGATCTTCCTCTCCAGTAACTGCACTGAGACCAGCTGTGAGGCTTCTGACTGCCCCAAATGCACAGCTTCTGTGAAATGCATGTGGACACGCCAGTTCAAACGCACAGGTGAGAGCGAGCACACAATGAACACGATTCTGTGGAGACATGCGGAGAGGAAGGAAAAAAATATGAGATGGGAGGAAAAGTTACATTTCAAAGCTTTTGGATTTGTTCTCAAAACTTTAGCATTCTCTTGCAAAAGTATTACGCTTCCCAAGAAGCTTTGAGTTTGCTTGCAAAAATGATGAAATATAGGATTTTCTCCCACCTCATATAATTTATCACCAATTTTGTGTTCTCTTGCAGAAATGTTGCCTTCCCCATAGAAACAGATTCCACAACCAATGCAAAGTTTTTGGGGAATGCAAAAGATGTACAAATGTAAACATCTGTTTTTATGAAGGCCAGCAAAAACAGCTTGTAGATGATGTTTTGACTCTTGGTTTAACCATACAGGTGAGACCAGACGTATCCTGAGTGTGAACCCAACTTACGACTGGACGTGTTTCAGCTATGCCTTGCTTAACGTGTCTCCTATGCAAGTGGAGTCCTCTCCACCAATGCCTTGCCCTGAACCCTGCCATGAAATCAAAACCTGCAGCCAGTGTTTAAGCTCTCGTGGCTCTGATGGAGGCTGGCAGCGCTGTGTATGGAGCATGGCACTGCAGCAGGTAACATTTTCATAAAGTTTGCTCGATAACATTCTACAAGAAGTTCGACCAGTAACCACGTCACCTGTCCTCTTTCTTCTCCAGTGTATGAGCCCCTCCTTTGTTCCATTGCGCTGTGAGGCAGGTCAGTGTGGCCGTTTGCTCATGGATGAAGACTCCTGCTCTCCCCAGTGCTTCCAGCTCACTCAGTGCTCTCACTGCATATCCAGGCCACAGTGTGGCTGGTGTGCTGTCCGTGGTGGAAACGGGGCAGGACGCTGTCTTCAGGGAGGACTGAATGGTACTGTATAATGACACTGAATTAATGATTAGGTAATGAGTAGAATTGAAGGCTGAATTGTTGGATGGTTTCATGTGGGTACAGTCAGTTGCTCATTATTGCAGAAATGATGGGGACAGTCATAAATTAATCGTTTTGAGCCACAAGATGGCAATAATTAGTTATTCTAAAATGTGTCAGAAAGGGAGAGAGGCTGAAGAGTGAAATCGGAGACAAGAAAGTTGTACTAGTGTGTTGTTATTAAATATCCGGTTATGTACAATATAGAAACATATCTGAGTGCTCATTGACATGATTGACCAGTAAGAATCAAATATCACAGAGATATCTATAGAGTGCAACAGTACACAACTGTGTCCTTTGTTTCAGTAGTATTTTTCACACTCATTTGTCCCATAGGGATTTTAATTTTATTTTTAGGGTCTTTGTTAAAGAGTTATAACCAATAAACCAAACCTACCATCAAAACAGGTGAACCATGACATAACTTGATTTGATGCAAATTGTATTTGAAAATCTTTCAAAAAAGGAACAAAACTGTGTACATAAGGGGTTTAATAAAGAACTAGAATCCCATCCCATTGTGAATGACAATCAAATTAAAACAATATATTTTACATTTATTGCAAAATATGCATGTATTTATATAATTGTGTAGTTTCTATAATATTTGAAAGTTCATGGGTAATGTATTTTTTTTTCACCTGTTAAACTTGATTTTTCAAACAAATTAAAAATAATGCAGGGTTTTAGCTTCAACAAGCATAAGCCATTGATTAACCAGCCTTCTAGCTCATAGTATACTGGTCTGTCTTTTCCGGTTTGCAAGTTATTGTTAAAAAAATAAAAATTAATGGGAATTCATTGAAAAATTGCAAAACAAAATGAATGGGATTTTTTTACTTCGAGAACACGATTTTTGAGATCTAACATACAGACAGTCAACTTGTGAGCTGTTAGGCCCAATACATTTCACACACATTTATGTTTTTTTTTTTTTTTATTTTTTTTTATGGGATTAAAACTTAACTTTCTTTCTGCTCTCTACTTACTGCAGGTGTGAGCGAGGCTTTTTGCCCACAGTGGAACAGTAGCTGGTCCTTCCTGCATTGCCCAGAGGAGGACGAGTGTGCCAATGGACACCACCACTGTAACATCACTCAGGACTGCCATGATCTGCCTGAAGGCTACCACTGCACCTGCAGACAGGGCTATGTACTCAGCAGGTATATTTAACACCTTTCATTCTCAAACAATAGCACTGACTTTGCCACGGCTGAGTAGTTCATATATATTTTCTTCTCTCACTCTCTTTTTCAGTGTGACGGGCCAGTGTGAGCCAGTGTGCGCTCAAGGCTGTGTTAATGGGACCTGTGTGTCCCCAGGAGTCTGTCATTGTCACTTTGGGTTTGTTGGAGAGAACTGCTCCTCACAGTGCCGCTGTAATAAACACAGTAATTGTAAAAGCATCTCTCAGCTGGACACCTGTCTAGAGTGCAAGAATAACACAAAGGTACTGAAGCGTTTTATTGTATATGCCTATTATTTTTAGGGATTCCTTGATGAAAAGAGCATTCATTTGAAAGGAGAGATCCTATGTAACATTATAAAATTATTTACTGTAACTTTTGATCAATTTAATGGATTTAATGTATCCTTGCAGACTGCAGTAATATTATGTTTGTGATATTATTAGACAATAGGTCATCTCTATCTCTTTCTTATTTATAGGGTCAGCACTGTGAAAAGTGCAAGCCCTTGTTTGTGGGCTCAGCAGTGGGAGGTGGGATGTGTCGTCCCTGTCGTGAATTCTGCAGAGGAAACAGCGATATATGTCTGTCCAAAGAGGAGCATCGGAGGACAATGGAAAATCCAAAAGACTATCCACTGGACCGTGAGAGTGTAGGCAATTTTTGGAAATCATCTTTCCTTTCTGTATTCGGTATATGAAGTCTTGATGCAGGGCCTGAGTCATTCATTACATGCTTTTGCTTCTCAGATTGAACAATGGGCAACAGAAGGCCCCACTGAGGACAGTGCTGTGTGTGTGAGCTGTCAGAACAACAGTGTGGGGGATAAGTGTGAGAGCTGCCTCAGTGGCTACTTCCTGCTGCAAGGGAAGTGTGAGAAGTAAGTGCATCAGATAATTGGCATTGTCTATAATTGTGCTCCAATATTTCATTAGGTGTTTGCCACTTTTATTTTTCTGAGGTGCAATATATTATAAAACTGGACAGTCAAAAGTTAGCGCATATTTATGGAAAATTGGAAAAACTATTTGGCAGTTGGCCTCACATGCATGTTAGAGATAAGAAAATGTCTCCATCTCAAAGGTTTTCACATCACTTTGTAAAACAATATAATGTTTCTGGATCTAACATCAGTATTTCCATTCCTTCCTGTTGTTTGTTTGTAGATGTCAGTGTAATGGCCATGCAGACACTTGTAATGAACATGATGGCACTGGCTGCCCCTGCCAGAACAACACTGAAACCTCATCCTGTCTGAGCAGCCCACAGAATGACCGCAAAGAGTGTTACAGACAGCAGGTAACGGCCAGTTCATTAGAACCAATGACATTACACTCCATATTCCACAAATAAGACCTTGTATGAAATCCTGTTTATGCTTCTTACAGTGTGCGAAATGCAAAGACTCATTCAACGGCAATCCGGTTAATGGGCGGCAGTGCTACCGGCAGTTCAATGTGGACAATGAATGCTGCTTCGACCCCACATCACAGGTCAACTGCTTCCATGAGCCTAACATCCGCAATCTGCTCAGGGGCCGCACAGTGTTCTTCTCGGCCCAGCCCAAGTTCACTAACGTGGATATCCGCGTCACCATAGACGTTACGTTTGGAGAGGTTGAGGTCTATGTGTCCAATTCGCATGACACCTTCATTGTAGACGTCGACCGCCAGACCGGTGTGCATACCATCAAGATCGAGGACGAGGCCACCTCTGCGACCACTTCACGTGGAGAAAAGGAGGTTCCTCTCGCACCACCATCACCCATGAAGGTGTTTGCGAACTCCTCGTCAGCGTTGCTCGGCACACTGCAGTCCGCAAAGTCGCACGGGATAGAGCGTGAGATACGGGAAGAACGAACCGAAGGTCTCATAACCTACATCACCGTGTGGAAGCCACAGACGGTGTTGATTGTACGTGGTGTACGGGACCGTGTGGTCATCACCTTTCCACATGAAGTGCACTCGCTCAAGTCAAGCCGCTTCTATATCGCCCTGCGTGGCCTGGGCACGGATACTCATAATGGAGAATCCCAAGGCCTCCTCTTTCTCCGACAGGACCAGGCCCACATTGACCTCTTTGTCTTTTTCTCTGTTTTCTTCTCCTGCTTCTTCCTCTTTCTGTCCGTCTGTGTGCTGCTCTGGAAAGTCAAGCAGTTCTTAGACTTCCGCCGAGAGCAGCGGCGCCACATTCAAGAGATGACCAAGATGGCCTCTCGTCCGTTCGCTAAACTCACCGTCTACCTAGAGCCAGAGGAGCCGCAGCTGGTGTACTTGCCCTCGGCTGGAGGGGGCAGCACCGTGTCCCTCGCCCACGTCCGGACAGGAAAGCTCAGTGGCATGGTGATGGGCCAAAGAGGACGACCTGTAGCTTTGTCCTACAAACACGACCCCGGCACAGGCACTGTCACTCATCACCACCACCATCTCGCTCTGAGTGGAGGCAACAATGGGCAGCACCTTCCCTTGCACTACCTGAACACTCACCACTACGCACCCAGCTCTACGGCAAACCCGACCTCGCATCACCACCACCATCACCCGTCCTCACACGGCAGCTACCAGCATTTCTGCCGCTCCGACCCCTTCCTGTCCCAGCTAATGGGCTTTTCCTACTCGTCCTTCAAAGTTGGGCCAATCACTCTGGAGCCCACAGATGACGGGATGGCAGGGGTGGCCACCGTGCTTATACAGCTGCCAGGAGGAATCCTTGCTCCCAACCGGGCCTGCTTGGGTTCAGCACTTGTCACTTTGCGGCAGAATTTGCAGGAGTACTGTGGACACGGAGGAGCGGGAACACATCCCGGCGCCGGGGGCGGCCGAAAAGGCTTGCTTGGCCATCAGCATTTAACTACCATGGCCATGTGAAGAGAACGTACTGAGATAAGGAAAAATAGATTGAAAAGGAAAAAACAATCATGAGAGTGAACAGGAAGGACAAAGGAAGTTGCAGAGATGTTAAAGGGACAGTCCACCCAAAAAAATTAAAATTGTGTCATCATTTATTCACACTCATGTCATTCCAAACATGACTTTTTTCTGTGCAACACACAAGAAGATTTTTTTTAAGAACTGTTTTTGTCCATACAAAGACAGTCAATGGGTTCCAAAACCAAATGAAATTGGAACTCCACTGTCTTTTACCAAACAATTTTGGACCCCATTGACTTTCATTGTATAGATAAATATATGATTTTCTTTTGCTTTCCATTGTTTTTGAATGAGTAAATGATGACAATTTTTTGGTTTGCTCTGTTGAGGGTTACAAAAGGGATGCATTTATTACAAGAGAGGAATAAGGTGAATCATAGGAAATGTGATTTGTACATATACTGTAATTAATTATTAGGTGTCATTTACTTGTTTATCACTCTTTAAAAGCTCCATATTGACATAAAGCAGCAAACTTTATGCAATGCACTTCTCGTATCTCCATGCTTTGTTGCTGCATTTTTGTCCTATATACACTACTGAAATCAGCTGGACAGGCTGAAGACTATGGCATGACATATCGACCAGTGAAAAAGTTGTCTTTGCAGCTGAACCAATGTGCTTTATATCCTCATGTGACAATCTGAACTGCCATCCAAACCAAGAGACGGTGCAACATGTCTGCTTGAATGTGCAAAACATTGATTGTCTGTGAAAAACAATCAATGGAATAAAAATGTAGTTGTAGTGCTTTTGTTATGGTATTTTGTCATGGCTGTGATTGGTCGATGCTTCCTGTAATACAGCAGATTTGAATCTAGTCAATAGGTCTGTTTCATGGTGAGCCATTGGCTTATTTTTTATACATATTCATTCAGACTGAAGATGCATTTCAGACTGTCAGTCAACGGTTTATGGTTACACGTCCTTTTTGTTTGCATTAATGACACAACCTTTATTCACTTTGCCTTGACCAGACGTTAATATAACTGTTTGACAGAATCCTTACACTCTTTTTGTATTAAATTTAGGATTGAATTTCTATTTGAGTTTAGGTCATTAATCTTTAGTGCTGCAATTATTTCAGTGATGGGTTATGTTTAGCTAGATATATGAGATCTGTTGAACTAAAAGTGCAATGGAAAGTTTAAACATTGAAATATAGTATGCTCCTAGTGAGACACTAAGGTAATGAAATGAAGAGGAGAAAACATCGAAAATACTACAGTTTGTTACAGTATTGCCATTTGTATGGAAATTCCATTGTTTTGCTTTATTGCAATTATTTTATTTTTTTTGAGGATGGACTGTTATTTTCTGAGTGTAATCAGACTGGTATTTATATAGGACAGGTTGATGTAGAAAGTTACTTTTTTTGAGAATTAAAGTCATAGTGAATTATAAGATATTTTGAAAAGTGTTCATTTGACGTTATGATTATTTAATGTAAATAACAGAAACATAATAGGAGAAGCCATATGTTTATCTCGGATTCCACTCCAGAGAAATCAATTTTAAGCTAAGGTGGTTAATTTGTTAGGCTAAACCAGAAAAAGTGATTGTGCTATAAATTATGCAAAAGACCAAAACAGATTTGGGCTTGAATATAGTAAAGAAAGCTTTGTGTTCTGTCCAGACATTTTCAAATGCTTTTACAGTTTTTACTGTGGCTGGTGCACATGCCTTTAATGCTTAACAGCGGTTTGTCCATAATAAAATATCATCCATTAATGGTTACCAGGGTGTGTTGTGTTGTCCTTGTTTTTGTACCCGATTTGACACTTACTTCCTCTAAAAATGAGACTAATGAGAATAAAATTACCTACTGCTGTATAAAACCAAAAACAGTAGCTGCACATTTGACTTAAATTGAGTTATGATTGAAATTAGGTGTCTTACTCAGTGATCTGTCTTGTGTTAGGTGGATTTATCTCTATTATATTAGATGCTAAGAAAACGGTATGAAAGTATTGTTTTTACGGACATTTACGTGATTTTAATGAGTTTACAATTATTTTACTGGGAAGTTTTAAATATGTCCGCTAAAATCTTAAAAGAAAAAAAAGGTTCAGGTACTTTTATTTTGAAAAGCCGCGTCAGCCTGGACCTTATTTTGAAACGAGTTATTGTTGCTGGCTTAACCTAGTATTAAGCAGCATCGATATAACGTATTTCAGACCTGAAAAAAGGGGTCAATGCAAACTGCTCCAGGTCTTTTATAGCTATACTTTCACTAGTATTACTAGACGAGTTGGTGTGATTTTAGCGGTGGATGTGTAAGACGCCTGTGTGAGCTGCAGGATGCTGTACGCTGAGGGCTGTGACGGTCCACAGGACAATCATCACAGTCTGCAGTCCAAGCGAATATTCATTGCAGCCTGAATGCAGCAGATTATCTAAAGGTTTAGTTTTTCCGGTAAGAACATTTTGTGCTTTATTTAAGTCAACACGACAATTCTGTTTCCATCTGCATGTCTGCAACCCGCTAATATGAGCTATTGTGAACCTGGGCTATTATGAACCTTCATGATGAAACATCCCTGCTGAAAAACACAAACCAGCCTTACTTTGTTTAAATTCAGATATGTTACTTGATATTGGAATTTGAGATTAGAGAAGAGAAGCCTCCACCTATTCGTTTGCGTTATCTTTAAAAAATAAGAAATTATACTTCTAATAATATAATAGTATAAATGCTATACCAGTAAACTATGTTATTGTCCTTCTCAAATATTTCTTTAGGTTGTGCACAAGAAGATGAAAGCCAACTTGCTAAAGAAAAGAAAATCATCCAGAAAAAAGAAAACCAAAGAACTGCCAAATTGTGAAAAAGAGCCATTGCCAACAAATGGTGATGGCATTCGTACTGACACGAATGCAACCAAAACATCTAATGACACTCGGGACTGTGCTATGGACACCTGTCCTGAGGTCACACAGATCAAACCAGAAGAAGGAGAGCTGGAAGCTTTGGGAGTCCTGACGGTGTCCTCTGAACAACACCAACAACAGAAGCAGCAGAAATTCAATCTGCAGCCTCATCCTCCTGCTTTCAGAGCATTCGTTCCAAAGACAGAACCAGACTGTGTCCCTTTAAACCCACCTAGTTTTCAGGTCAAAACTGAGCCTGGCATTTTTGAAGTGCTTCAGAGAGAGTCTACTCTCATTGTGAAGGAGGAGAATGACAGCTGGAAGGAAGTGAAGCTTGAGACGCTAGATGAAAATTCTGTGGGTGATTCGGGACTGGAGAAAAACACAGGTAATAAATTTATTTAATTTGCCCGATCTTATAAATCACACAGGTTACATGCTATTAAAATTGACAGCAAGAGGCATGCTTTGAAAAATCCTGTAGTTTTGAATTTTTTTTAAGTTTTATATTTTATTTTAAGTTTGTTCTTTCATTTTAGTATAGTTTGATTTTAATTTTTTTTAGAGTAGTATTAGCGTTTATATATATATATATGTGTATGTATGTATGTATGTATGTATGTATGTATGTCTGTGTGTGTGTGTGTGTGTGTGTGTTTTTTCTAATTGCTGGCTGTTAATTGATTGTAGATGACAACCTAAACCTAAGAAGATTCACTTGACTTGACATTTGACCACACAAGACTGTTTCTTTATCAGTTGGCATATTTTTGTGTCCCTTTTCCTCTCCACAGCTTCCTCCTCCCTGATTTTTCCGTGTCCTCATTGCTCTGTGACTTTCACTGACTTTACATACTTGGACAAACACCTCAAATGGTGCCATCGAAGTGAATACCTAGCATGGGTGAAAAACCACAAAGTCTACAACTGCTCTAAAATATCCTCCGGGATGCTCAGCTGCTCATCGTGCCACTATCGATTCTTCTCTCAGAGGCAGCTGGAGACCCATGTGCGCAAAGCCCACCTCCCTACACCCAAACCTATCCGAAAACGCTACACCTGCCCACAGTGCGATCGCAGCTTCGATTACATCGGCAACCTGAAAAACCACTGCCGCAGATGCCATGGCTTAGCCACGGAGTGTAAAGGTGGACAAATTAGCTGTGCTAAATGCGGTCAAAGCTTTGCTGGAGTCTGGGGTCTCGGACCACATCGCTGCCATGAGGAGGAGAAGAAACACGAGATGGGTGTCGAGGAACCCATTTGCATGGACCGTGGCTATTTGTGCCGAGACTGTGGCAAGAACTGCTCTACACTTCAGTGCCTGACGATACACAAACGCATTCATACTGGCGAGAAGCCGTGCGTCTGCGAAGACTGCGGCCGTGGATTTCATGATATGGGGAGTCTGCGGAATCACAAAGTCATACATACAGGAATCCGGCCATACAAGTGTCCAGAATGTGATAAAGCGTTCGCAAGGATGGCCCACCTCAGATGTCATCTGCGAACCCACACGGGTGAAAGGCCGTACCCTTGCCCCCAGTGCGGGATGAGATTCAGCCACCGATCGACGCTTCTCATCCACCAACAAGTTCACTCCAAGGAAAAACCATTTTCATGCCCAGACTGTGGCAAAATGTTCTCCGCTCTGAGGTACGTGAAGGTCCACCAAAGAGCGCACAACTCGGAGCGAATGCTGCAGTGTAGAGAATGTATGAAGACGTTTTCACGGGAGGATGTGCTTAAGAAACACCTGCGCATTCACACGGGCGAGCGGCCGTACCAGTGCAATGTCTGCACCAAACGTTTCGTCCGCATCTCGCACCTGAAAATCCACATGCGAACACACACCGGCGAGAAACCGTACTGCTGCGAGCAGTGTGGCTCCAGCTACGCTCAATCCGGCGATTTGACCAAACACATGAGGAGACACACAGGGGAAAAACCCTTCGCCTGTTCTGACTGCGACCGCCGCTTCACCAACTCGGGCGACCTGAGCAAGCACAGGCGCAGTCACACGGGCCACAGGCCCTACAAGTGTACGGAGTGCGGGAAGAGTTTTCTCATGCCCCAACACCTGAAAATACACAAACGAACACACACGGGCGAGAGGCCTTACAGCTGCCCACGGTGTCTCCGCACCTTCACTCGCTCGCACCATCTTTCTCAGCACATGGAAAAGCACACATAAGGCTGGATAGCTGCACTACTTCTGTCTAATCTCAGTTTCATTGAGGAAAATGAATTGAGCGTTCATCGACAAATTGGATATCAGTTTACTTCTTAAAAGTTACTGAATCCAGATGCATAGTCTTCCTTTCTGGACTGACTGCCCTTAAAGTTTTAACATTATAGCTATTTTGCATGCTCTACTCCATTGGAGATATCAGTCGAATAGAATTAATGTCTTACAATTATTTTTGTTAATATGGGTAGTAAATCTGGCAAATGAACTGTAAGGAACAAGCGTTGTTAGCATAAAGTAATAATTTAAAGTTCATATTTAACCATTTAAAGACACTGTTGGCTCACAAGAATGAATGAAGATGTGAGTTTTACTTCTGCTGTCGCTTAATATTCTATGATTATTTTAATAAAAATCTGTGAGCTGTATGATGGAACCATTTAAGGGCCTCATCATCTAGAATTTGAGGTCTTTTTCTGTACAAAAGGCATCTGCAAATATGAATAAAAGATGAATGTGAGGCAAAATTACAGAATTTTTATTTGTTTCAACACATTGTAGTGGTGATTTTAGAGTTCCATTAATTCAATTTTGTGTTAATATGAAAGTATGTACTATTGCCTCTTATTCGTTTTTAATCATATTTTCAGGTGCCTTGTGTGCAACAAAAAAGCTATTTTGTATTTGCTATCCTAATGCTTTATGAAGGGCACTGTAAATCTGTTGAATTGCGTGTTAAATTTTCACCAAGTAAATACTGTAATGGGTTGGTTATTTTTCAGTTCATTGTTGTAGTTGATCCATTTAATGTCACTGTTCAATGCCAAAGTATTCTGAGAGTAAGATCATTTTATTATTGTGTCCAGTTAAGATGAAATAATTTTACATTTATGCTTTGAAGCACTGGTATTCCTGATGTAATATAAAAAAATGAGTATGAAGGTTTAAGATATATAAGTTCACTGTTTATTTTGAAATAGACGATGACATCAAATGAGTTGCGCTAAATAAAACTTAACGCAGTGGTTACGTCATTGTATTGGCTTGAACTGTGCATCTGAAACTGTATTCTTCTTATCTTAAAACAGTAAATACAATATGCAAACCATGGCCAATTTGTCTAAACCATTGTCTTTTTTGTCTTTCCTTCTCAGCTTGTGCACAGGCAACCAAAGCATCATTGCAGTCTGTGCAAATGCTCAAAGCCAATAGATGGATCACTTGGTCAAAGGGCCCAAACAGGTCTGCTTCAGTCAATGTTGGGGGAATAGCCCTATTATTTTTATGTCTGCGATTACGAGGACAGCAGCGTGACTGGTGAACCGACACAGATAACAAAGATGTATTTAGGGCTAAATAATATTGAGTCTACCTTTGTTTAAAGCTGGAATCAATACTTCTTAAAGCATGTCCATTTTTCATTTAGCAAGTCTCTTGTCTGAGAGGAGGGTCAGGGAGATGTATAGAAGGGAGTGTGTTTTAATTCTCTCTGTTGCTGTAGTAATAATAATTGTCAGAACAAGCAGGGCTCCTAAAGATTGGGTGATAGGGAGGTGAGCCAGATGCACAAAATTAATAGATTTTGAAAATTGAGACAGATTACATGACAGGATTTTTTTTTTTTTTTTCACATGATTTTCTTGTTTTACAGGGTACGGACAGAAATGACCATTGGAGACAGGGTAACATAGGTAAACCTTTTCAGTTTTTGAGTTTATGCTTTACAATCACTACTTCTGTATTTCAGTAGTCATCTCAGTCACTCTCTAAAGAACCTAAACGTTTAGAAATGGCCACAAACGTTACATTTTGGTAGCAGTTCCTCCTGTGGGGCACCAGGGGGAAACAGATATCTGTCAAAGTGTGCTTTTGGGAATTAGGATGTGCTTTGGTGCCATCTGTCTCTCTCCTGTGATTCTCACTCTTCCCACAGTGCTACAACCTGCTGGGTTACTTCACACAAACAAGTGAAAAAGTATAACAGCTTCTAATGCATAATGTGCATTTCTGTTTGTGTTACTCCCTCGTCTCCGTGTCAAATTATTATCATAAAATCATACTTTTTCACCCAGAACTCGTTTGTGCATTCCGTTTGTGCAATGTCCATTTTAACTAATTGCCTCAAACATGATATGCTCTGAGTGGATGGAATCAGGATGGTCTGAAGCTAAAGAGAGAGAGAGAGAGAGAGAGTACTCATCATACACTAACGATTTTCTGTGAACTGCGACTGCTCAAAATCTGCAGACTGGTGTTGACTTGGCAACTAGCGTTGACACCAACAGACAAATCAGGGCAAAAATCTATGTAGAAGTAATGTAGTGAATTCCAGCCTTTAATTTAATACATAGCTACTATGCTAACAAATGTGTTGACTTGTTTTCTGAGATCATAGTTTGATCTTTGACCTGTGATATGACCTGTGTTCTTTTGTAAAAATGCTCCATCAACGGTCATTGCTGAAACACTAATACCCTTATTTACAGGCAGTTTTCTGACTCACCATCTCTCGAATACTCTAAAATTGAATTACTTCAATGTTGAATTAAATAAGAGCCCTCTTGCACATTTTTTTTCCCATCTCCAATTTTTTATATGTAATTCCAGCAATCCAATTTTCTCCATATTTTCTCTCAATACTCTTGTCAATTTGCTGAAGGAACACATTGTTGGCTTTGGTGTGCCGGTGTCACAGTGTCGTCTCGCTGCAGTGGTTTTTGCGCTTGTTGGCCTCAGAGGTCAGTGTGTGGGAAGAGCCGCCGGCTTTTGGGGTATTCAGGGGGCTTTAGGGCGGCTGCGTCTGTGTCCCTTTGGGCTCAGCCAAGCCCAAATCCACTTCTCTCATTCATGAAAGGGTTACAACAGAGGTCAAATCACCACTTTTCACTCCCTGCGAATAACACAAGCCTTGCGTGAGGGATGGTTTATGTAGGCGTAGATAAAACTGTGTATTTTAGGTGTTTTTTTTGGTCATGGTACTTTCTTGGCACGTATTAACTGCCTGAAAGCTCAGGCGCACAGAAGACAGTGAAAAGATGCTGTGGGTTTTGCTAAGGGGAGGAATGTTAGCACAGAAAACGAGTAGGGTCGGTGTTGTCGAACTCGAAATGAGGAGCTTCTCATTTTCGATTAGCGTCAAGGCGCACACAATTGCCATCTTTTTATATGTTGTGCGGCTCCCAGCACTGGTGCTTCTCATATAGCCCCAAATCTACAATCCACAACTGCTTCTTTCTTCTCCCCAGTCCACCCTTATGTCCTAACCTTTGGCTCTGGGTGTCTGTTTAGCACAGGGATAGAGATGTGGAGGGTGAGGGAGACTGACAGTGTGCGCTCCCCTACTCAGTAAATATGAACTGCACCCAACAGACAGCCTCATTTATCACAAGGGAAAGAGTGCGGGAGGGAAGGAGAGAGAGAGGGAAAAGGGATAACCGGCTGGGACGATGTGGCCTCAGCAAGCAGAAAGAGAGTGCGGGGATGAGAGACACGAGAGTAAGGAGGGGAAGACAAGAATAACACAATAACTCAAGCGAACGTGGGAGGAGAAAGACGACAAGCAGACGTGATGTTTAGAGGAGTCAAATAGTGGGATCAAAAGAATGTAGTTAGAAGAGAGGAGGTGTGGGAAACGACACAGGCCTGCTGAAATACTGTGAGTGAAGAAGAGAGAGCAGAGACCTGACAGTGTGACCAGATGAAGTGCTTAAAATAAAATAAACACGTTTGTGATTATTCTGTAGGTGTGAGCAGATCATAAGAGAATAAGGTAAAGTGAGACCGAAGGGAACGACGGAGCTGTGCCTAGGGTCAGTGTAATGAGTAAATCTCATTTTGATCTGCAGAGAATGAACTTATTAACGGATCACAACCTGTAATCTGGCTGTGAGTGTGGATCCTGACAACTCTGCTCCAGTTGATAAGGCTTTAATCCTCAGTGCTGAACACAGGAACTGACCACAGAGACCAAAGGTGACTGAGCTTAAGTTACTGACTTCAGAGTCATTATCGTATGTGCTCAGTCAGACACTACTGCTTGCTATCGCAATTAAAGCACTAAAGGTAAAAGTTCCAAATAGCTGATGATCTTTTCTACAGGCCTGGCTATATTAAGTGTCATATACATACTGAAGCTGCAAGCTTAATGGGCCCAAATTTTGCTTCAATCTTTTACTTTTAGTCCACCGTATGAAGAATTTTTGGGTATAATATGTCACAGTTTACTTTATTTTGCTATCCTCACTTGCATAAATGAACTGTGGTGTCCTGCACCCACTAGTAAAAAGATATCAAAAATTATATCTGGTGTCTGAATAATTTTTAGTTTGACTGTATCTATCTACACAATTGAATGTGTTTCAGTACACTTGCTAAAACGCTGCACAAGCAAATGTATTAATGGTAATTAATATTTCAGTGTGGTCCATCACCAGCTGCTTTATAGATTTCTGCATTAAAAAATCTATATTTATTTTATGAAGCAGCAAACTTATCTGTATTTACATTTACTGTATCAGAGCCTTCAGGATTTAAAATTATTCAGTGATATTATACACTCATTTCTGTGCATAGCACATGGCAATCACAGTCATGATATAGTTAATATCCTTGGCAATAAGATCTTTTAAAAGGGTCAGAATACTTGTAATTAAGGGCTCCTTTAATGAACCGCCTGACTGGACTAATATCCCATAATTGGCGCTAATAGCTGCTAACTCAAAGCCAATTGTCTGCCAATAAGAACCTTGTACATAGCCCTCCAGTCTTCGTTATGGTCAGTATCTGACCTCTGCATTCCCAAAGACTGAAGGGCAGATTTTTCATCTTTGCATTCAACTGTTTTCCCCCTTCATTTTTAAGAAATTATATTTTTACTATCAGACTGCTACTAATTTAGATCAAAGTTAGGAACCAAAGTTTTACTAAATAAAATGTTCAAGAAGCACATTACTATTAATTTAATGGCCTTGCAAAGTCAACATTATAATATTATGTAAACTACATTAATATGGTACTGTATGCTTGTTGTTATGATCCCTGTTCTCTGTCCACTGAAGAGTCCTAGACCTGAAAAAGGTTGAAAACTTCTGACTGAGATGGATTAGGGAATAGGAACGGTAGTACTGTAGGCTGTTCATAGGTCTACGCCTACGGCAGAGTTTCTGTTGACTTATGCCACTGCTTGCTACACATTGTTATGTTACAGTATGAGCTGAAAGGCTTCAAGCAGGTCTATAAATTAAATCAAGGCCACGATAAGGAAATTGACAGAGAGAGAGTAGTGCCCCAATGAAAGCAATTGGATGCTCATAAAACGATCCCTGGTGGGCCCTCTATATCTCTTTTCTTGTGTCCATCTTCCACTTTTCCTCTTGTCAGTCCTTCTTTTCCCACTTCCAGCACCTCACTTAGCTCTTATACTATTTACCCTGTTAAATTTTTCCTTTTTGCTGTGTTAATTTGCCTCCTATTTCTATGTCCATCTCTTTCCTTTTCTGTGTTTACCACATTTTGGTTTTTCTCGCATTTTCATGTTTTCTCTCTCTCCATTTCTCTCTGTATGAACCCCCACTCCACGGAGAGACAGGAGAGAGGAAAGATGATGTGTGACAGTTGCTATATTTCGATCTTCTGTCAGTGAGATTAATATTGACACAGTGTGTATCTTACCAGAGGCCTGTTGACTGTGTATGTTGTGTATTTATTCATTATTCTAGGTTGGGGCATTTTTCTCAAGAATCAGACAATAACTGATGTGTGGACTTAGAGAGAGTATATTGGTGGCCTGAAACGAGTCGATATGGTCACATCTGGGCTTGTCTTAACCATCGTCTTTGTCTCCATGGGGTGGCTGCAAAGTCAAACCTTGTTGTAGTTTCATGGGGTTTGAAACACCTCATGTTTCACTGACTAGATACAGTCAAAGTTTTCAGGGAAGATGTAGCCTACCAGATAATTCAACATTTTAACTACTTTGTGTGTTTAAATGATCCGGCTGTGCGAGGATTTGGCGATTCTAGTTACAGAATCAACTGATCAATTATTTCAGCATAATTATGTTGAATGCACTTTGGCTTTAAAAAAAAAAAGTTGCCCAAATGTCCCTTCAGTTTTTACTATAATAGGAGAATTGGGTTTCTGACATTTTATGTTAATATTATTGTTTTTATTCAATGTAATTTCACACCAAAGTTGGCTGCGAAACAGAAAGGATTCTGGAGATAAACAAATAGAAACAAAAGAGGAAAAGAAAGAGTAGGAGAAGTGCAAGAGCCCAAGGGGGGAAACAGTTGTCGCTGGAGACTTTTATTGACTTTCCCCCCTCTCTTCAATCGCACGTGACTGGAGCACGCGCAGGGGCCAACAGATAAATTCACAGAGAGGGGCTGAGGAAGAGAGAGAAATGGGAAAATAAATTACTCTGGAAAGATATGACGATGGGCTACATGTGGCTTTAAATCTAAAAGGGAATTCGCGACACACTCGACCAATTTGTCACGGCGCTTTTTACCCTTCTCTCCATGTCTTTTGGTTACTTTTTCTTTATTATTTTTCCACATCTTCAAAATACGTATAAATACATGTGTTTTTTCTCTTTTATCTGTTTTATCTAATAATGAATAATTATGGTTCACTGAAATGACTAACATGCTTTATGTGAATTTCTGACCACAATAATTTAGTTACTTTTAATGGAAAGAATTTGGACTTTTAAAGTAAATATTCTTTTAAAATACAACATGTTTAAACAAGGTTTTAATAAAATAGAATTTTTCATCGAACGGTAGGCTACATTGCTGAAAAATCGATAAACCGTAACTGTAATCGCGGTTGATTGAGGCGGTAACCATGGCAACTGTAGGCGAAACCGCTCGAATAGATTGCGTAATCAGATACACAAATCTAATTCTATGTTATTATTTTAATTAAAATTTAAATGTGTATAACCAAAACTTTCCTATTCACTTTTTAAGCTTTCTTTTAAAAAAGTCAACCCAGGCACACTGTTGGGAGTATTGTGAACGTGTTTAAAAAAAAAAAAATCATTTTGTCTTGTTTGATATGCCCGTTTACAGTTTCTGGAAAGATCCATATGTCTATCACCCCATTCCATTTGTCCTTCCCTCGATCTCGGATTATGTGTAATACACCGTCATGCCCCATCCCCTAGCCTATAATATCTATAACAGCCAAAGAAGAGAGGGAAATGAGATGCAACAAGGGAAAAAGAATGAGATGGACTTAAAGTGAGGGATAGCTGGAAAAGGGGGAGAGAAAGAATGGAAAAGAGAAAAGAAAGAAAATGCGGTCTTAAAGTATACCCCCCTCTTTTATTTAATTTAGACGCCAGGCGAAAATCGATCCTGCCATTCGATACGCAATCCGAATCAAGGCGAATTAAGCGGGCGGAAATTAACTCTGAAAATATTTTTGATGGAGTGGCTTGTAGTCTCTCGGCCAAATGGACTGCAAAGTGGAACAAATGACAGGGGCCTAGTGGTGGAGACAGCGGCGCTCCATCTTCCATTAGGGCGTAATGGGATAGGTCCAGCCCCCTAGCTCGACTCGGCTGCATTAATCAAAACAGCCTCTATATGAAGATTTATGGTTCTCCCAGCGTCGCCGCTTCACTTCAGTGCCGCTGAAGCCGGAGCCAGTTCTTGTGTGTTTCTCTCGCTCTCCCTCCCTCTCTCGCTGTCGCTCTCTCTTATGCTGTGTGGAGGTGTTATCGAGAGACCTTCTCCCTCCTTATCTCCTCCTTTTTTGTTAGACGTAGTACTAGTATACTTAAACAGAAACACGTTTTTCTCCTCGGTAATCGTATCGTGTCATCATATGCACGAGTGTACGGTGTAGGCTATTTCTCATCCTTTTACAATGGCAGGGGTCAAAATCCGGAATTCCAGTCTAAAAGCTGAAATGGATGTTTTTAGACAGACTATCATAAAAAGTAAACACAAGCTTAAACCAAGACACAAGCCTCTCAAAATTCCTTCCATAACATGATTACACAAGCCTCTCAAAATTCCTTATGTTGATTGATTATGAATTATAGATGTTGATCTTACTTGGCAAAATCATGGCGACCTTCAGCAATGAGTAATTTTTCTGTATAGTGTATTTTATTTAGTTTTTCGTGATTGGGTTTTAAAACTGTTTTTGTATGTAAACTTTATTTTTTATTTTCGAGATAGTGTTAGTGTGAGAGAGAGGCAGATAGAGGAGAGCTGAAGTAGTGGAGAGACTTTTGACCAAGAGGGAAAAGCTTGGGTCTGGTAATTTTTTAAAATCACATAGTTGGTTTCAGTTTTTGTCTCCCCCCACCTTTTTAGTCCTAGAAAGTCCCATCTCAATGTTTTATTTCTTTTGTTTTGATCCAATCTCTTTACCTCATCTAGCTCTGTTGTTTTCCAACATCTCTTTCTCATTCCACCCCCTTCCAGCCCAAACTCTCGTACTGCAGAGCCAAATGCATGTGGAGACATCTCTATATCCCTCCATCTATCTCTGCTTTCCTCTTGCCCTGCCTCCTTTCCTTTTTCTTTACTTTGCTTTCTTTTCCTGTGCACAGAGGGGAAGCCGGCTGCCAGTTTTAGTCTGCCGAAGGGTTTATTCAAATTAGAAACGCTTCAATCTCCTTATCCCCTCTCCTCTCCCTCATGCAAGCACTCACTCTCTCACCTGCTTTCCGTGGCTCCCGTCTTCCCTCAGAAGTCTCCAGAGCCAAGCTAGTTTAGGGAGACGATGTTTGTGGAGAACTGGGAGATGAGGGGAAGGAGAGGTTAGGAGGAAATCAGGGAGGGAGCAGCACTGACAGCGTTCAGATTTGTCTGGAGGGACCTGTTAGCCATTTGGTTTCTCGTCCCTCTCACTTTCTTGTCTGATTTAGAAGCTGTTATGAGTGTTTACATATTTCCCTTCAATGGAGATTCCCTTTTTGTCTGACAGTAGTATCACACTAACAACTTGGGTGCTCTGTAAGTTTAGTTTTCTGTGCTTTCCAATGTCTTGCTTCTGTTTCACATAACACTTGTGTTTTTTTCCCTCTTCGCCCGGCTGTCAGTCATCCGTCAGTGAAGCAGATGGGACTCAGAGGTCAGTCAACCCTGGTAATCATCACTGTAAATTCCTATAAACTATAAATCTCTAGTATCCCACCTTTGAGCATAGAAATGTTTCATTGGTTTTGAGTCATATTGTGGAGATCATACATTTTTAAACTGATTCACAAAGCAGTGATTGTTTTAAAGGAACTTTAGGTGTGCTTCACTGTAAAAGTGTTCCACAGAAGAAAGATATACAGGTTTGGAGCGACATAGAGGTGAGTTAATAATGACAGAATTTTCATTTTTGGGGGAACAATCCCTTTAATACTTTGCAGTCAATATACTATTGCATAGTTTGCATATTATTATGTAACCAGTATAATTGTTGTAGACCTCCAACGCAGGATCTGAAAAATAGCATGCATATACATTTTAAGGAAATCCAAGCACATCAACCAAACAAAGCAAAATTAGACTAAATTGAATGGATTAACATATTTATTAATAAGGCTTATTCAACTCAAGGAACATGTTGGACATGCTGCTTTGATTCCATTATATGACCAGTGGGAATGTAAATATTTTGTGCTGCTTAAAATAACTAAAAGATTAACCCCATTCAAGTCATTATACAAATGAGCCAGAAGGCCTCAGCTGGGCCCCTAGGCCTGTCATATGCAAAGCAGGAGATGGATTCAGTTTGTCATATGGTATCACACACACAGAGTAAGTGCTTCTAATCATCCAACTGCGTTTGCATATATAATGTTACCTTAAATGATGGATTCTAAAGCTGATTTTTTAATTGCAGTCATGTTTTGGAAGGATAGTGCAAAAGAAGCATATTTAGTAGCTCTTGACATATTAAGACCTTGATGGCTTCATATAATAGTCTGCAGTTAATTATCATCCAGTATAACATATGGCATTGGCCATTTATAGGCCCTTAATCACATAAGGATTAGCCTTTGCCAATCTTTACATAAGAGTTAATAGATAAAACAAGCCAACAATTCCACCCAGGCACACAACTTCAAAACTTAGAGCTGGCATTGATTTGTTTAGGCATCCTAATCACTCAGAATGGACTTCTATAGTCATTAGAGCACTTGTGGAGATTTGTAATTCCAATGTACATTGTAATTAAGAAGCATGAGACTGTCGCCTTAATCACAATTCAGGTTCAATGACAGTGTGACCATGTAGTCAGAGAGTTTTCCCTCATATTGACTGCTAGTGTACTGTAGGCCACATCATGCTTAATGGAGCTTAATGGTCTGATAAGTTTTATGAAATTTTACTTGTCAATAAAACAACCTAGGCGACCATAAGTTTATTAGAAAATAATCTTGCAAAAACATACATAACACAAAATGCTAAATAATACATTTTTATATTTCGTTTCTTCATGTTATGCAGTAGTTTGTATTGTTTTATGTGTGATTTATTTGGTTAGTTTATTGCTCCACTCCGGTGAGTCAACAAACTCTTTTCAGCCTAGGTTCTAATCTTTTTCTCTATGTGAAATTAACTCCGTTTGCATAAATAATTAAATAATTTTCTTAAAGAATTATACGTTGTCTTGAGCTACTTGCTTTTGATTGATGTCTGTTTATGATTCGTTCCGCTTAGAAATTCTTACAACATTTCTTTCCTGATAATATATCAATTTATCAGGAGAGGTTTTATGTTAATTTCCGCCCTCCCCCATACACATACCCATCATAGTCCAATACCATCTCGAGCTAATTAAGCAAGTGTTAATTAAAAATGCTGGAGAGTATGAACGCGAAGAATTGTTATGGAAACGTTGAAGTTAATCAAGCTTCCAAATTATTGATAACATCCTGAGACCGGTGATCGATCGGGAAGAAATTAAAAGAGGCGAAATAAAGCAGATATGTGTGGTTGCGAGAGAGAGAGAGAGAACGAGTGCGAGAGAGTAAGTCTGAATATCCCTTTATTTTATGCCTTGTGTGTTTTTGTCAGATCTAATTTTCTTACACTGCCATCCATTTTTGTAACCTATTAACGGAAAGTTTCTCACTGAGTGCTTACAATCACCTACACACAGTATTTTGTGCCTGACCTGCGCCTGCTGAATTGAACATGACTCTCGAGATGCTGCAATGGAAAAATCACACTCACTCACAGCTATGCAAAGGCCACTCGGTTAACTCTTTGGAAATTAATATTTCCTCGTCCCCTGTACATGCTCTTATTCAATCCAGCGCACGGTAGCTGTGCTTACACGTTTTCACCCCTTGTGTGTGTGCTTGTATGTCGTGTACTTACAGGCCCGCTTCATCATTCAGCCAGCGATAGAAGCAATTCACCCATAAAGTGGCGCTTTCGGCCATAAATAATATTCAAGTCGGTCTATTGTTAAGTGAAAAGTTGACTGGTGTTTGATATTTTTTTCTTTTTTCCTCCTCCTTCTTCTTTTCCACGGCGACCTCGGGTTAGGACTCATACATCACGGGATGACAGCTATAGAAAGGCCCTAAATTAGCAACTAAATCGAATATTGATCAGGTATGTGCGGCCCTTCGCGTCGCGGTTCCTTGCCGTTTCTCCAGTGGAGAGAGTGAAGAGAGGTAGCGGTGGAGGTGTACGGGAGGAGGGGGTGAAGCAGTGGCGCTCTCCCACTGTTGTGTTGTTTTTGTGTATCCACAATGCGAGTATTATAAGATGATTTCAGGGGAACCAGCTTTTAAAAAATGGAGTGCAATCTGTTGAGATTCATCTCGAGCAGCCCTGAAAGTTGGTTAATCTTCTTAAAATAGGCTACTAAAGTCATTTTGTGGTTAGTAAATCAGATTTAAAAAAATGGCATTGTTAATTTTTAATGGCCCAAAATTTTTTTAAGTAGCATATAGATATACCGTATGCCTGTTCGCGAACTTTTAATTTTTAACTTTTGTAAACACTGACATTTTTGAAACCCCAGCTACACAAAACTTTTAGAGGTTCATGTAATACCTTCTGAATCGCCTCGACTTACCTGTGTAGGCTATTTGCTGAATCAGGACAAGGCGTTTCAGCTCCTTTATACTAATTTTACATCATCGTTACTCATATACCATAATTTTATTCAATGTATGCAAAAATAATTATGCACGCCCAGTATCTTAATTAAGAGCAGCTTAATTGGCCTGCAGTTATTAATGACTGAGTGACAGCACGCGTGGCCGCTTCTCAGCGCCCGCTTTCTTTTAGAATGCAAACTTTATATTATCCAATTATCTATTCACCCATGCAGACAAATCCACTCATCCATTTATCTGTCCGTCCACACATCGACATGGGTCTTCCTTCATCTCCATTTCATGTGAATGCTTCCCTAATATCTGTGTTGAATATGAAGTTCTTGCTCAATGGATGCTGATTGGCAGTGTTTGTAAATGATCGTTGCATCCTATTGATGTTTTCGCGCTTTTCTGTTGGGAGTGGGAGGTCCGATAGTTAGCGCGCGCTGTTAGACAGCGTTTGATGAAACGATCCAGAGACCTCTGGCGGGAAGGCGCTGTGTCCGGGGCATGGTCGTCCAAACCCAAGGCCGCAGTGTAGGTGGTCAAGGTCATACAGGGTCACTCAAATGAGCCCACTCGTGCTCTTTTTTTTTTTTTTTTTTTTTTTTTTTTTTTTCAAACCAAAGGGCGGGGTAGTCAGGGTTGCCGAGTCCAGATCAAATCTCGAGTGTTGGCATCATGGTAGAACAAGCAGAGCACAGAACCGCGAAGTGCTGGAGATTACAACAGTCTAATTGAAATGGATGCTCCTGAAGCTGAGTGCTAAATGAGGCCTCAAATATTTCTGTTGTTCACTCGAGAGATGTGTCCGGGCCATACACTGCCCCGTGTATCATTTCCCACATCAAATACTGACCTTTGACATTAGACACATTTATTAAAAAATCTGTCAAAATTCGTCAATAATTCGAATATGCACATGATTCTGATAAATGCGCAGCGATTTAAGCACCACGGACAGCGCACTCCTCTCGCCTACACTAAGCATATAACTGTCCTTTTCATTATTTATTTTAGCCATTTTTGGCATGTTTGGCATTTAGTTGAATAAGATGCTGTTTTACATTTTTACTTGGTCACTAGGACAGCACTGCATGTGTATATTCTTTGCAGAGCTGGAGCTGAAATTCGTCATGCACGTGTGGAAATTTTAGAATATTTGATACGCACGCGTCTTTGTTTTTCGCGTCTTGTTTCCATCAGAAGATTCATAGCGTGCTACTAGATGCCCTCGCCGCTCATCAGCAACGTTCTTGGCAAACACTTTTAGAACTTCGCTTGAGGACAATTCCGGCAGCCATCTGTTTATGGCAGAACTATGCACACGGGGCAGGAAGCTGAATTAACGAATTTTGAGGGGGAAAGGTGTTTGTCAGCCAGCAAGGTCGTTACTGTGAATGTGCACCACTTTATTTATTTTCATTCTCGTTCCCACTTTCCTTGAGAGCGAACAGAAGGTAAGAAAAGACATGTTTTTTTCCTCTTCCCTTTTTCTTTCTTGGCAAAGTGCCGTGATCCTTCCTTTTACAATTCTTAACACGAGACTTTTTCTTATCACTCTCTGAAACAAAATCCCCCGTATTTCCTAACATTCCTTTGCGCTATTTATCCCGGACTAGTGAAAGTAATTTATGCTACATCACTGCATGCATTAATGCTAAATGACTATACATTATAAAGTCAAACAAGATTTTAAGTATATGTCTAAAGAGAAGTGAATGCATTTTAATCATTCAGTGTAAGATTGACAGGAAGAAATAATGTAGATAGATCTATCATTTTTCATATACAGACACACACCTCAAGTTTTTGTTTACAACTTTTATGAGCAACTAATACCAGTGCCATATCTATCTGTCTATCTATCTGTCTAT
Source organism: Cyprinus carpio (assembly GCF_018340385.1). Taxonomy (NCBI): domain Eukaryota; kingdom Metazoa; phylum Chordata; class Actinopteri; order Cypriniformes; family Cyprinidae; genus Cyprinus; species Cyprinus carpio. The sequence continues at coordinate 15,587,967 of NC_056612.1, read as the reverse complement.
CTGTCTGTCTGTCTGTCTGTCTGTCTGTCTGTCTGTCTGTTTTCACTGTTCATGTTCTCTTAAGCACTACTGCTGAAAAGACTTGTATGCAATATAATAACTCAATGCGTCAGTATAATTGATTATTGAGCATCTTGGTTTTGTGTCTTCAAGGTGTAGGTGGAGATGAAGTGGAGTAAAGTGTGAAAAGGGATCTGGAAGGAGACAAAGATGTTCACACACAGTGGAACAGCTGCAGTGCCCGTCACAAAACGAGAAGTGAATCAGAGAGAATCACTGCAGAGTAAGTAAAGGAAACCAATACCCCATAGGGTGAAGTAATACAAACAGAGAGCCAGATTATAAGGAGGGGGATGAAGTGACTGAGAATGAGAGAGAGAGAGTGAGTGAGAATGAAGAGATGAATGAAAGGTAATTGCATTAGAAAGAAAAGAAGGCCAGAAGGAAGGAAATGATTAGAGGAAAAGAGACTGATAGCCGATAGAGAGGGAGTGAGAGAGATGGACAGAGAGAGAGAGAAAGAGGGTGGGGTAGGGTGTTCATTTACTTCTTTCATTCAATACATACTGACACTCCCTCAGTGTCAATACAGAGTGTGTGTGTGTCTCCTCTAAGCACACTATCTAGGTAACTTGTCTCTATTAGTTGTTGTACTGTATGTCTGAAAGAGTATTATACTCAGTATGTATTAGTATCTATTTTCTATTTTCATCTTTTTAGTGTTGACATCTATTAGTATTTTATTTTGTAGTATTCTTGAAACATATATTTTTTAGAAGTGATTATATATATATTATACATACAATATATACACACTTGAAAATGATTTTAGTTCATACATAAAGTAATTCATGTTAAATCAATTTGTATAATAATAAATCTATATATTATATACACACATGCATGATTTGCAAGTGATTTGGCATAAATTGCTTCATAGGGATATTACTTTATATGTATATTATAACATTAATTCAGTGCATTTATATATTGCATTTTTATCTAATTTGTATCAAAAACCCTTATTTGGTGCATTTTCTAGAATCCCCAAAACATTTTGTAAAAGCATGTGATGATCAAGAAAGTCTGAAGAAAGACCGCTGACCTCTGACCCTCAACAGCCATTTTCCTCTTAAGCATCATAATCTCACCTCAATCTAGCATTCGCATGTGAGGCAGTGCATTCATTTTGGCGACTGTTTAGTATGAAATAACCGTAATCACACCAAACGCTGAATGTATTTTCTCTCTGTGTCTTTCGGCCTCTTCTTGTTCTCCTTTTGTCATTGACCTTTGGACCCCGTCTCTGTCTGCATATTGACTGTTGGACTGTCTGCGAGTCACTTGAGCTGGCTGTCAATACTTACCTGGTTTAGACACCCTGAGAGCTGTGCTCATCAAGCAGACATCGTGAGAGTGGGGGAAAAGAGAGACACACTGGATGAGAAGGAGGAGAGAGAGGGATTTATGAAGTCATTTGATTATATTAATTAGTCTAATCTTTTTTAAAATGTGAGTTATACAAAAAAGTGAAGAAAACTCACAGATCTGGGTTTAAATTTATTCACCAAGGTTTTATAATAATGTGTCATTTCATAGGCATATTTAGAGTGACCTTTGCAATGCGTGCCTTTACTTGTCACTTCTATGGTGCACAGCTCTATCTGCACCTGTTTTACAGTCCACTCCACCTTCTCCACGCTCTACCTCTCATTCCTTCTCTTCCTCTTTCCTTTTTACTCTTTTCATTTCCTTTAATCTCTCACTCCCTCCTCTTTCTCCCTCCCTGTCACTTTGATTTCCCTATCCACTGGCCCGGCTCTCTGTGTGCATGTGTCTCTGTGAGTCTGTAAGTGAGAGCAGGAGAGACAGACTGTTAAAATATGTTTGTATTCGCAATCGACTGTTGTTGTTTTAGTCTATACATCTGACCTTAAAAAAACAAACAAATATGCACAATTAATATGCATAAATTGCAGTCTGTGTCTCGGGAAACCTGATTGTGACTGATTTTATACATGTTTCCACATTGTCACATGTATAAACCAGACTCCCATGCTTGGTCATGCTTTTTTCACACTAGTTCTCTCATGTATGAATCTGAATTTATATATATCTGAGAATAGCTGAGAAAGAGCCATGCACGTCTCACTGAATGTGTGTATTTATATTAGAGTAGACAGTGTCTGCATGGGCCACAGAAATCCTGGGAGTGAGAAGGGCAGAGCATCAGCGTGCGGGTGTTGGGGTGTATATGTGTGTGTGTGTGTGTGGATGGGGAGGGGAGGCAAAGGGTCCCCCTCTTGTAGACAGTTTGACTGATGACATGCATTAAACAGTTAATCTGTCTGATTGAATGTTTGCTTCCTCCAAATTGAAACATTAAACAACAAGGCGAGAAGCGGGAGGGAGGGAGAGGCGGGATATGGCTTCATCTACTCCCCAAATCATGCAAAGAACAGACTGGAATATATAATATCGTCTTGTGAGTGAGGGAGAGCGAGAGCGAGAGGAAGAGGGAGATTGGAAGGGACAGTGTGTGTGTGTGTGTATTGCAGGAAAGGACGGGGAATAAGTGAAGGGGAAAGCTGCCGGACAGGAACAAGCAATGAGAATGAGGGGATGGTGAAAGATGGTAGTGAAGATGAAGGAAAAGAATAGGGATTGATAAGGGTGTGTTGTTATAGTCAGAAGAAAGAAATTGTGAGACAGAGTGAAAACTTGGAAGATCTGATCTGTATTACTTTGTAGTCCATGTAACATGAAAGTTGCCACCCCTTCTAGTTTTGCATTAACATTTAAATCTGTGAAATGAGGTGACTGCATTCTGATGGGTCTCTTTAGATGTCAAAATGCAATTAGAGTTACAAACAAAAATAATATTTTTTATCTACATTATTGTTAGAGTGCCAAGTGTGTTGCCAGTCATTCTCTTTCTTGCTTTTTTACCCCTATATATTTATATATATATACACGGTGTATGTAGTGCACTTACAAATCTTCAGTACTGTGAAAAGTTTAACAAAATAAAGTATGGGTGTGAGGATGTTTACAAAAACAATATTACTAATATATTTTATCCATTTTTGGTATCCTTTGCCTTTAAAACATCTTTTTTTCCCAGGTCAATTTTTGCACAGTTTATAGAGAAGTTTTTAGGTGTATTTTCCTCGAGCATCTTAAAGATGTTTAGTCACAGTTTGTGTAATTCCAGACAGGCTGAATGATGGTGAGATCAGATCTGTGTGTTGACCATACTGTCCTTGTGCATACAAAAATGGCACTGGATTAGATATTTCATAAATTGACACTTTGTACTCGTACACTAAATCAAAAGATATAAATTAATGTCTTAAAACTATTTTTGATGAGTAAAATTAAGCCTTTTGTACAGTAGTAATGTGTAGTATTTATATAACAAACAGAATATAAATAATGTTTTTAATACTGAAGGATTACATATAAGTGTGTGTATGTGTGTATATATATATATATATATATATATATATATATATATATATATATATATATATATATATATATATATATATATATATATATATATATATATATATATATATATATCTATATTATATTCATATAATACTAAAGTAAATCTGGAATCCAGGTAGGATCTTTTTCCTTTAACCCTTATGAGGAGTCCATATGTGACTTTTGTGTACAGTGTATAAATCCATATTTCCTTAGGCTATGCATTTGGCCAAATAACTGGCTTTTTTTCCTTTCCGCCATCACCTGATCTTTTTTTCTTATATTGTTTGCTGGATAATTGCAGAATGCCACACAAGATGACGGATTGACGACCAGATGAGTCTATGGATGCTCTCACATCAACGAACACGAAAAAGCAGAGCGATCACAACATAAATAGACAGATTGCAGGATGGATGAATTGATAGATCTTTTAGAGAAGGTCAAACTTCTGTGCGCACACTTTCAAACCATCGGGAAAAGAAGAGAAATTGATTGCCGCTCACAAAAGGGTTGAAATGACCAAGAAATTATTTTTCTGGGCAATGAACATTGTGAGTGAGTGAGAGAGAGAGAGAAAGGGGGAAAAATGCCCAGCCTCTTTGTATGAATTGTCTCAAAAGTAACTATAGTCATCTTCAAGATGTTGCCAGTGTTCTGGTCAAATGGCCACTCTACCAGGTTTTGAGTTTCGGTACCTCATCTGAAGTTTGGCCTCGAACGTAGCCTTCACATTTCGCCGAAAGGAGATGGTCATGATGTCATCATTTCACCTGTCAAGAGTCTGTCAAGGTTGCCTTGGAGACAACTGGCACTCGTGGAACCCTAGTGCCCCATGGCACAGGCTTTCGATTGTGGATATCACTGTTCCTCGATTGATGGACGCCTCCAATCCACACTATATTACCCTGCTGGGGTGACAAAGAAGACATCTAACACTCCCACCCCTTCCCACAGTGCAAATAAAGACATCTAGGGGAAAAAAATGAATGCTGCTTTAATCATATGACGTCTGTGTGCACCAAGCCGTTCAAACGGCGCGCCACTAATGGACTGCTGATGAATAGACAAAGGGAACAACCATCCACAGTGAGCAGAACAAATAGGCCTCCAGCACAAATGGAGATGTAAGTGAACCCACTCACTCACGTTTGGATATGTAGATTGGGGTTCAGATGATCACACCCGCAGACAGAGATGAATATACAGACTCGTGAGCGAATAAACACATCGAGCCTTATTGTGAGCTCACCGAGAGGCCATTACCACGAATCCGCGTGCTAATCATAATTAATCACTTACTTATTAAGCGTTAATTGCGCTGCGCAAATGTATCCTCGCCCAGAAATGCCCCGGTATTGAAGTTGCTGGGCCTAGACAAGGCAATATTAATTTATTCTTACTTATTAATTTCCCTAATTAAAACAACAAGACCTAGATATATAAGTGTATTCTTTGTGTAATAAATGAGGGTTTTGAAAAGCAATAGCAAGTCAAGCATGTCGCTGTACAAACCGTAAATCATCTTCTCAGGGTTGATTCATACTCTTCATCATTTCTGAGCCAAACGAAGATATTAAGATGGCGGCACCCAAGTCTGTATAATTATGCACATCCTTTAAAAAAATACATAAATTCATTTAGATAAGCGGTTTTACTCCTAATAGAACTTGCTGATCGCTTTCCACTAAAGCTTAATCATCTATCTAATAGGATCAGGATGTGGTACTGCTTTGCAGGCCTCTCTGAAACTAGCAATGCCTCTTATAGGGAGAGTTTGCTACTCTTGGCAGAAATTGTTTATTTAGACTTAAACTGTTGGTATGTTGCAGATATTTTAGTCTAGTTCTCTGTTGTGGGTTAACTTAATGAGTGTCCCTTGTTTCCCCCCGTCTCGCTTTTCTCCATGCATTTTTATCGGTTTTCTCATTTCTTTTTCTCCATTTCCAAAATGGTCCACCTGAGCGGGCTAAGAGAGGGCGGGGTGCCGTAATAGCGCTAATGCCCAGTAATACGGGCCAGATATTATAATCTAAGCGCTGTCACAACGCGTTAGCCGCCGCAGACTGACGTGTCAATGCTAGTGAACGCAGGTGATATGGCGGGGCAGGAAGCGCGGCCCGGTAATCGTCTAACACATACACGTTTATTTTGAGTCTCGCTCTCTCCCTCTCTCTTCCTCCCTTACACTCACACACCGTCTTTCTCTAGGTTTTGAGCGCGAGAAGGCTAACGACCCGTGCGCGCTCCTGCGGTCACGGTGCGGTGCGCGCTTCGTTTGTGATTTATGCGTGTGTGTAATTGAGTGTTAATAAAAGGTTGTCCGTAGCGCGTGTAATTGTGTGTTCAAGACTTTCTGTGTGCGAGCGTGGATGTAATTGGGTGTTATCGATGTTGCGCGCGCGTTTGTATGAGGCTGGGCGCGCGCGTATATGCTATATGTTTTTTGTTTTTTTGCTACAGGTTCTGTTCTCGTCTTTTACTCAACTCATTATTTCTGACATCAGCAAAACTATTTTAATTTAGATTTTTTTTAGATATATACTTTATCACATGAGCAAGACTCAATATCAGCACAGATGTGTGAATCAGCTGTAGTGCTCTGCACTGTGCTTATATTCAAGAGGCCTTCTGTAGCACTATTGTGAAAGTGATACTGCTTTTATACAGCAGCTCTAAAAGAAGCTGTTAATATCAGTAACTTAATGTCCACATATATGACAAAAAAAGTGTTAGTTGGTGTATTTCTTCTTTGCAAGCAAAAATATTTTTAAATGAAGCCAACTTGACAAAATCTGGTCAGTAGCATAGCCCAGGGTTTCTCAAATCCCGTCCTGAAGGGCCAGAGTTTAGCTCAAACCCTGATCAAAGCCACTTACCTGTGGTTTTCTAGGGACCCTGAAGACCTTGATGAACTTGCTTAGGTGTTTTTGTTTAGGGTTGGAGGTAAACGCTGCAGGGCTTTGGCGCTCCAGAGCAAGATTTGAGGAACCCTGATGTAGCCCATGAGTGGAGCGGAGATTTCCAGTCACCTTCTTTCATAATCATCCTGCTCCAGTTCCACTGCTGGTTTTCCATTTCTCCACTTGTGAGAGAAAACCACTTTCTGAGTGATCCTGGAAAAAATTTGCTCTTGCTCCACTCAGGTATACGCTTGACTAAACGCTATTTACTTTACCCATCAAATTAAGAGAATAAATCTAACTTGTTAGAGTTTGGTTATAGTTTTTAGTCTTTATTTAATTTATTACAAATATCTCAAAAAGCTGTTTTAACTTATTATTCACACATTTAAATAGTATGCATTAGCAGTGTTGGGAAGTATAGTTACATGTAACAGATTACGTAGTTTAATTAGAAAATAAATGCAATTGTAATCAGTTACAGTTAATGTGTTTTTTTTTTTTTTTTAAAGTTATTTATGAAAATGTTAATGATAATAAAAGGGGTTACATAATTTTTTCACACATACCCACAAACAGATTGAATTGATGTCTTTCATAAATTGCATTTACTGCTCTAAAATATGAGACACCAATGTTTCAGGAGTTTAGGATACAGAATAAAACGTGCTTATTCAATGACTTTTATTTTTTTATCTGGGGATATATGCTTTATTTATTTAATTATTTTATTTTATTTTTTTTGAAGATTAACTGTTTTTGCCAAGGCATTGTTAGATGTTTCTTGTCATAGCTATGCAAAGGTTTGATTTCAAAAACAGTGTCATAGCTATTAAACTATAACTTATGATTTTAAGTCTGTATTTAACTTTAAAACAATCTCAAAGTAAAAAGAGGTGCTAAAGCCGAAGTTTGTGGTGGCTGTGCTTTAAAATTAAATTATTATAATCTTTATTCAAGTGCTGAAGGATTCTGAAAGTCTTACTGTTATCTCTGTTGAGTGCTACTGTAAGGTAACCCTGCCTGCTTTAAATGTTTGAAAATGATGAACAGTTGAAAACATTAGAACTTTAAAAAAGAAATCAAGAAGCAATCAAATCAAATGTAATCAGTTACATTAATATAGTAATTGAAATAATTACACTATTATTACATTTTAAATAGGGTAACTGTAATCTGTAACCTATTAGACTTTCAAAGCAACCTTCCCAACACTGTTCATTAGCTTACTAATCAAACAGTTGTTTTTGCAGTATCTTCTACATGTTATGCTGATCAATATAGTGTTTTAGAGTCTATCTCATAAAAGCCAAGTTTTTTAAGCTGGGGTGTGAATGTATATGTAACAGCACATGTATATATACTGTACAGATACATATTTGTGTGTGCCCAGAAATCCACCACTATACTGCAAAATTGTTGAAGGGATAGTTTACCTTAAAATGAAAATTATTTTTTATTTACACACACATACAGTAACACTTATATTGTATTGAAAAATACATTCCATTGAATGTTCAAACAAAACCATCTCTAGTCCAAGATTGCATTCAAATATGCAAAATTGAATTAACCCTAAGATACTATATTCCTATTTGTAGCATCAAATGTCAAATTATCCCCAATATTTAATGCAAGGGGCAGAAATGATATAGAACACAACGACTGATGTGTGTTCTTCAGATGGGTGCATGTGCACTACTATGTTACAAAGTCTGAGAGAGAGGATAAAAAAAGAGCTTTGTGCTGTGAATGGGGGGTGTTTGTGTGATTCAGAGGTATCAGTATAATACAGTATGCCATATTGTGCTAAAAAGAATACATCTGATTGGCTGAAGAATTTGACATGATCCAGTCATTTCAATTAAATATAAAATGTATTTTGTTTATTAATAGCTTGTGATTTTCTGATTTTTTTCCCCTATATATTTTAAAGACTCATGAAATATTTGATGATGTTTGTGCACATCTAAAATAGAACAGAACAGAATGTACAGGTGCAGGATAGTTGTGTGTGTGTGTGTGTTGAAGAGTGTGCATGGTTTGGGGCCTGTTTAATTGATGTGGGCTGAGCATCGATCCCCCCCGCCTGGCCTAATGAAGGCCTGATTGGTTTGTGAGGGCTGGCTGGTTCTGCTCAGCTGCCCGGGCGGCCCGTACTAATCCACAGCACAGCGCATTAACACACACTCAATCCACCATCACTCTTTTGCCCACTCCCAATCTTCCTTTCTTAAATTCTTTTTTCTCTGTCTTTTCATTCTCTTTCTTTCTATATACATTTTTAACCGAAAGTATTTTTTTTCCACTTGAGAAGGTTTTACACCAATGGAAATGTATAGTACTTTGGACAACTAAATTTAATATGATGTAAAGCTCGATCTTAGGCAGAAAAAAATATTAAACGCATAAATAGTTCACTTTCACATGACCAGCTGTATACTAATTTTTTTTTAATGATGGTGTGTCCACCATCTATATTTGTATATGCTGGTTGTTCACTGTCTTCTGTTTTAATTATGTAATGTTATACTAAATTATAAAAACGAATTGTTCTGTACCATCCCATGTTCTTTCACCATCTATATTTGTATTTTATGGTTGTTAATTGTTTACAACAGCTCTGTAAACTGCAACATGAAGCTGCCTGCGGTTATTGACAAAAATCTCTCAGGTACTGCTGCAGGTTCTTTGGTTTCCCAGCATGCACTTCTTCCTCACAGTGACTACAGGATGTTGAGGTTCAGATTTGCCACTCTGTACTGTTGGGAGACTCCTACAAATAAAAACATTTATTAATGTAACACACAATGTGTAAAAACATAGGGTATGTAAGCTTTATCATTTAGTAAAATTGTAATAGAAAACGTAGTGTACATTTGATTTGTTATAATTTTGTTGCATGTATTAAATGCCTAAATATACATTATATTAAACATACACTATTGTTCAAATGTTTGAGCTTGGTAAGATTATTTATTTAAGGCTGCATTTATTTGATCAAAATACAGTAAGAACAGTAATATTGTGAACTATTTTTACAATTTAACAGAACACTTTTTATTTTAATATTTGTTAAAAATATTATTTATTTCCGTGATGACAAAGCTGAATAAGCAGCCATTACTCCAGTCTTCAGTCTCACATGATCCTTCAGAAATCATTCTAATATACTGATTTGGTGCTCAAGAAATATTATTATCAATATTGAAAACGGTTGTGTTGCTTTATATTTTTGTGAAAACTGTGATGCATTTTTCAGGATGGTTGATGAACAGAAGGTTCAACCTTTAATCTTTTCTAACATTATAAACACATTTACTGTAATTTTTCACTGATTTAATGCATCTTGCTGAATAAAAGTATTATTTATTTATTTATTTTAAAGGATCATTGTAATAGTTTTAAGCAAAACTGTATGTTTTAGGCACATATAATCTTATTTGTCTGATGTTGTGCTGTTTATTTATGTGAAGTTATTCCTCCTCCCTGTTGATATCATAATTTGTTATCACATGTAATGCTTTTTGTCAGGTACACATCTGTTCTCATAAATCTCATAGTGGATTCACACTGTTAAAGAAGGTGACAGCCCAGTTACAGAAAGCTGGTGGCAGATTTTGGGGATTGGTAGCTGTGATATGGTTTCCACATCAGACTGACTCACAAAATTTGTCAAAGCAATCTCCCTGGTGCTTTCCTCTCCAGAGGTGTCTCAGTTTTGCCACTTCACTGGTCAGTAAATTTAGATTCTCCAGGTTTTTTCAATAAGTTTTTGCTTTCATCCAGCCTTTCCATTTATATCAGTTCTTTATTTTTGACACTAGCTTTCACCACCTGTCACTTGTTGATACCAGGGCACATATCTGACCTTTCATACTTTCAGCAATCCCCTCAACTGAAAATCAGCTAATATTAATCACTTCAATGCAAAATAATTACAGAACACTGTCACAATGACCCTTATCAGTTTGTAAGATTCACTACTTGTTTGTCATCTCCCAAACACATTATTTTTCCGTTCTTTTACACTAAATGTAAAGCTTATTTGAACGTGTATTGAATTTTCAACACTTATCAGCTTGATAGTTTTCCTCTTTAAGCAAGAAAAGCAATTAAGAAGAGGTTTTTATTTGTAATGGTGGACTGCCAAGAGGCAAAGTGCAGTGCATTTAGTTATATGAATTCAATAAAATGAGAGCGGGAGCAGGTCTAATGCAAACTGCAATGAAAACATTAAATCTGCAAACACATTATGCTGAACATGTGACAGAGTGCCAATGATAATTATAGTGCGTGAGGAGTGTAGAGATGTAGTGAAGAAAATGTAAAAGGGTTACGTTGAATTAATAGTATTGTAAAGTTATGTATTTATTTTAACAAATGTATGACAGCGATTGTGGTTGCAAGGGATTTAACTGTTGGCCTAAATAAGTAAAGATGGACCTATATATGCTAAGAGTTTGTAGTTTTGGGATGCAGCAACCTGAAATCACAGGCATCTTATGGATGTGAGTATTTTATATACAGTGTAGATCCAAATTAGAGAACAATTAATGAACACAATGTAATTTTCATCATTCAAAATTTAAAGGAATTTTAGTTGTGGCTATACCATGCTAGTAGAATAGTTTTACAAAATAACCAAGGCCCTTTAACATGACCTTTGTTTTGTGGAAAACACAGGGATCAAAATTAGAGAAGAGCAAAGATTGTGGCATGAAGAAAGATTACAACTAACATTTTGGAGGATTACAGCTGTCAGATATTAGTAGGATGTATAGAGGGCCTTGTTTTGAATGATTTCAGCACATCTGCGTCCACAGGAAACGAGAAAGTTAGGCTGCCAGTTAAATAGGGTTTGTCAGATAATTAAGGATATTTGCATGTTGTGCCAGATTAACACTAGGTATCTAAAAGTGTTCTCTAATTTTGATCAGTGTTCTTTTTTAAGTATGTCATTTAAGTTTTTTATACCGTGATTCAGAACATGTTTAACTAATGAAATATGCTTTAAAAAACCTGTGCTTTTGGTCCTGTTAGGATAACATGAAATAGAACTAAGCAGTGATCTCGAAATTCTGGAAATTGTAGGATGTTCTCAAATAATTGATTTCACTATATATATATATATATATATATATATATATATATATATATATATATATATATATATATATATACTCACTGGCCACTTAATTAGGTACTTGCTAGTACCAGGTTGGACCCCCCTTCTGCCTTCAGTACTGCCTTAATTCTTTGTGGCATAGATTCAACAAGGTGTTGGAAACATTCCTCAGAGATTTTGGTCCATATTGACATGACAGCATCACGCAGTTGCTGCAGATTTGTCGGCTGCACATCCATGATGCGAATCTCCCGTTCCACCACATCCCAAAGATGCTCTGTTGGATTGAGATCTGGTGACTGTGGAGGCCATTTGAGTAAAGTGAACTCATTGTCATGTTCAAGAAACCAGTCTGAGATGATTTGAGCTTTGTGACATGGTGCATTATCCTGCTGGAAGTAGCCATCAGAAGATGTGTACTGTAGTCATAAAGGGATGGACATGGTCAGCAACAATACTCAGGTAGGCTGTGGTGTTTAAACGATGCTCACTTGATACTGAGGGACGCAAAGTGTACCACCACCAGCAGCCTGAACCGTTGAGACAAGGCAGGATGGATCCATCCTTTCATGTTCTTGAATGTTGCAGCAGAAACCTCATCAGACCAGGCAACGTTTTTCCAATCTTCTATTGTCTAATTTTGGTGAATTGTAGCCTCCGTTTCCTGTTCTTAGCTGAAAGGAGCGGCACCAGGTGTGGTCTTCTGCTGTAGCCCATCTGCTTCAGGGTTTGACGTGTTGTGCGATCAGAGAAGTATTCTGCATACAAGAGGTACAGAGGTATTCTGCAGACAAAAACAGCAGGCAGTTGAACTGCTCAGGACCAACAAGGGACTCATGAACAACTATCACAAATTATAAAAACAGTCGTGGATCATCCAGGAAATAACACACAGCATTAAGATTCAAGGGTGTGTAAACTTTTGAATGGGGTCATTTTTATAAATTCGGTTATTATTTTGTCTTGTGGAGTATATGTAAACATCTGTTATGTGAAATAGCTTATTCAGGACAGTACTAAATTAAAAATAAGACAATTTTCATGATCCCTCTTATTTTGTTTCAATTATTAACATTTTGCATATTCTGAAAGGGGTATGCAAACTTATGAGCTCATTTTATATATATATATATCAGCAAAGGTTGAGATTGTCTTGCATCATGTGTCAGGCACTCATTGACTGATCTAAATGAACAGCTTAGACTAGTATCTTTCAGACAGATGACTGTGATGTGCATGTTAGTGGTTGTGTATGTAGGCCCGTAAGTGTGTGTCATTGTGAATGAGTGACAGTTTACTACGAAGACATGCCACCCACGTATCCATCCGCCCCTTGTATCCGTGTGTCCACACAGCATATCAACCAAGCTGTGCAACGGCTAACTTTGTGATCTGTCACTCTCTGTCAGTGAACAAGCTGGTAGAAATGCTTTGAAAGCTGTACCTGGATCAGCCTCACCACTGGGCTTGTGATATTTAAGAGTGAGAATTAGCCGCAAGTCCAGCTTCAAGGTCATCACATGAGGAAAACTCCACAGATGTGGGACTCTTATTTAGAAGGCCTGGGAGACTTTTCTCTTACTGCTGGTGGTCTTGAAGTTGACGTGAAATTATTTTTGCATCTAATGCATGTTGCTGGTTTCATTCTGAACAATAGATCAATATTTGGCTTCGTAATCTTCAGTCAAAAAAGGTCTAAACTTGCTCTACATTATTGTAATTTTTCTTCACAATATGTTGAGCACAATTTCTGTTTAATTATGACTTTGAAGGACAGATTAATGAACTGAATTCTGAAAATACTTCAGGAGTGTGAATTTGTTCTTCAGCACTAGTATATCTCGTTTTTTAAGAAAAAAATATCACAAGCCTTATACAATCACCACACAATCACTGTATGCCATTTTCTTTCTGTCAGTGGTGACATGAAAAGCTCTCAGTGGTTTTTAATGCTGTTACAACATTCAGTTTCCCCTCAGATGGCACAATAGCAGCTTCAGCATTCAGTCCTTTGGCAACAGCTCAGTTTTGGTGGTTCAACTTGTGTACTTGTTTTCTTTTTTTTTTGCTTCTCATTGCTGTCAATGACAGCATATTTGAGTGGATGCTGTCTGAAAGCACAAATAATGTTTTATTGAATTTAGATCGTAAGGTAGAGCAGATATGGCTTTGCATCACCTCAGTGTGTTTATCATGTCAATATACTGTGGTATAATGCTTTAAACTAAGCTTTGAAGTTTTGCTTAAACAAAAAGGAAACAGTCACTGATCAGAGATGTGGGTCGTCACAGCTGTCAATCACTCAGCAGTCAGGTTTGTCATTTTAGTTAGTACTGGTTTCTACAAAAACCTCTTTTCACACACACAAACACACTGGCAGATACGCACTTACACACACACACATGGTGCTAAGTGGTGTGTGTTTACAGCTTGTTCATTTCCACTCTGCAACTGTTGGCTAAGGGAGTAGGGGCAAGAGAGGGAGAGAAAAAGAGGGTGATCGGAAGAGAGAGGGAGGGCTGGCGGGCAGTGTTTTTGTCCTGAAGAGAAATAGCCCTCTAGCTTGTAATTGGAGGCAGAGAAAGAGAGAAAGAAGAGGGAGGGAGCGACAGCAGAAATTGCTTGGCTGGGTCTGCGTGGGATGATAGTGTTTTTGACAGGTAAATAAGGCTGTGATTGTCGACAGTTACACTGCACCTTTCTGACCCCCACACACACTGGCCTCCTCCATCTATATTTCACTCTGACACGCATGCTGACTGCCCCTCTCTCTTTCTCCTTCTCTCTGTCCCCCTCTATTCCTTTCTGTCTTTTAATCCCTCAATCCTCTTTCTAGGTCTTCCTTTTCTTGTGTCTTTATTGTATGTTTCTTTTTACAATAACCTCAGGATACAGCACATGAATGCTCTCACCTTAAACTTGAAACTGATTTACTAAACAAATTCACTTGCACACTGTCACACAATGTGCAGAATGACTTGTTTTATAATAAGCTTTATGATACAATCACAATATTTTGCAATATTCTGGTAACTTCATGTTACTTTTGTGCAGGTGTAATTCTCTGTTTTATAGATAGATGGATGGATGGACAGAGGAGAGGACAAACAGACCAGATAGATAGATAGATAGGTAGATAGTTAGGTGGATGAGTGGATAGACAGAGGACAAGCAGACAAGATAGATAGATAGATAGATAGATAGATAGATAGATAGATGATACATAGATAGATAGATAGATAGATAGATAGATAGATAGATAGATATAAATGGACGGACGACAAACAGACAGGATTGATAGATAGATAGATAGATAGATAGATAGATAGATAGATAGATAGATAGATAGATAGATAGATAGATAGATAGATAGATAGATAGATAGATAGATAGATAGATATAAATGGACGGACGACAAACAGACAGGATTGATAGATAGATAGATAGATAGATAGATAGATAGATAGATAGATAGATAGATAGATAGATAGAGTCATATTATAGATAGATAGATAGATAGATAGATAGATTTATTATATTTTTCCATTTTTTTGTACCTTAATATCCTCTTTTATCAAGTCAACAACCGTCTCTCCCCCTCCCGCTCTGTTCTGCCCTTGCCTCCCTCCCTCTCTCTCTCTACCTCTCTCACTTCAATCTCAAGTGTTTTCAATTTTATTCTAGAGTGGAATTAACTACCCCCGATGTCAAATTGCCGACGAAATCGATAATAATATCTTTACAAAAGAGGATATTCCAGTCTCTCGCGTCGGCTTTTGAAAAATGGAAAATTTAGCCGAGATTGATTCATTAGTTGACACGTTATAGGACGGTATAAGTATTGATCGTGGCCTGTCATGTCCCATCTCGGCTAATCGAAGCTGAGGCGCTCTGTCGATGGGCGCATTTTTCATAATTCCAACGCCGGGGAGAGAGACTAGCCGACGGAGGCGACTGCAAGGCACTGAGAAAAGAAGAGAGTGTATAGGGCGAAGGGGGGCAAAAAGAAAGATAGAAGCAGGAGAGATGGCTGTGGGGAAATATGTAGGGGGCAAAGAGGGGAAGAGAGAGAAATAAGAGTGAAAAAGTGGTATGGGGTAAAAGGGGAAAAAACTGGGGCCGCATTACATTTTTTTTAAAACAGCACCACAGCTGACAGGGTGAGCTGGGGGGTGTTTAGGGGGAAAGGCTATGTTAATAGTGCAGGTATTGGGGCGTAAATAATGAATGCATTAACTAATTAAATACAAAACGATTAGAAAACGAGATGGAATGGAGAACGCGACAGGAAAGAGAGTGACGTCCACTCGGTCTCGGCTCGCGAAGAATGGGGTTTAATATGGAGTTGAGGCTTGGAGGTGTGAAAATGGTCGGATGAGAAGACGGAGTGAACGGGCGGGGGGGAATAAATAGAAATCGAATGGTTTGAGTTCGGGAAAGAAGTTCTGAGACGGAAAAAAAATATATAGGGAGAGTGAAAGGCCATGACGTTGATTGAGAAACTTTTGATAGTTGTTCAACCTGGGCACCAGTCTCACCTCTTATGTGTTGGCTCACTCAGATTACAACAGATAGGCCATTTCATCTCCAATCACTGTAATGCATCTGCTCTTGAGGTTTTTTCCCAGTTATATAGCCTAGTACAACGTATTTTTGTGAGCTTTACGACTAGGAGGATGCAACTGGATAGGCTAACTAAGAGAACAAACGTCTAAATCTCATCACTTTGAAAACGTGCTTAAATGTGCACTGTCTTTATTTTCTAGATTAAAAAAAAAAAACTTTTACAAAAAAAAATGCATCTATTGAAATCCTCTTAAAATTCTGTATTTTCAAATGAACAAGATCCAGTAATGTCAGTGGCCCAATAAAAACTGTTTTAGTTTACATAGACTTTACATAAATCCCCTTGTAATCAGAAAATTTATCGGCCTACAGAACATAGGTATCATGGGGAAAAGTTTTGTTTTTCACGATGTTACATTCAGACTGCTTGTGTGATAGTAAGTCTCAAGTCATATTGGCCGGTGCAACAATGAAAATATTACAAGTGCGTATTTAAAATGGGTTAATAAAATGTAAAATATTATTAAAATAAGTTAAAAGCAGATATTTTATCTTTGCACCTCTCATCACTAATGTTGTCACGGATCTTAGGTCATATGTTTCTATGCTTATACCACCAGACAGAGAGGGGAAACCTTTCAATTGATCATGCATGTCCACTCTATCCTATTACAGTCTTCCATTATTCAATTAAGCCTGTGATCTGTGGCCAAACTCTGGACTGGAACAGATGTTAGATGTGGAATGAACTCCTTTATCAAAAGCAGGCCCACTAAACATTTAGATTTAATGTTGTTAACACTTCACACTGTTAGAGATTTTAGGGGGGATTATAACAGACTGCATGCTCTTCAAAAACAGTTAAGGTAGCTAAATAAAAAAGATGACTGGCAGATGAATATGAATATTAATTAAGCACTTGAAGAACAAAAATAATGAGTGGATGAGTTAAGGCAGATAGAAGAGATGGGTTCGGATTGCATTCAAGAGAGGGATGGTGAAAGAAGAGAGTGTAAATGTGTGCGGTAGATGGAGAAATAGAAAGAGGGGGTGAGCGGGGTCTTGGTACTTGGCAGTCTCTGAGTATCTCAGGTTCTCTCCGGCCGAGGAAAGCGGTCGATATTTAATTGTTATTGCTAGCATGGAACGTACGGAAGCGGTGCCTGTACGAAAATTTCTCATTTATTTGGTATTCTTGTTTTCTCTCTTTCACTCTCTCTCTCTCCCTCACCCCCTTGTAGAGAGTTGAAGATGTAGGTGGGGGGTATTTAGACATTTGTGATACAAAAGAAAGTGGGCACAGTGGGTAAAAGCGGGAAAAAGACTCTTCTTTCACCTAGTAAGTTTAGTTTTCTTAATTAATCGTGCTGCAGCAGCCTATTCCACGCAAGCAACACGTTCTTTGACTTGAGCTCACCCCTCAGCCCAGTCCTCCACTCCCACCTGTCCAAAATGAAAAATCCGTCATTTTCCATCAAACGTCCAACCAAATATTATCTACACTCTATTCCGAAAGATCGAAACTTATTTAGGGCGACTGGATTCGCCATATGTTTTCAAATTTCATTCCTCCATGAACTTTATTTTCCCCGACTTTGGACAAAATTATAAACCGATCGATCTCCTATCTGCCCACTGTCTACATATATTTTCCGCGGCGGTCTCCGTTTTTGCTCTCAGTCGCCGGTCAATTTTCTGACCCTTTAGCGCGAGACCAGGTACAGACTAGCGAACGCTCCCAAACCGCGATTAGCTTAGCTTTAGGGAATGTCCCCTAGACTCTTTACCTCCTCCATCCCCCCTTGACCTATCTTCTTGGTTCTCCCTGACATATCCCCTTCTCTCCTCCTCTGTTTACCGGCGCGCTCCACTTGCCCCTCGTACACTAGCGCGCGATTCGTCATGTGCAGTTCAGTTTGAGCTCACTCTTTCCAACACATCCTGCACGCTTTGCAGTGCATATGTTGGCTCATTGTGAACGGTAATTCGAAGAGACAAAAACCAACTTAATGCACAAGTTGATTTTCTGTGGTTTCCAGTCGCTGTTGTGGGCTGCAGATGCTATCCACGGGAACCCGGAAATCCAAGTGTTAAGTCGATGTGAATGCGCAGCGGCAGGTGAGTAAAGCTCTTTACTTTTTGACTATAGACTACGTCTGAGTGCAGAACCGGTTTCAAAACAAAGAATGTTCATTTACAGGAAAATATAACTTGCCCGCACTGAATGATTGAGAGTGCATAACAGGATGCTGCCACCTTGGGTGTCTGTGAATTTGCCCCTGTTGCAGACAGCATTTTACTTTTCATGACAATGATTAGAAAAACGTGTCACATTACGCAGTGTGGTGTTTTATAGCTGCTGGGTGCGGAACGGTGCGACGGGAAAGGGTGAGAAAGGAAGGGGAATTGAAAGGTGATGCACGGTACACCTGTACTCCCGAAGTGATTGCTTTATTGGTGATGATTCCTTGTGCTCATTGGTCGGTGTCATGTTTTGAACTTTTAAGTTGGTGCTGTACTAATCATAAGTCAAGATTTAAAGGAAGGCTACATTGTAGACTTATCAAAACACCTTTCATCTGCATTATTCTAACATATTATTCTAACATGTGGTGAGGACGTTTAGTATTTTGCACCTAAAAGTAATATTTTACTTAATTTCTTTATCTTGTGCAGGATTGTGCTTTGAGTAGATTTTTCAAATCAACTTAAAACCATGAACTTTTTTAAACACTTTTTACACTTTCACTTAGATCACTGGAAGTCTGGTAGTCAGGCCTTCAAAAAACAATCAGTAATGTGAAAAATCTTCAGAGTGAATGGCAATATGACTTATGATTGACATATCTTCAGAAGATGTCAGTAAGTGTTTTGTAGTGAACCTGTGGCAGTTACTTCTTGATGCATGGTGTGAACCTATAGTGTGTACAGCTTTCATTAGGCATGATGGGAAATGTAGTTTAGCTTCTCCCGGAGTTCAGCTCAGACATACAAACGTATCTACTAAGTTTATAAGCCAAAATTTATGGAGGATATAACAGACTAATTACTGCTCCAGTGAGGATAAAACACTCATAATGCTTTACTTGAATATGGCCTTCTCCCCCATTTATTGCAGTGCTGACAGCACACTGCTGTACAGTCAATGGCCACATCATTCCTCATTCCTTTTATAGCTCTGAGACATTTATGGGCTTCCAGAGGGTTTAAGTAAGAGTTAACAAAAACCAGGATACTGGTTTTATTCACCTGGGTGCTGTAAGTGGTATTTGTGCAATGAACTTAAAACTATGATTTGGCACTTAAGGCTAGTTAAATTGATCAGACAACAGATTATGTACTTTGCTAATAGTCAAGTATGCTTACCATACAGTTTTTAGGTTTAAGATCTTGTAGGGTTTTAGTACAGCAAGATATAGGAGTGGAGACAAAACTTTCTTCTCAGAGTTCAAGTACAAAGTAAAAGCTCAACACTTTGATTGCAGTCTACCCTACCTCCCTTCCTTTACTCCCACTTAACCCCATATTTCACAGCTGAACTGTAGCTAATTTAACCCAAGTTAGCCACACACAGCTCTATCCACTCGAGAAGCATGCCTAATTACCCTCAATTAAATCACTTAGCAAACGAGAAAATTACTTTGATATGAAATAGTGCACATGGAAGCATGACGAGAACAGACTCTAGTGGGCTGCTGGACTGTGTGGAGTTACGAGGTCTCAGAGAAAGAATTATGGGGGATGTAGTTGTCTTGCTTCAGGCCAATACATAAAAAAACAAATATCAAATAATGCAATGCTTGAGAGAATGTTGTTCTGACATTTAGCAAGTGTGAAATTGATTTTATTCCTAGCATGATTTTTAGGCGCCGATATTATTACCAATCCAAACTTTTGTCCGATCTAGTAATAGGATTTAAATTCGACATTAGATTTGGTGCCAGATTAACAGGATGAACTAATCAATAAGAAAATTATTATGATGAAAATGGACAGCTATGCAATTATTCAGCTAGGTAATATGTTTCAGAGTTTGGTGGAGCGAGTTCAGTGACTTCTAATCCCATAACATGCATTACTTTAATGATATTCTTTATTTTCAAGAGCATGTAGTTTCCATGAGTCAGTTTGTCAACTTTCTCCCATAAAATCTTTGTTTTAAATTATTTTTTATACTTTGGAACTATATTTTCTGATTAAAAAATAGTTTTGGCAAGATGTTGCAAATATATAAATTAAGTGAAATAAATGAAACCATGCTACATTGCAGATTAGTCTGTCTGCCATTAAAGTTTTTTAAATTACATGAATTAGAAAGGGAGATATGTTGTTTACATAGTAAAATTTGTTTGCAGTTCACATGTCCTTTTGTATTCTCTTTACTCAGCTACTCCAAAGGCAAGCCAGGCCTCACTAACAAAACAACTACTTTTATTTTATGAGTTGGGAACATTGTACGATCTAAAAATTCTTCGTCAGACTGAGGCAGCAGGTGTAGTTAATCATCACAGAATAAATGTGCTATATTGACTTTAGAAGCTGCTTGCTTCTAACTGTTTAGCCTATTGCTATTTTACCAGCACTAGAACATCCACTGGTAACAATTATTATAATCATCACCAGCCTAATACTTTCATAGTGCTTATAAATGTCCAGTTTACCTCATGCTCTGTTGCTGGAGAGAGAGGCAGCCCAGAAAAGGCAATGCAGTTAGAGATAATTGTAAACAGTAGTAGTAATAACACCAGGCCCAACAGTGATAACAATTAGATTTGATTTCATTTGAGGATGCCTCCACAGCTGCTACCCCTGCCCCCCATAGTCCTCCAACCCCACAAACGGACCACTCTGAACCCCAGCACCTAACAACAACCCCACCCCCACCCCATGGGGCCGTCTCCCCTCCAGATTAAAGTGGGTGTGTTAATTCGGTGGTGTAGCGATCGAAGAGCTCTGGCAACAATGGGAAATGGGCTATTGATCAGACCTGCTCAGATTAAGACTGGGGACTGGAGCTCTTTCTTGCTCTCTTTCCCTCTCCTTTTCTCTTCGTTTTCCCATCCCTCTCTTCAGTTCTCTCACAGCTTGTCTGTTCTTCCTCTTTTCTTTCCTTTTCTTTCTGTATCTCTTTCTATTTGTTGTACCTTGTTCTATCCATTTGTGTCTAAAGACATACAGAGGCCTCTATCTTTTCTCATTCTCCTTCTTTCTCTGTTTGTGGTTCCCATTTTCAGAGAACACAAACTTACTGCCAATAATAAGCTATTTCTTCTTTTTTTTTGGGAGGGGGGGGGTGATGTCATAATGATCAAAATGACTAATAAAATAATAATTATTCACTTATGTTCATTTATTTTTTATTAAATGTGCATCCAAAACCAGATTGTTTTTATTCAAGCTTAATATATGATTTTATATATGAAATTTAATATATGAAAATCCCTAGAGACCTAAATTGTGCATGATTATACAACTGGAGCACAATATGTCCTTTGCCAACATGATGCGGTTGTGAATCGGATCCACATTGTAAAGTGATAAACCATACAGTAAGGAAGCGGACAGTAAATCCATACGGTGCAAAGTGAGCTTTAAAAATCTCAGCTCTACCTATACGAATAACCTCAATCACTGATAATGGGATAGGTCAGTCTTCTCCCTCCCACCTAATAGATGCACCATCAGTTGTCACCACAGTCACTGACATTACAGCAAACCATGCACCTTGCATTCATAATGCCATCAGAGAGGCCTGTAAGACACAGAACATTAGAGTCTATTACATGTGTCTGGGCTTGTATTCACATCCTCTCATGATCCATGTGTGTATGTTGTATGCATGTCAATGTGGGTTCAAGAGTGAGCAAGTGAGAAAAAAAGAAAACTGAAAAAAGGGATTACACCTCTAAATATAGGCCTATTTATTTTTTATTTTTCATAATACATAAAAGAAATGTATAATAATATATATTATAACAAATATATTCTTTCCTTATTTTATATTACATTATTATTATTAATATATTAACTAATCTTTTCCTAACTTGTCCAGGCTGCATGTATTCTTGCATGTATACTTTATCACTATGAAATCAGTTTTTAATGAGTATTTTATTTCTGAATTTGCAACGCTGAATCACCTGAGAATGGAGAATGGACTTCTGACCCTCTCTAGTCATTGTGTTCACTAGAGGGCGATAAAGACGTGCATGACGGTATTGTTCAAGTCAGGTTAATATTGTTTGAGACTGTATAATTGGCAGAACCTTTGTATCATTTCCCCACCCAATCCATCTTTCTTATTTCATTCTCTTTATGCATCCGCTCCTAGACTCCGATCATCTGCCTCCTTCCACACCCCAGTGGGTTCCATAGGTTTACCTAATGGATTATTACGTAGCAGATCAATTAAGTCATTTAAGTTTGTTAGGTTCAGTCAATGGCTTGGAAAAACCGTGATGTTTACTTCTGTTCGAAGTCCAGAATCAGTGAGATCAACTCTAGTTTTGTAGGCTATTTGTTTCCAGTGTTCAGGTTTTTAACAATTTGACAGTTAAACGATCTGATACTGGATTAAGATTAAGTCTTGAAACGGCTCTAAAATTTTAGCATGCATGCTTTTCATTTCATGCATCACCAGGCAAAGGTGTTAAAGCGGCTCAACGACTGCAGCTCCTCAGCCTGAGTTAAGGAGATGATAAAATTATCCAGATACTTTTGTTGTTGATACATTTTACGGACTAAAACTAAATCAGGCTTCTGTGATGGTGCTGATGAAAGTATGATGACTACGTGAAGTGTTTTGCTGCGTGCGGCTGAGTGTAAAACTGAAAGTAGCCTAGCGTGAACAATGGACATTAAGTCCAAAAGCAAAATAGACAGTAGCCTATCTGGAGAATCGCCAGAGGGACAGTTGTGTATGCGAGAATGTTAGGACGCGAGTAAAGGGGATTTTCTGGCGAAAAGAATGAGAGGGAGAGAAGAAGAGAGGGAGGGGGTAGGACAACACACACACACACACACACACACACACACACGCACTTCATATACGAGACAGAGGAGCGGAAACGGGTCGAATCCTACTTCAAATTCTCTTTCCTCTCGGCTTGTCGACCGGGGAAAACAAACCGACCCGAGGCACAGGGAATGGGGATTTACTAATTAACTACTTACCGAGAGATGCACACCTCCTCAGCGCCCTCCCTCCCTCTCATTCAGTTCCCTCGGTCGTGGTTATTAGTGTCGAGGTGCTTCTACGGTTCCCGGCTCCGCGCGCCCCGGATCTCACACCAGGAGGGTGAAAGCGCACTAGGGTTAGATAGTTTCTACTTTGTACGGTTGGAGAACAAGACCAGGAAAGGCTGAGGTATGTTACACGCTTTGTGTTATCAAAACGTTGACTATGACAAGATTTCACAAAGTGGCATTTTGGAACTTTTTGTCGCTTTTGAAAATACTCATAGGCTATTTTATGGATGCGTTTTAGTTGTGTCTTATTATTATTATTATTATTATTATTATTATTATTATTATTATTATTATATTAGCAGCCTATTATTAAAATTATTTAAACTTAAGTATGAAACTTTTCCTGTTCATTTGTGTAGGCTACATTTAGCTGAAACATGTATTTTCGTAATTTGTATAAGGTAAAATCCTTTTCCAGTTTTGTGTAATTATGAAAAGCGCTGAAGTCGCGTGCACACTTGCAAACAGCCTCGAGAGCAGTGCGGTCCTTGCCTCGTCGGATTAGCCGTTAAGTGTCTCTATTTGTTAACGCTGTTCGTTGAGCCCTCACCTACACGCCACACTATCAATCAGTCAATTAAACAGTCACTCTCACGGCAACTAGAGACGTTTAATGTGGACTAAGCGCCGGGTGTGTGTGTATCCCTTCGATCTGCCGAATGACCGAGCTCAATTTACTCTCACAAGTGCATAACGTGTGCTGCTCCATTCATTCATCCTTGTCATGTTGGCTACTGGTCAAATGCGAGCGAGAGGACAAAATTTACTTATTTACTTGGATACATTTTTTGTTGCTTAGTCGCCGGTTTTGATATTTTATTTTCTGGGAAATTTAGAAGTTTGGGAAATGTAATAGCCTACAATACAATTTTATTAAAAAAATGGACCAGCATAAATATGTTTCGTAGCTACATTTGGTATAAAACTTTAGGCATGTGGTATTGCGTTTCATTTTTTATAGGCTATCCTTGCAGTTTGTCAAAAAATTAGTTGGTTTATTATAACGTTGTGGCCAGAAATCTGGAACTCGCAAACTTTTTGTTTGCACCTGCGCACATAATTCAGCACATGTCAAGTTAAACCTGTTATTATAGGAAAACTTTAAAGCATCCTGCTCAATATGTTCCCGTTAAATCTTCAACAGTTCGACTAGTTTGAGCCTGTATTTAATCCATAACTCTCGGTTATAGTTTGTTGAAAAAAAAAAGAATCAAAATGCTATTCCCAGGCGATATTTGATGCATACCCATGGTAGCACATAGTAGCCTATATATCTCATCAATTATTACTTACACAATGTTTTTGATAAGTGTTTATAAATCAATAAACAGATATTCAGCTTTAATCATTGCAGATGTAGCCTACTGATCTATCCATGGATTTTTTTTTTTTTAAATCAACCGAAAGATTCAGTTTGGGTTGGTTTAAATATTCACTAAAACGTGCGAATCCTGAAAAGTACAAAGTTGCTTTGGTTTAGTTTTTGCTCTTTTCGTTTACTTTACAGTCCTGACTCGGCTCATCTCTAAACTCCGTTGATGATCATCTGAAGCTGCAGAGTTTCAGCACTCAACTACATCTTGAAAGTGTTGAATAAGAAAGACCTCGAATGTGACTTGTATGCTAAATATTACACTGCAAAAATATTAATCAATTTGATGATTCAAATAATTCGAATTTTTGTTTTGTTTATTAAATAGAAACGTAAACGGAACAGTATTTTTTTACTGCCTTTATATTAGCCTAATTGTCTTATATTAAACACAATTTGTCAAAAGTATGCTGTAGTCGGTAATAATATAACTTTTTTTTTTTTTTTTTTTTAGCGTAAAACGGTTAGTGGATCATTTTGGTAATAAGTTTTATATGTTAAATTCGAAGTTTGCTTAATATAATGACTTTGAAAGTATGCATCCGTTGAATGAGGCAGATTAATATTGTAATCGGTTATTTTTAGGTGAATGTTTTGACAATAAAGTATGAAATAATTATAATTATAAAGTAATAGGCCTAAGTAATAATATTTTGCGAACTAATAGGCATAATAATAACAACAACAACAATAATAGGCACTGTATGATTATTGTTAAATATAATAACCTAATAATAATAATAATTATTATTATTTTTATTATTATTCCATCATAATAATTATGGGGGGAAAAAATAACCGATTGAGAATTACGGGGATTTTGCTTGTTACTTGATGTAGCCTAAATGTCCCTAATTGTAATTTTGAGCCCGTCCTCTCAGTCCTTGAACATCTTGCATCTTCCGAGTTCACTGCATTCTTTACGTGTTTTCACATTATTTGATTTCAATCAAAGTAATTAACCGCAGGATGTCAGTCCAGGAATTTGGACAATATCCAGAACATCCATTAATTCAATCACACGCCCGCCTGCGCCGTTCCTCTGCGGATCCCTCCTGCGTCTATCTCTTTGTCAATATTTGTTGGAAATATTTCCGACATTAAATGGCATTTGGGGATATCTCTCCTCTCCACATCACTCAGTTTCCCCCCTCCCTCTACCCCAACACTGCCTTTGCTTAGTCCGCATACCGAAACTGCTCACCTGGCCAAACTTTGTTTTGGAATCACGATGCTTCGTTACTGGAAGCTATACTGTAGCTGATAATGATGACATGTAAATGTTATAATGTTACTGACATGGTTGTGTTCATCATCATCATCATCATCATCATAATAATAATAATAATAATAATAATAATAATAATTATTATTATTATTATTATTATTATTATTATTGTTGTTATTATTATTACAAATTAAATACAATAATTAATTAATTGAAATTCTAATAACAAGAAGAATAAGAAAAAAATCTTTATACAAAGTAAGTTACTTTATTTTAAAATATTTTACATTCTGTAACCATTCATTTCGAAAACTGTTATTTAGGCTACCTTTACATCTTATCATATCGTGAAATATTTATTTAACTTCACGGCTGACACTTGTTACAAAGACTTTAGTTTGGATGAAAACACTTTTTTAATCCCATACATTTTATAGCTTTAGGCTACATTTTGTATGTTTTCTTCAGATTCTCTATTTCTGAAATTCTTCAGATTGTCTTTTTATTTCTAACTATGAGCGCTGCTGTTATAAATTAATCAGTGATTAAAAAATAAACTCAGTGCTGAGTTTGATCAAAGAAAAGCCTAATAATGTGTAATTTTCGTTTTTCAGATTTAGATTAGAATTAGTTTTTTTTTAGCTCAACGCGGTTTGCGCAACTCCATGTCGATGTCGCTTTGTAAAATGATTGCATTGGATAATTAGCTAAAAAAACTGAAACTCAAAAAAGCAGTGTATGTTGTTAATGTATTTTATTTTTTATTTTTTTCATAATTAAAGGTTTATCTGACATGTTAGAGAATGGTAAAAAGCGTAAAAAGAACTATATGCAAACTGATAAGTTCCCGAAACCTAAATTGTCGGAGGGAAAAAAAAGCTTTCCAACTCTTTGCTGTCACATACACTAAAATAAGTTATTGATGTTATGAGGTTAGGCTGTTTAACATGTATTTCTTACTTTTACAATTGCAGTTGTAAATTGCAGTTGAGTTTGTTTTATCAACAATTTATTTTTCCGTTTTAGCGCATCAATTATACTGCTGCACGGAACAGCACAATCTTTGCTCGCCGAATTGGATCAGATAAAGCCCAGCGATTCTCGGTCCATCCTACAGCCAGCAGCCACGGTGCCGGCTCCGGCCCTTGGTTTCCGTCTTGAGGCGAGGCCACTTGGGAGTGCCGGTGAGTTCAGCTCCGTAAAACAAACACACACACACTTAGACGCACACGGGTCTGTTTTACATCTCGCATCCATTTTGCTTCGTAAATGTTGCTCGAGCGACGCACTGTAGTGAGAAATCGCATCGTGAAATTGTTCACAACAGTTTGTCAGAACATATGGCTTAATTCGCAGCATCTGTTATTCCATTACGCTTTGAAATATACTGTCACAAGTTAAGTACCTAAATTGTTGAAAAAAATATTTGTTATCTTTATTATGTTTTCATGCATTTGGAACCATTGGGATATTAACAAATTGTAAACACAAATTACTGAATTAATAATTAATTCACATACACTTTAAATCAGTTGTTACATTATGGATGTAATTCAACTTGATCTAACCTGAAAAATACTTTAAATGTAGTCAGGTTGATAATCAGTCATATTTAATAATTTTGTATCAAGCTGAGTAAAATCAGTTATGAAGCAAACTTTATATTACCTAAGGATACATTTTTACAGCGTGCACAAAAAGAAAAACAGAGTTAAGATGGCTTAAAATGTTTCAAATCTTGTGTTTTTAGGCATTCAACTTTATATTTTCTTCCAACTCTTTGAGAAGCGAAGTTTGTGATAGATTTCTCTCCTCCTCTCCCAGTTCCTGCTCTGTCCCCTCTCCCTTCCCACTGTGTTCTTTCTTCCTATCTCGTCCACCTCCCATGCACCCCTAGTAGCTACAAACTTGTACACAATAATAACACCAATATATATCAATCTATCTCTCTATCTGGCTTGTCGGCGGTGTGGAGAGTGCCTAGAAGCCTGAGAGTAAGGAAAGGTCAGTTAATCGATGGCGCCCAATTTGACAAATCCAAGTGAGTCTTATCATCTGCAGTATTTAGGGGTGATAGAGGGCCTCCGAGATAACTGTTTAATCCTGACGGCAACCGCAAGGGGAAAGAAGGAGATAGAAATGTCCGCGGGAGAGAAAGAGACATAAGCTTGAGAGAAAGTTGGAGAGATGGGTATAGAGCAGAGGGTGTAGGTTAAATAAAAGAGTTCAGAGGTTAGACATACTAGGCTTTTGAAACAGACAGAAGAGTGTGGAGAGTAAAAGAAGTCCCAAACCATTTCCTAAATTCCTGAAGCAATTTAGCAGTATATAAAATTCAATGAAAAATTATGTCATCATTTCCTTACTTCATATCATTCCAAACCTGCATGCTTTAATTTTTCTGTGAAACACATAAGAATATATTGAGAATTTTTTTTTACATTTTTTTTTTTTGTCAATTTAATGAAGTCACTGGGGTTTAATGTTGTTTTGGACCCCATTGAGTTCCATTATATGGTCTTCTGTAATGTTCTGCAGAATAAATCATACAGGTTTGAAATGACATGTGGGTGAACAAATGACACAATTTAAATGAACCTCACTGTAACATGTTTAGAGAACAAGAAATTTGTAGTCCATGACCTATATCTGCATATAATACTGTTTTTAAAGTTATGATTTTTGATATTAAGGACTTTAGCAAACACACACTTATCACTTGTTGGCCATGAGTGGTGCTTAGTCAAGTACACAGCCTCCTACTCTTGTCCTCTCTCACCGTCTCAATACCAGCTCAATGTAATTCGATTGAGATTAGTTGCACTGGCATGACAGGAGATTCCTAGTATTGCCAAAACACTTAGGAGGCAATGACAGGCTCCCATCGACATGTTCTAATACAAGACTCCACGACTGGCCATGCATCACCACTACAGCATATTGGCATGAAAGGACACACATAGTATTAGCATAGGGGTTTGAATGTGTGTGCATTTATGAGTAAGTGAGCTCATAACTCGGAAAGAGCTAGAGATGAAAGTAAAAGATAAGAATACATCAGCGAAGAGCATAAGAGAGACAGAGAGACAAATGGCAGAACAGAATTGAGTTATAATGTGCAGAAGCAGCAGGAACGGTACTTGGGAAAGACGGACAGGGAGACTGATGGTGACTGAGTGAAAGTGCGGGAGAGGGAGACGAAGAGTAAGTGGTTTGAGAGGATGGATGAGGACAGGAAAGGGAGAAGGCACAACCGAGACATACAGCAGCTTTACAAGAGCGGAGATTAAGGCAACATGTCCCTGGTCAGTCATTAATCTGGTTTAAAAGCAATTAAGCTAAGACTCTCTGAGAGAGAGAACGAAAAAGAGAGAGTGAGATAAAAAGAGAAAGAGAAAATGTGATTATTTGGGTTTATTTGGCTCCTTAGCACATGCAACCTGTGTAAGGTGTAAGGAATCAGACAGAACAACCTTGATTATTGACCCTAAAGCTTCAGTATTTCTGTCCAACACTGTTTCGTTCCTCATCCTTAGTGTGCATCATGGCCATTGATGTTCCAGATGTGTATCACAGGCTGCAGGTCGACACCGGGCCTCACCACATGTGTAATGTTTCTGCGTCCACGGGGAGATTGTGATACAGATAGTGCTACCACCTGACAGACAGACAACAGAACATAAATCACACATGGAAGCTCTTGCGTGTGCACAGAGAGACAGTTTTATCACGCAGTCTGTTCTACAAAGTAATTAACAGCTATGCAAGCAGGGAAAGGTCAAAGCAAAGAGATGCTGAACTCTTTCTATTTTTGCAAACAGGATCTTCAGGTTTAGTCTGGTCATTTACTTTGTAATTTAATTTACATTATAGGGGAACAAGATCATTAAGAAATCCAGTGTGTTTCCAGCCTCATGTTTGATTTATAGATTTTCAGGATTGTACACAACTCTGAAATTAATTGAGAATGCATTTTTAATTCCAATACAGTTGCTGAATTCAAGCTTAGCAAACAGGATAGAGAACTGACATTCTAGTGTAAGGAAATAGAATTCAAATGAACTGAAATTCAACAAAACTTATACAGGGGTGGCCAAAATTGTTAGAACACTTGGCATATTTAACTACCTGCGATGGAAGGAATCTGCTGGAACATTGTTTCAAGTTTGGCCACCATGTTTGAAGTTTTATTAGCCTGACAGATGGACAGACAGACAGACAGACTGACAGATAAATGTTTTTCATAATAATTAATAAACTAACCTTAGTGGAACCGGGATGGAAGAACACTTCAATTCCCAGAATGCATTTCCTGCATTGAATTTATTTAAATTGAGTCAAATTCTCAAATTCCCATGAATGTTCCCCAACCGTGACATATCTATTAATGGTTGCACCATTGTAAAATTAAACCGAAAGAGACAGAGAAAGAGAGAGTTCTTTAAAATGTGATGGATTGAGTCCGTCTTGTTTTCCACTTTACCCGAAGTGAAAATACAGAAGTGTTGACATAGATTTTGTGGAGTGTTGCTCATTGTTGACCAGGATGGAGTGCTATCGACTGGCTCTTCCTGCTGAGGGATCACCGTGCAGCCCTGAGGCCAAACCCAGTGGTATTTAATACACTGCACTGGTGACCATACTGCCACACTACTCATAGTGTGTGTGTGTGCTCCTATTTACTCAGTCACACTCTTATACACTCATTCATGTTTAAATACATTCAAAGACTCAGTCTACAAATGCAGTACCTCAAAAATACAAACTTGGAGAGAAACAGTTGCTTTGTGACAGTCTCTTAAAAAGCAAGAAACTGGGTTAGATGTCTCCAAAGTGTAAAGATGTAAAACGGGACAAAGAAGGAGAAGGGGGACAACATGAGAGAAAAAGATGCCACAAAGACAGCCTCTGGGTAGGATCTAATTTGCAAAAAGGGAGGAAGCACAGAAGAAGTTGTTCACTAGGGAGAGAGAAAAAAGAAAGACAAGGGAAAGACAGAGATACACAGATGGGAAGGAGAAGGGGGGGGGGGGGTAAAATTTCCATCAGGTTTTCAATTGGGGCGGATCAATAGTGTATTAGAGCTCACCTTGACCCCATATCTCCCCCCTCTCCTTACAGGCCAAGTCACTTGCACACACAGCAGGGGGCTGCAGAGGGACAGTGACTGCATTACTGCCTCCCTCACAGCAGCCGAAGTGGCAGAAAATGGTACAATAAAAAAGGGAGAGAGTGAACGAAAGACTGAGACTGGTGCTCGAGTGCTCCGGGAGGTAGAGCCTGCTGAGTGGTGGTTGAAAATTATAAAACATGCTGATTTATTAGATATTTCTGCATTTACCTGCGTTCAAAGCTTTCTAAATCTCGGTGTTCTTGTTCACATATGAACACATACATGCGAGCACACTGCAGACTGCGCATGCAAAGAGACAGTGAACTTCAATCCACTTTGGAGGAGGAGGCAGGGGGCAGCGGGCACAAAGGAATGGGGGGGAGAGGTTGAATGAAAAAAATTGATCTGGGAATTTAGCATTTAGACACAGTTTACAAAGCGATATGGAGGGAAGGCAAAAGAGCACAGGGGACCGGAGGGGCCAGACACTTAACTTTACAAATGGTCAGCGTCACCCAGGCGGCTCGGCTCCAAAATATGAAAATCTCAGGTGGAAGAGCTTCTATATTTTGAAGTCTTGTCATTTAATACTCTTCTGTTTGTAGCACAAGTCAATTGCTTTCCTCTGTCTCTTTATGAGCTTGTTTGACGACCAAAAAACTGGGGGATCAAATTTGAAATGAAATTTATGTTCCTTAGACGACTCCGTAAAGACATTATTAAGACTTCACGTCTGCTATCGTTTTGTCGTGACGTTGAGGTTGTGCCGCTCAGATGAGAAGTTTTCTCCAGGCGTTTCCTCAACTATTGTTGGCTCCACACTGTTTCGCTCAGTCACACTTGCACACACAGCGACTAACAACAAAACAGAGGCGCGCACGCAGTGTCCCTACTGCTAAAGGGAAAAAAAGAAAAAGAAAAAAGGGAGAGAGAAAAAGAAATCGATCGTCGGGGATAGCGGTGCGCGTCGGAGGATCGTATCTTGTCAAAATAATATATTACCCTCATCCCCGGCTGATCGATGCGGTGGATTAGGGACGGAGGGCTCGCTCTCCCCTCCCCTACTCTGTCTCTCTCTTTTCTCTCCCTCTCTCTCTCTCTGTCCGCCGTTCCTTGCAGTTTAATATTTACCTCCGTGAAGGAATGGGCGCGACGGCGCTCACTCTTAATTGATTCCGACACTTGGGGCTCTGTGCTCGGGCTGCGGAAGAAGACGGGAGGGGTGGCTGGAATGTAGAGAGTGTGAGAGGGAAGTGGTGAGGAACAAGAAATGAGGGTGAATAGGATAAGGTCTAAAGGTACAAGATAATTCTCGAATTTTAGATGCATTTAATATGCATTTGAAATGTATTCTATTGGTATATGTTCATATTTTGTCATTGTTATTTCTTATCAAATGTAAGGCAGGAAGGAGTAGGCTATTGATTATATTATGAAGAAATGTGATCCTACAAGTTCTACCTCCCATTATGTAGCCTACAAGTTACAAGATGGCAGATGAAACAGAATGTCCAGTGAAAATGAGATAAATGAGAGAAAAGTAATGCAGATGAACACTTGTAGAACAAATAAACAAAATGTGAAAGAGAAGACAGAATCATTGAAGTACAAAAAGAGAAGACTGAGCATCAAAGAAAACAACAAAAAGAAACTTGAAAGCTTTAACAGAAAAAGAAAAATGTAATGTTGAAGAGACATTTTTAAGTTTCTTTTTTAATGTGAAGTTTAAAGTTTGAGGTCAGTGACTTTTTTTTTAAAGAAATTAATATTTCTGTTTGGCAAGGATGCATCAAAGGATTATATTTATGCTATTTATTATATTTCAAATATATGCTGTTTTGAACTTTTTGCTGTTTTGAATTGAATTTTGAACTTTCTATTTATCTAAGAGCCCTAAAAAAGATGAATCATGGTTTCCACAAAATATTAAGCAGCACAACTGTTTTCAACATTGATAATAATAAGAAATGTTTCTTGTTCATCAAATTAACATATCAGAATGATTTCTGAAGGATCTTGTGACACTGATGACACTGAAGAATATTTAACAATATTACAATTTTTACTGTATTTTTAATTAAATAAATGCAGCTTTAGTGAAAATATGAGACGTCTTTCAGTAACATTAAAATGTCTTACTGATCCTAGACAGTTAAACGATAGTGTTAATTTCACTTCAAATAAAAGGCCAGTGATAGGAAGAGATGAATGACACAAAAGCAACAGGAACCTGTAGAGCAAATAGAGGAAATGGCCAAAAGCAAAAGATAGAGACATTGAGGTAAAAATAAAGAAGAATGAGCATAAAAAATGGTCACAAAGATAAGCAGCAGAAATAAACAGGCATGGCAAGAGAACATAGGGCAACCCTAAAAAGAAAGCAAAAAACGGAGAGGAGGGGGAGAGAACAAAATTGTGAGGTGACAGAGTAATATAAAGATAGACAGAGTATGGGAACGATAGAGGGAGATGGAGAAAACAAAAGAGGCACCATATTTTCCATTGAAGGAACTCAGCTGTCATCTTGTTCTGCCAGCACAGAGCGTAGCTATAAAACACAAGAGCCAGGCAGGCCACACTCAGTGACTTATGTGTATATCTAGGCTTTGTCAATACTTCTTTCTGGCTCCCTACTCTCTCTGTTTCTGGCTCTCTTTCACACACATTCTCATAGAGGTTATGTGGGTTTCATGTTGCCCTAATAGAAACCATAGAAAACATGTGTTGTGTTTTGCATACAGAATATTGTATGACAGTGACAGATATTTGGATTGTTAAAAGTATTTGTATGATGGTGTAATTTTTTTTAAATGTAGCCTACTATTGCATACAACATCTCTTTCTCGCTTTAACCTTTTTTATTACAGCATAAATGAAAAATGTGACTTAGATTCTTCTGTGAAACACAAAAGAACATATTTTGAAAAATGTTTTTTTTTCTTCTGTACAATAAAAGTCAGTGGGTCCTAGTGTTGTTTTGGATTTCATCATCGACAAAAACAATTTAAAAAAAATTCTAAATACCTTCTATTTTCTTCCACTGAAAAATATTTTCTTTATATTCTCTCTACACATTTTTGTACATATCTAAACAACTTTAGGCCAAGGTCTCAGTGCTCTCACTATAGGTCAGGCCACACTAACATCACATGCAACTCAAGTTGTGTGGACTTAAAGTCTAGCCAATACACTGCATCTCCTTTCGTGCATTTATTGGTTTTGAAAACAGCGATAGCCATTGGGAACTATTGTGAAACAAAGCAGATTGCAAACAAAAATGCCCTCGTACATCCATCTAGCTGACTTGTCGAGTTTCTTTTTCTCTTTGTCTAAGGTTTCCCTTCCATCTCTCTTTGTATATAGGCCTACACACCTCCATTCGCTCTTTCCATTCATCTCCCTGCCGCTCCCCCTCCCTGTTCATCTCTCTCTGTATTTCCTCATCTCTGGTCTTTATTTACCGGCGCTGCGGCGCTGGCTGTGGCAGCTCAGGGAGCGGTAACAGAAGTGTCAGGTGTCATTACTTGTCTAATTCAGTAATCCGTCATCGCACACTCCCAGTGTGTATGACGTATTATACATGGACACAGCGGGTGTAGTAGGCGCTGAGGTGGAGATTCAATTTGACACGCGCAGAGGTGGGCTGTTTGGTTGAGGGGGAGGAGAGGGGGGATACAAGAGTGGAAATAAGGTCCCGAGTTTGACTGAAGACAAAGGGTAGTAAGAGTTTGAGTGATGTTGTGGATGGCTCCATATGCAATGTCTCTTGCTTTATGATAAAATTTTAACTTAAAATGACGCAAAAATGAATTACTTTTATTCACCCTCATGTCATTCCAAACCTGCATGATATTCTTTCTTTTGTGAAACACAAATATATATATATTTTTAAAAATGGGGCTCATTATTGATTTGGGTCCCATTATTGTATCAAGCAGTTGAAATTTTATTTAAGGATGAACTGTTCCTTTCATGTAACATTAAAATGTATTTTTAAATGGTAGGAGCTCAAAGCTTGTGTAAACCCAGTCTAATTCCTTAATTTTGTTAAAAAATAGCAAAACAAAGCTCTTTCTGTGTTTTCTTAAAGTTAAATAAATTCCTGCTTTGTGGTTACTGCCATAATAATTTGCTGTATTCTAGTGTTACATATCAATATTCCCATTCACCATGTTCAAACGCATACAACTTAAAATCACTATCCATTTCAATTTGTTCTATCTCAAACAAAACAATGCAGAATTTTTGTAATAATTTTAGTTTAGTTTGTGTTCTGGGCTCATTTGAAATTCTTTCCATGCATGTTGGTGAGTCACCGTTCTTTCTCTTTTTTTATGTGCCCCCTGTATGGTTAAATAACACCTACAACTTTGGTTTATTTCCAGCCTTTGTTTTTTTTTCTCTCTCTAACCAAAAAAGTGAAGCTGAAATATTCTGCAGTATTTATTGATCATATGATTTGAATTTAACCCCAGTGAGGATAATAAATGCTGCAGTAACTTTCTTAGTCTACAATTCTGTTACAATTTTCAAGAGCATTGCAGTCTTCAGTCGTCAGTGCTGCTATGGTGATGAACTTGACTCTGTGTTTATAGGAACACAAATTAAAAAAAAAACTGAGGATTGGAAATCAGAGAACTCTCCAGTGTTCCAAAGGGTCTAAAAATACCCACTGCAGTGATGAAGATCTAGATGGTAAAGAAGAATGCTATGGGGTCTAAAGTCATTTTTGGAGTCTTATTAAGGGTTTAGTAGCAGTTAGTGATGTTTTTTTTTTTTTGGTATCATTTGTTTTGTCATCAACAAGTTTGGGAACAGTCACTGCTTCTTTTGGGAGCCACATATTTGTTATTCTCGGGCCTCTATCTCTACAACAATTGGTTTAAAGAGTCTAAAACAGCTAGCTCCAAGTCTGAGATTATACAAGCACAAATTTTGATCCTTGGTAAGACCTGACACAAGGTAACATTGCAGAAGTTGTCTTTAAAGGTCATGTGGATTTGTACCTTTGATGTCAACCAGCTCCACAATCATCTCAGGTTTGATGATGTTCATCCACTGCCCTCGGCTTTGTTTCTTTAAATCATCATAAGCATAAGTAGATTGTAGAGACCATTACAGCCAATGGACTATTGGAGCTAATCTGGACACACTTATTTTGCATTGCCAGTTGTTTTTGTTGCTCACGTCATAGAAATTGCCAACTCTCAGTGAAAATGAATGATCTCTGGTTGATTTATCACTGTAAAGTTGCAAAGATTAAAGTCTCAAATCCAAAGAGATATTCTTTATAAAAGTTAAGAGTCAACTATGCCCTCCTAAAATGGCCCAAATGTTCATACAAAGAAAGAAGGCGTAACTTTTATTCTCGCTGTTGCTGCCACCGCCATGTTGTGGAGACGCTGTGTGTTACGTTGTGAAAGCGAAACTACTTTGTTTGGCCTTCCAAAAGAGGACACAACTAGAAATCAGTGGTTAAGTTGTATTTACAAGACTGTTCCAGAATAGTTCAACCCAAATATTCAGATGTGTGCTGAGCATTTTGCGGTGGACAAGGACTGTTTCCTGTGAGAGTAGCCTACAATGCTGGTGTCTGTTTCTATAAAGTGGGGCAATTCCAACTTTGCAAAGGACAGTCTGCCGCTTCTGACTCACAGCTTGTAAGTACATTTTGATATTTAAGAATTTGCCACTGACGATTCAAACGCGAGTTTTGAGCAGTGTAGAGTAGCACTTCTTGTTTGTCGTTTCTCCAATCACAAATGCAATCATGGTTTTATGTTTACATCGCGCGATATGCAACGCGTAAAAAGACAGTATAAATCATTATAATCAGTAATTATGTCCCCACTAGATGCAACAAATGCCTCATTTGTAATGGGTTTTACTTGTTTTGTCTAGTCATGCCGGGACACACAGCATCACAGTATGGTATGGCTCGTTTGTAATGGGTTTTTTTTCGCGCTGGGACTCGACATTACAGTATGTTAAAGGGTGTAATATTTTGCATACACCTTGCTTTTCAGAACGATGAACTTTGTAAAAATCGACACGTTTCAGAAAGGCTGGGCATAGAGGAGCATCAGTAATGTACATTATGTGGAAAATAATGTGTTTTTTGGACCTTTAACCGCATAAACACATTCTATTACACCAAATACACAAAATAATGTTCTTTTTTAGCAACGTCATATGACACCTTTAATAGACCTTTCTCCAAACAGTTTATCAGGGACAAAGGAACACTAAATGCACATTTTAATACATATTGATCATTGCAAAGCCATTATCCACTATATGGGAATTTCATAAGAAAAACTTATGAACATATTAATAGAAGTTTGGCCTAATTCAGCAGATTTGGACCGGATAACTTTCTTCTAAAGATTCTTAAGAGTGATCTGTGTGCTGGTTTGTATAACAATCATGATGATGAAAATTCTTAATCATTTGCTCACACTGATGTTTAATACCTGTAAATACCTTGCTTTCTTCTGTGGAACACACATACGTTTTGAAAATTGTGCATATTTTTCTTCCATACAGTGGTATGGAAAAGTCAGTGGAGACAAGAATAGACAATAAAACACCACAAAAGCATCAAAAGAGGAGCCCTTCTGAAACCATATAGCTTTGTGAGGAAATGTGAAGTGCAAATTAAGTTGATATTTAATGAATATCTTTCTTGACATTCACCTTTATTTCTATGGGAAAAAAGCAGCTTAGGCATTCTGCCACAACTAACCCCATTTATGTTTCACAGAATAAAGAACATATCAGTTTCATGAGAGTAAGTAAATAATGACTATGTAAATTTTTCTATGAATATTTCTTTAAGACCCTGATTTGCTACATTTTCTGGAAACCATGCTGTTTTCACATTGAATAAGGCTAAAAGTTTATAATGATCGTACCTTTAATTTTCTATTAATTTCTCTGCTATTGAAAATGTACCTGTCTGTTTTATGAATATCTAGGGTATAGATATTAGCCTTATTTTTATTTAGTTTGGGTTTATAT
Organism: Cyprinus carpio; assembly: GCF_018340385.1. Lineage (NCBI taxonomy): Eukaryota > Metazoa > Chordata > Actinopteri > Cypriniformes > Cyprinidae > Cyprinus > Cyprinus carpio. Next base: position 15,549,897 of record NC_056612.1, on the reverse strand, counting down.
ACAGGCACAGATAAATCTAGAAGCTTTCTTGCACAGAGCTTTTTCGTTTCTTCAACATTTTTAGAGATTAACCCTTGTGTGATGTTCATATTTTTGTTAATCAGCCAGTGTTCATGGGTCTGGTGGACCCGCTGCATTTTAGGGTTTTTAATTAAACACAATTTTAAAAAAAAAGTTAAAATACTCAACAGATGGTTACTTCATCCCAATTACAAGCAGTATAAACAAAATGAACAAAACTGTAAAAATATAAAAAATATTAATACATACTGATTGATGCAAAGTCATTACACACACAAAATAATATCCAAGAATAAAATGTTTTGGTAAAATCGTCTTGAAAAAACACCCACAGTCTCTACATGTCACACAATAGACCTGACTTTACGTGGCAGACAGTTAAATATTTAGGCTAATATCTAATATCTAATTTTAGTATTTTATGATTTAGATATTCTTAATAAACATATAACTTATATCAGAAATGCGTACAGCTGCAGTTAGTCTGTGTTTCTTCCAAAAGCGAGTTCAGATGCGTCTGTAGACTCGTTCACATTTTGGAGATGGTAATTGTCGGGTCCCTTTTAATCAACGCGTGATAACGAGCGTTTATTTTGGGCACATTTATTAATCTCTGTATAAATTAACATAAACATTTCTGAAACTTACCAGCAGCCATAATATTTTATTGTTCACTAAAACCCCGACAGATGACATGCAGCCTTTTATTTTAGCTGTATTTTCGTACTGTTCTTGGGAGATGAATTCCCTGAGATAGTGGTGATTTTGTTCAGCCCCTTTGGACCTGACAGCTCCTGTAACAATTTAGTTCTAGTCTAGGAAAACCTGAACCCAGGTGACGCACAGCCACGCGTCTGCTGTATCATGGACCTTCTTGTCACAGACGTTACTAAAGAATTGCATTGCAGTTACATCAATAAGGCCTATATTCTGATTAATTTAAGATTATCGGAAGGAAATGTCCCGAAATATCAGCCCGACCCAACTGTGATAAACATTGTATCGCAGTAAAGCCCGTACAAGGAAAAAAATATTATATTTACAAGTAACATCAACAACAGCATTATTATTATTAATAATAGCCTAATAATTATAATTAATTATTATAATCATTATAATACCACAATACATATTGTGGGCGTGGTATGCTGAAACAACACTTGGAAGGAGTAAAAGCTGCCTGTAAGACGTGCTTCCTTTATTGAGAGATTCTTGCGTGTGCGGTAATGAGACTTGCCGAGAACTTCAAACAAACGGAAAAAAGAAATCCTAACGGATCTCTGATACAAGCGAGAGAGAGAATAAATCAATGTGTTCACTGCGTGCATCTGTCTTCGTTTTTTTTTTTTTTTTTTTTTGCAAGGCAAAAAAAGTTTCATCCCTTATTAACAGCGACTTCATAAACAGTTTTGACTAAACAGAAAATCAAAACCCACAAGACTGTTATGCCTACACTACTAAACGTACACTGCACACAGGAATAAAGAGTTGCGTGAATGCAAGTAGGAGAAGGACGACAGATAAAAACAGCAAAAGATACAGGACTCCAGCAGCACTCTGGGAGATTGATAGTGTGCGCTGAGTTCGGGGCAGGGCAGTCGCTGTTTTAGCCCTCTGAGTAATTCTACACTTTATCACCATCATAATGACAGAGAGCGCCAAAGAAGGAGGAGAGCACAAAGGAGAGAAGGGTTAAGTAGGTGTGTATTCACCCGAGTTATTAGCATATGCTTGAGGAGAGAGTGAGGGGAAAAGAACGAGATGAAGACTGATAGAGAGGGAGTCGTTCTATGAAAAGTAAAGGAAGGAAAGAGCGTCGTGGACGTGAACGTGCGCGCGCCAAAGACAAGATGATGAAAGTTTGATTAAAGTAGTAGCTACCTGAGCCCCGGACTAACCTCTGTGACGCGCACTGTCACGAAGAGTAGAGACGGATGAGGGAAAGGTGGAGGAGGAGGATGGAAGGAGAACAGAGTGAGAAGTTCATAGTCATGTCGCCTGACTGACGTCAAAAAAACGCAGCAAATGCGGCCAGAAAACTTTTTTTTTGCTGTCATTTTTTCCACGTAGAATTAGTTCAAACTAAAAATCAGTCTGAAACTCGATCCTACAGTTAACCGTCTACCATTGAGAGGATGTGCTTAGCCTATTGCAGAAAATATGCCAAACAGGAAGATGTTCTTGCTTTAATCCTTTAATTTAATTTCACAGTGCCACATTATAGGCCTTTTGTTCGCAGTGTCTGCAAGATTGTAGGAAAGGCCATTATTTTGCATTGCTCTCTTGTTTTTGTACTTCTCTTATTAATTCAGTTAATCACGAGACCCTTTTATTTATTTATTTATTCTTGCCACCCTCTTCCCTTTTTCATCTCTCTCTCTCCAACGATTATCCTGCCGTCTAATTAGAAATCGATACTGTGAAGCCGGCGGGTATTTGCGATGTGTTTGTGAATGTTGAGAACAATTCCCTGGACAGAGGTAGCTAGATAGAATAGGGGGGGAAAAAAGAAAGAGTGCGCTCGCGCGCGCACGCACACACACGCACACACCATACTGCCGAACAGAGACACGCTTACTGCTCCGAGCTATTCGTTTTTTAAAAAGCTGGAAAAGCACACACTAAACAAGGACAGAAAGAAGAGCTTTCCTTTTCTGCGCAAGGGACTGAGGCATGAGCAGCTGGGATTTTTATGCAAATAAACGATACGGGGCTTGATGGTTCATGTGCCTTAATGAATAACTTGATAATGAGAACTTGCGTCATGTTCCAATTAATACACAAACAAAAGAGACAGTGGAAATTATGTCATTTAATAAATGCATTACATTTAAAGAACGTGCCAAAACTTAAGCAAAGCGTTTCACAACTTAATGTCATCATAATTTTAGTCCAATTTCCGCTTTAAAACCCATAAAAGAGATTATAGCATATAGCCGAAAAGGCCTAGGCTACTGCTATATAAACAGGCCTATATTTATATTGATGAATTATTTTGGTAATCACAGTAATGCGCATTGATTTAAGTATTTTAAAGTAGCCAGTTATTGTATTAAATAGTGTTTTATTTCGTCTTGTATATATTATAGCCATCATCAGTGACATGGGGTCATAGCTTCTTCCCCTCCCAATGAGATGTTGATCTGAAGTCTCTGCCATACAGGAGACGGAGGCGACGGGTTAGCACTATTATTGCGCAAGCAATCGAAGTTAAACAAATTAGCAGCTCGCGACCCCGAAGTGGAGAAAATAAACAGAGAAAGAATAGGACCGCGCACATTTATTAGTTTAGCTCGCACCGAATCCGTTTTTCGCCACAGTTCTCTTTATTTGCTCCCAACGTAATGTGTTTGTGTCTGTCCTTGCTTGTGACTGCTATGTCCCTTTTGCAAAATTGTTCTCTCTCTCTCTCTCCCTCTCCGTGGGGAAATGTCGATTTAGATACTATATAGCACTTTTCACACGAGTTGTTTGTTTAAAAGCAGAGCCAGCCATCCACTATTACATTATATTTCATCAACCTATCCGGTGGGGAAGGCTGATCTTTCTACTTTTCTTGTATTTCTGCGCTATAGTTTGAATCCGTCCGTGTGCCTTTCCACTTGAGCCTCTCATTAAACGTCGCTCTCTCCCTGCCTCGCCATACTCCCTCTCTCTCCCTCATTTATACGCGCTTTACTCTCCCCTTGCCCATGGCTATATGATCGCAAAAATGTGTTTACAAAACTCGCTCTCGCTCAGATCAAACCGCTCCATCGAATCAAAGAGTCTGAAACAGAGACAGAGGGAAAGAGAGGCTGGAGAGCAGGGAATTTGAGCAGGGGCCCGTTCGTGTGTAATCTTTAAATTCTCTGTGTCTTGTCTGTTTGTGTGTTTGCGCGCGTGTGTGTTGGTTGGTTGGTTTCTGTGTTTTAATATTTTTGAATATGTGAAGAAGATCAGCTGGGACTAAAGAGAGAGAGTCCAGCTTGAATATTTATTTGCTTTGGCAAAAACAAATTAATCGGTGAGCTCGAAATAACTTTATATTACACACTTAAACAGGAGACTGTGCATTAAATATTGAACTACTTTTCTTTGTCAGCACAATTTTAGCTATTTTGACTGCCAAATTAAAATACTAACTGCACTGCAAAAAGTGTTAAGTGCAATTGTTCCCATGAACTTGCACTTTATCTATCATTTTATAATCTAATGTAGACAGGCTAATTCGGACAAATAACATCAAATGTCAATAACAACAATATAATAATTTATGTTACCACACATTTTGTAAATTAAATGTTGAGAAAACTCTTTGCTGCCAACTCCAACAATTCTTTGCTGCAGTAGTAAGATATTCTTTTTGTAAAACCGAATGTTCATTATGTAGCTACTAATAGCTAAATGTTGATAGAAATATAGTCAAAGCTGTGCAACACACCTCCTAGTGTAGAGTCATCAGAATGCAATAAGTGAGTCTGTCACAGATGATACTGTTCAGAGAAAGCACAAGACAGAAAGCAAAAATGCCATTTAGACTGACTCTAAATTAGGTATCACATACATTTTACTGATGCAGAGCAACACAGTAATTAGATTAATTACAGTTTTGCAAGATGCCCACTGATAAAAAGCAATAAGTTATTAGAAGGCAGCAATAATTAAGTCAACAATAAGTTTAATTAGTAGAACAGGTTGTCAAGCCAACATAAATAGAGGGTGGGAGGACAGAAGAAATGTGTGTGTGAGAGAGAATGAAGGGGTAACGAGGGATGAGGGGGCAGACAGACAGGCATGTGGAGCGATTATAGCAGGGTTTATGTATGAGCTATTGATTGAGTCGGTGGTGACTTCTTGAGTGGTTAATTCGGGAAGTGAGAGCAATAGAGAGAGTAACTCACTGACCAGAGGGAGGAGGGATAAAGAGAGGGGGATAGCAAGTAGGATGAAATGTGGCCCAATAGCTGTAGTTTGTCCTGTAGAATAGTACGTGATAAAGACATAAGAGGGAAGCATAAAACAGCAGGATTCATTAGCCTAGTTTCGTCTTTATTTAGAGTGATTTAATGGAGGATCATCTGGTGTTGAAATGCACACTTAAATTGCTGTGATTTCAAGACCTTGAGCAGTCTGCACTTCTCTTCTTCATCACTCTTTCGTTCTTTAAATACTTATATTAATTAGCTTTCCACACCTTTTAAATTAACATCTAGCAGAGCCAAAAAGTTACAATGTGCACCATTCGAACAGTAATTTGAAGCAGAATCGATTTCAAACATTTTTTTTTTCCAATTAAGAACTATGGCACATATATCCTAGGCTATGTTTAGTGGTATGAGTAGCCTAGAACTCACTTATCCTCCGGAGAGAAATAACTCAAATTAATGAAAATTAGGAGATACTTTAAGGGACTTTTAAAATAGCTAAATGTTAAAATATTTTACTTTGGGAGTTAAAACAGTATACGATGCACAGGCACCGGTAAAAACAGCGTCATTTGCTGAAATAACCGCAAAATTAGCCTGTTTATCTGTGTGTGAAGGCAGGGGCGTTGCTACCTGCTCACCGAAGGAAAGGAAACAGTCGTGGAAAATACGTTGTGATGTCACCTCACAAGACGACGGCAGATCAGACGTAACGAAGTGCAAGCGGCGCGCGCGTTTGTGTGAAGTTTAAGGTCCGCTAGCTCTCCCGCGCATTTTCCTCTTTCTCTTCCCCTCTCTCTTCCCTCTCGCGCAGGTTTTGATCTCTCAGCCGCGAGATCAAAGGCGCTCTCTGGCTATTAGTCAGCGAGAGCCATTGATCCCGCATCGATCCACGCGAGACACAGCCGACCCGTGAACACCGTACGAGGCTCCCCAAATCTCTCCCGCGCGTCGGGAGGGAAAGCGAGCGAGGAGAGAGAAAAAGAGCTTTAAGGGGGGCGATGTGTGTATATTTTTCACGGGCGCGGGCAGAACCAAGCTCGAGCTTTTTCTTTGCCGCGGGACATGAAACAATGAGGCTCGAGCCGGTTTTAATAAAGCGCGCTTTCCCTCCTTTCAACTCTGGCGCGAGGCGGACGAGTCGGCAACGAAGAGCGATCGATAATTAATGACGATGAATAATTTAACCCTATCGATTGATACTTTTTCTCCGTCTTTTTTCCCTTCTTTTCCTTGTATCTTAAGTCCGATGTTCTGTAAGAAACTGATACCATATCGCACGCTCGCTCCTATCATCGCTCCTAAAGTTGAGCAAGTTCTGTTCCATCTCGTTTTTTTAACAAGTTTCCTCAGCTTTCTCATCCGCAAATGTTGAGCATCAGCGAAACTTCGCTTTCACGCTCTCTTTACCTTATTATCTCAATTACTGGGTTTCGTATCTAAACTTCGCCATTATAGTCTACTCTGCTGCTGTGAAAGATGATCGCTGGTATAGTCCAGGAGAGAGTGGAGTAACACGGGGTGAGACGCAACCAATGAGACGTGCGCTACAGGGGTGAAATCACCATCACGGATGACCACCCTCCTGAGGTGACAGTAGAAACATAAGTCTCTATTTGTAAAAATATAAAATGTTTACTGGACAAAAACAAGTTCCATGCCTTGCCTTGCCTAGATAGCCTACTATTTCATTTAATAGGCTACATCTAACATAGCTACACAAGATTTTGTATAAGAACAATTATGTCACAAATAAGACAGTGCACAGCTGACATAACACACTCACACTGCCTGTTATGTTTTTAGAGTTGTTATTAGGTTATGCTTTATATTGGTTCCATTTTTTTTAACAAAATATTTCAAATGAAACAATTAGCAGTAGCTACATTTTATTACCATAATAAATTTATGCTTTATGCTTTTAAGTTTAAAAGTCCACAGTATTGAGGTAGATTGCACTCTCTGTGCTTGACATTGATTTACACAGTCTCAGCAGAAATTCTAAACTTTAATGTGAAGCTGATATATATAGCCTTTGGAAATATGATATCAGTGTTGAAGACACAGTGCAATAAAATACTGAGTAACCAAAGATGTTTAAGCAAAAATGTGTTGCAACATTCTCCAAGTTCGTGTGGGGTTCTCTAAAATAAGTGGCATAAATAAAACATAAAATGAATGTATTACACTATTTAGAGATACCCAATATACGAAGGATCAAAAACGTTTGTAGAAAAATTAAGTTTTAAATAATGTGATTAAATGTCCCTCATTTTGCACGCTCCATGCAGTTGAAAGACAATGATGTCTTACCTATTTATGGATTGTTAAGGGTTATTATGAAATTTAGATTCTGTAAACAGAAGGTCTCACAGAAGTATAATTGTGAGCCACCTGAAAATATTTCACTTCCACAAGTTTACATAGGAACTGTCATTTTTTTTTCTGGTAGTGTTCACAATGTGTCAGTTGCATCCCATCTCAAGTTCTCCTTCTTGACCGTCTCTCCCCTTACCCCTCTCTTCCCCTACTCTAGTTCTTTTTTCTCCTTCATAACAAACACACAAGCCAGTCCTTCTGTTCTTTGACCCTGAGGCTGTGCAGACTGTCAGAGCAGAGTCAAGAGAAATCGAGACATCGAGAGAAAGTAAAAGAGGGAAAGAGGAAGGAACAATGGGGGGAGAAAGAGAGAGTGGGGCGAGGGTGCTCAGTAAGTCCCTTTTCAGTGGCAGCCCGAAACAGAAAGATGACACAGACATAGAGGGATTGTTTCATGTCCTGGGAGCAGAGAGCGAGAGGGACGAGACTCATTCCCTCAGTGTTTCTGCTTCAGAACCTTGCTGTCCATCTTTTTCACAACTAGAAACAATGCCGGCCATCTGTTACTCAGTTCTCTCTCTTTTCTTCCACTCTTTAGTCCACTTCTGTACCTCACCTTTTTACCATTTTTTTTGTGGTTCACCCGTAACACGTCCTTGTTTCCATCGGCCGTGTTTGGTCGAAACATTAATGTGCAATCAACAGAGCTTTTCACTAAATGTAATTAGTCACAGGGGTAAACACGTTAATTCTGTAGGGCATCGCTATTCCATAATAAATGAGCAATCAATGCCTGTTTAAATGCAATAAAGTTTATAACAGCACACTTATTATTTCATACTTGGTGTTTTTGTGCTATAAGATTAGCACAAATCATTTTTCCATAGCATTAAATTGAAATGTTTTCAAATCCCCACACCATTACTAAACAAAGATTTACTAAAAGATTAAATTTAATTTTACATACATGCAAAATATTTAATAATGAAGCATGAAATCTGCTTTATTATATGATCAATTATTTAAGTGATTTATAGGCTTTTTTCACACTCAGCATTCATATATGTATACATAGATACACTCATATATTTACATAAGCAATACATTACTGATTATAGTTTCATTATTAAAAAAATGTTTATATATATATATATATATATATATATATATATATATATATATATATATATTCCTCCATTTTTTTGTAGACCCATAAACACACATCCTATTTTGTGTGTGTCAGGGACTACTCACAGATGATATAACTGTGAGCTGCTGTTAGTTTGTTACATTGATGTGATCATATGTACCTGTCACAGAAGAGTTTTACTTTTCTCAAGAGTGCATTTGAGCATGTTGTCTGGGGGAACAATGTTACTTTGTGTTGCCCTGTCCATGTGTATGTGCATCTTTTTTTCTGAGTTTTTTTGTTTGGTGTGTGTGGTGGTTGTGCACTCCCTGGATCAGTGTCTTCAAATCTAGGAGATTGTGAGAAGATGTATTCCCTTGGCTGCTAGTTATAATGTTTCTGGGGGTGATAGGGAGAACTTGAAAGCCCTGTGCTGCCCAAATCAAAACTAACAAGGAAATGATGGGGGCTCCTTTATCTCCTCACTGGCCTGGAGGGGAAGAGCAGGGCAAAAGAAGGAGATCGAGGGAAGGGGGGTGGGGGGCGTCCTGGCTTCCTCTTTGATTTGTAAAAAATGCATTACCTCCGAAATCAAACGGAAAATTACAGAGCGGGAGCAAAACATACTGAGGAGAGTAAGAGAGCGAGGGTGCAGTTAGGTGCACAGGCAGGTAAGGCCGGGTTTCCTTTGATGGGATAGGCTGGCCAATGAATACAAATTTCACAGAAAGTGGATGAAAATTTCTGAATGAATTCATTTACAGGTGTGATATTAACTGCACCAGTTGCATTGTGCTCAGTTATTGCTTTAAATAGCATTCAAGTAATATCTACTCTTAACTTAATAGTCTAGTTTTACAAAGTAAAACACTGTCCTGCTACGGCCAGTCTTGAAAGTCTTAATCTACATTTCTATGCCCTTGCAAAGCTACCGAAATAGTAAGAATACAGCCTTTCTTAAATAGGAAAGATACTCCATTAAATAACGACAGATGAATGTTACAAATAAAAAGAGCAAGATGAGAAGTAGATGGTATGATGATGGGGGAGAGCAAGTGGACAGTCCAAAGAGTAAAAGCAACAAAGGTTGTGTGTGTGTGTACTTGTGTGTGAGAGAGAAGTGCCTGGAGTTAGCAATAATAATTTATACAAACACACCTCAATAATTCACATTCCATTTCAATGCTGGAGGGGAGATCCAAAATTCACAGAGCATAATTAAATAGAGTGAGAGAGGAGAGGGGGAGAGGGAGAGGCCAGCATTAAAGATACCCTTGTACCGGCTCCTTTTTCTTCCACCCGAGCTTTGTAAAACAACCTTTATGAAATTGTGATGGCTGAGGAGAGATTGAATTTCTCTAGCCATGTATACTGAATTGCTGCATGGAGAGATGGATCTTTACTGATGCTCCCAGTTGTTCTGATACCTGATGCAATCTTCAATGATTTTTGATATCCTGCTTTGAAGTTATTTGTATGAATACATGCCCACCGTGGCGTGTTTATTTCCTTTCGCTACAACGTGAATATTTCACTTTGTCGGTTTTAATGCAAAACAAGTGGAAATTGAAATTTGTATTTCTTACTCTTAAATTAATTTGTTGTAAAATATGACTTTATCACAAAATGTAAGGTTTTAAAGTGAAAATAAATACCTATGAGAAGCTATACGGACTAATTGCTTGTGGGCCTCACACACTGTCATGTGTTCAGCATGTTCACAGGGTCTTTTGAACATTGCTCTTTGAGAAAAAATGCTCAGTGATCTTCTGCATGGCTGAAGGGACAGCCTTCGGCAACCATATTTAAAGAAACCCTTCAAATGAAAAGGCATTGATTGATTTTAGAGGCCACTGGAATGACATGCCCTCATGCTTTACAACAGCATGTTCTGACACACTGGTGTGTAGTGGGTGAAATGAGTCCACAAGCCCATGACACACATTTGTTGAGTCAAAGTATTATGCTTTAGCCTTTAGCCTTGCGCTCTGTGTTCTAACGTCAGTGGTTTACACTCAAATTTTGTGTGAATGCAGGTGTAGTGGAGGTATGGACTGTAACTGTGTTAGTGACCTGCTGCTCACGCCACCCGTCCCAACCCTCTGGACACCAGGTGAGACACTGGAAGAGGTTTTTTTTTTTTTTTTATATTTAATTTTTTTTTATTATCATTGTTGTTTATGTATGAGAAGTAGGTAGAAATGAATGGATGTTTGTTTGATTTATTTTTAAAACAAGGCTGCATATTGATACATATTTAAGCTGATTATCACAGTAACAAGACTGGTGTTGTTTGACCAGCAGCATGACTGCAGATGTTATATGCTATTATACTGCGGCTTACTCAAATAGAAGTTCATATTGAGCATTTTACATTTTAGACACAATATAAACTAATAGTCAGGGTGGCGTCATGTTTCATTGGCGTCATGGCTGTGAGGGATAGAAGTTGTTTTAGTTGTTTAACTGCATGAACATACCGACTGTTCAGCTGATGAAATGTTTTTCCAAAAACAAACTTTCAGTAGACAAAAGCTCCATGAAACAGCTTTGAAAATTGTGAGTTGGCGAAAATGACGTATACAGTGCATGCCATTGTAAGTCTATCCTTCACAGCCTTGTTTTTATCCACATTAAATTGAATATGCTGTCTAACCTGACTAATGTCTATCACCAGTTTCTTTGCATATTTTTGATCCTCCAACGATTCTGCCTCACAGAAATAGTGTTCAGTTCCTGAATGAATTTGTGTTTTGAATGATTATTCAGTGACTCACTTTAATAAAGACAGTGGTTGTGTCCAAAAGCTTGGTGCCGACTTGTTGCCTCGCTGGCTTATCAGGCAATGACTTTACAAGCAGCATTTGTGCACGAAGGCCCCTCACAAAACTTATTTTTGGACAGGCTTCTGAGGCAGCATAACAGTTTAATGATCTACAACAAAACAGCAGCTTAAGTAACAACTTAAAAAAAAAAAAAAAACTGTATCACTAGAAATAACATCAAATGTAAAATAAGTTAGTCAGAAACATACCTTTGCACATAAACAGACAACCAACTGTAGCTTTCAGAAGCCATAATTATTTTTGGCTGGACTGTTATGGAATGGAACACAGGATTATGGGATATCAAAGGCAGCCAAAAAATAGATCAAATGAAGCAATTCCAAATGAAGGCATTTCAGCAGACAGGAAGTAAAGTTAACATTGGATTCGGAAGTGCCTTTATGCCTTCCTACGTTGGAATGCATCCTCCGAAAGCAGCTTTTTTCAGCTTTCCAGCAGCCATTCACTTGTTTCGAATGAATGTTTTAAATGACTTACTAATAAAGACAACCACTTGTCGCCACCTACTGGAGTGATGATGTTACCTGCAGAAAAAAATCACCTACAAATTCCCACTACTGATGCATAGGATCAAAATACCAGATGAAACCACCCATCGCTTCATCAGTTATTTAGACAGGAATGCTCTTAGCAAGTAACAAAACCAACAGGCCTTATCCAAATCCTTTCACTTACCCACCTACTTTTCCTCAGGCATCGCCTTCCCAGACTGGGCCTATAAGCCAGAATCAAGCCCAGGCTCCAGGCAGATCCAGCTGTGGCACTTCATCCTGGAGCTGCTGCAGAAGGAGGAATACCAGGGGGTGATTGCCTGGCAGGGAGACTATGGTGAATTTGTGATCAAAGACCCAGATGAGGTGGCAAGACTGTGGGGCATTCGGAAGTGCAAACCGCACATGAACTACGACAAGCTGAGCCGAGCGCTTAGGTATGCACAGCATGCATGTTTCATATTCATTGGATTGTTTTCTATGTTAATGCATAATTGCTGCCTTTTATTGTTCTCTCATGCAATATTTATATTCTTGATGGTGTGCTTTGTTGAGTATACAACCTGTTTGGCTGTTTCTTCTCTGTGTGTGTGTTTTTATCTTGCATCTGATGGGGAAATCCATCATTTATTTTTTCCTCACATAATATCCTGTATAATAGCAATGGCCCCTCCATGCTTGATAGTATGTGGATATTGTAAGTGCTGCCTTCCCTCTGAAGAACATCAATACAGTCCAATTTGTGGAATCTTTGAACATCTAAATGGATTCTGGATGTTCTCCGGCGAGCGCCTCATATAAAGAATACTTGTCGATGTGGATTTTGAAATGAAGTCTAAAATTGATTCGTACCTCACCAAACTTATATCAGATCTCCTTTCAAACTCCAAACTCCAACATAAAACTTTGAAGGTTTGAACCCTGGTTGAAGTACTTCTGTGCGTATTCATGCAAAAATGCATATCCATTTCTCATCCCGTCTCTTTTATCGTTCTGCTTTTCTCCCTCCTCCCCAAACCTCTCTTTAATAGATGCTGTCGCCTGCCGCTAATTGTTATGAATAGGCACAGGCCATAATTAGCCTCGTTGATTAGCCTTGCTTAATTGCTCAATTAAGGGGCACAATTGCCACATAAAATAAAAGCTTACAAATTATTGCACCAGCAGATTGCATCACGGGAACCCGTGTAGGCTGCCGGACCGGGTAAGGTGAAGTCAAGCATAAAGTGTGCTGAGATTAAAGAGCCATGCTCTCATGCACAGGTGCGCATCCTCAAAGCGCTCTGACATGTGTGATGAACGTGAACGGGTGATGGTCAAGGGAAAAGACTCAATGGTTCTGAACAGATCCATCTCTTATTTCTAACTGAGCGATACACAGTTGTGTGATGTTAAGGGAAATCTAAGCAGTCATCACAGTGCAGAACATGAAGCTGACAAGGCTGGCATTCTCGAATGAAGGCCATGACCCTGGAAAATGTTTCGGGGGGGAGGAGGAGGCAGCCTTTCCCCCCTTTAAAGAGATAGTTCACCCGAAAATGAAATCTGTGTCATCATTTATTCATACTCATTTTGTTCCAAACCTTAAAGAACAAAACAACATTTGATCTCGTTGTATGGCCAAAAAACTCTGAGACATTCTTTAAAACATCTTCTTGTTTCACAAAAGGAAGAAATTTGGAAGGACACAAGTAAATTATGACAGAATTGAAACATTTAGTTTGTTGTTCTCCAACCTGCAGGTACTACTACAACAAACGCATTTTGCACAAAACTAAAGGCAAGCGCTTCACTTACAAGTTCAACTTCAGTAAGGTGGTTCTGGTGAATTACCCACTGCTGGACATGGCCAGCTCTCCGTTCCTGCTGGCCCAGAACCACTTCAATGGAGGTGCCGCAACACCGGATTGCAGCCCTGTCACACCCGAGGTACGAAGAAAATAAATATATCATATGCAGTGCATTTACAGAAGCAAGATATCATCAGACCAGAACTCAGGGTAATGAGAGACAGGAATGATCCTCTAGGTAGAACAGAAGAATAAGGTCAGACAAAAACCTGAAGAGCTGAAGATGTGCACTGTGGTAATAACAGCTCTATTGCCAGTGTTTAATGATTGATGGGATTTATTTTTTTTATCCATACTGTATAAGGCTCTCCATATTAGCTTTGATGTGAGAGATCGGGCTATCGATTGTACAGAGTCAATCAGTATGTAGGTACCTTTCTTTCTTTTTTTTTGTATTTATTTTATTTCTTTTCCACTGTCTGTAATTGCTCTAGTATTGGTGTTCAGCAATTGTTTGCCTTCGGTCAATGTTAAACTTTAACTAAAATAGTTATCATCTGAACACCAGAGGCAAAGCATAAATTTATATGTTCTGCTTGAATACAAAAAGACTGAGCAATAGGTTTCATCAATAAAGGTTTAGCTAAATCTGAAACCTGATTTCACTTAAAATATGCACCTTAAAATATAAATGGTTTAAAAGACTGAAAGGATGGCAAATTTGCTATACATGGTAAGGTAAAATAAGTAGGCTCATAAAATGCAGTAATAAAATGTATTATTATTTTTAGTAATAACCTGTCTTTATTTTAGCCGTCCCCAAATAAATAAATAAATAAAAATCTAATCAGGACATTCTATGAGAAAGTTATCTGCTGTACATCTTGACTAAAGGAGACTGAAGGAGAAAGGAAAGAGAGAGAGCCAGAGGTGAAGAAGAAAGTAGAGAGAATGTCACAGATGGCGTTAAGAAGCCTTAAAACAAAAGAAGACATTATCCCTTTCCTCTCATCTCTGTCTGGGATGGCGTACTCATCACTGCCATTGATTGAAAATGAAAGACATGTGAGAAATGAAAGAGAAGGTGGGGCTGTCAGATCAGTGCCATGTCATTAATGCGGTTTTGTTAAGCAATCCAGATTACATAGCTTCGAAGTACAGTCCTGCCTTTTCTCACTGAGAAGAGAAGAGTGACAAGTTATTGATCACCTTCATGTCACTAATAAAAAATTTAAAAAAAAGGGAGAAAATCTTTACGCCATTCATCCGCTAAGATTCCTGCGATGACTTCCAGGTTTCCTTTATTGAGCTTTATCCCCCACCACCTTTTTTCTAATCTGCTCCCGAAAGCCATTTCACATTTTGGGAGGTAAACCCCAGGATCTCTTTGTGGCCTACTCTGACTGACATCTTATGAAGTCTTTAAGACAAGACTTTCTTATTTCAAGATTTCTAAAACAGCGTCATGATAGTTTCACATTTCTTATCATCGTCTGATTGTGAACTTACAGCAGTGAATTCTTGGTCTATTCATCACTTATTTTCATATTTTATGACTTCAAATTTTTTAGTACTACATAAACATCACAATAAAATTGTTACTAATTTAGGAAATAGAAATTAATATTTGTTCAAATTGACAAAAATATTATTTATACTATTAATATTGTTCAGATAATTTTTATTATGTTACTCTTTTAGTCATTTAAACACTGTGTATGTACTGTTATTTATTAAACTAATTCTTCTCAATTTTTAATGTTAGCAAAAACACTGTAGAAACCATATAAAGTATTAGTGTGAGTGTGAAATCAAGCATACTGTATCATCATATATATAAACCAGTAAAATCTTTTTATTAAAATTATGATATTTTTATTGATGCAGAGATTTCTTTACATAATATCAACATACACACACACACATACATATACACACACGTATATACAAAAATGTTTTTTTTTTTTTTGCTTTGCTTTTTTTTTTTAGAAACCAAGGTCAAAAGTGACAGTAAAGCCATATGTGTATATAAAGCCATAACCATAATGTTACAAAATATTTCTATTTCAAATAAATTCTGTTCTTCTGAGCTATCTGTACATTAAAGAATCCTGAAACAAGGATTCGGTGTACACGAAAATATTAAGCAACAGTTTTTAAAAAAGATTATAATAAGAAATGTTTATTCATCTGTTAATCTGTCATTCAATCACACTGTCATTTATAAAACTAATTCTTCTCACTATTTTTTTTTCACTGTGTGATGATCCTGACACACTGTTTTCTCTATCCCATCTTTTCTAGGCCCTTCAGTCTTTATTCCCTCGTTTGCCTGAATCAGGTCGAGGGCCCTCTCTGTTTGAGCGCAGTGCAGGGGCCCCAGGGCCTGATGGGGACAAGCTGAGACTAGACACTTTTCCTTTCCTCGGCTCAGGTGAGACATAAATTAAACAGAACAACAAATTTAACAAATGTAACAGAGAAAATGATGGATACATATTAATTAGTTAAGGTTCTTTCTTCATCTGAGCAGTGAAGTTATATAAATGTGAGTTAGGATTTGTTATAGGTAGTATTTGTATTCCATTTAGATGCATGAAATCGCTACATTCTTGACAGTGTTAGTTTCCATTTGCATTCTACACTTCTGCACTCTAGCACTTCCGCTGAGAGTGATACGGTGTCATGTGTACACTCCTTTGTCTTTTCAAATGCTCTGAATGTACACTGAAATACTGGTGTATCAGAATGTATGAGGGTATGAGTATGTCAATGTGACTCCCCACCCCCAAAAAAACCCCCTCACCCCTTCAACTTTGTTTGTCCTGAGGTCCTATTCCGCCCTCCTCCTCTTCTTACCCCTCTCTGCCTCCCATGTGTACCCCCTGTCCTAATCCCTTCCCAAGCAGGAAGGCCCTAATTGAGGGTGCAGGCTTCAGTTTGTGGCCTGTGGGCGCCCATTAGTGTGTTTTCATAAGCAAGTGAGGCCTGCCTGACTGATTCAATATTCATGTGTCTGCCAGCTACTCCTGGCCCTACATACACACACACACTCTAGCACTCTCAAATTAGCCCTGCATAGCAAATAACACGGAGACAGGCTGAGGAGATAAAAAGAGAGGGAGAGAAAAGGAGAGAAAGCGAAGTAGGCTGGAATGAAGAAAGAAAGAGACAGAGGAAGAGGTAAAGATAAAGGTGACCATGTGAAGAAAAGGTGTTTATAATGGAAGCAAAAACTTTGTGAAAACCATGTAAAGAATTATGAGTGTGAAATCAGGAATATCCACTCTCATTTTTTCCCATATGTACATTGGAGAATATAAGGATAATTCATTTGTGGAAAAACTAAGCTGGCTGATTTCTTATTTCTCTTTCCATTCTATTTTATCTTACATCTTATAATATTATATTAATAATGTAGAAAATGATAAAACATAAGCCCCTTTCACACACGAGCACGTAAGAGTTCAGAATAATTTCATGCCAAAAATCATTAGGATAATATGTAAAGATTATGTTCCATGAAGATACTTTGTAAATTTCCTACCGTAAATATATCAAAATGTAATTTTTGATTAGTAATATGCATGGCTAAGAACTTAATTTGGACAACTTTAAAGGCGATTTTCTCAATATTTAGATTTTAATATTGCAGATTTTCAAATAGTTCCAGATTTTCAAATAGTGTCCTGTATCTCTAAAACCATAATATTGAAAGCTTATTTATTCCTAACATTTGAAGTCCTATCCTAACAGTTATGGATGGTTTTGTGGTCCAAGGTCACATTTGTGGTTAATGATATCACAGAATTTACTGGTATTTTGAAACTGATGTGTGAATGGTGCTTTACCGGTAAAAGACGGAATGTTGTTGCCTGTGTAAACAGCACATATTTATATTTACAAGTAAAGTCATTACAGTAATTTAACGGCAATTTACTAGTATTACTGTGTGAAAGGGGCTGTAATTATAACATAAAATTCATTATTTAAATTAATAAATTAATTACAAATAATTAGACACAAACTAAAAAAATAATGACTGCTGAAAATTCAGCTTTGCCATCACATGAATAAATTACATTAGAAAATATCTTAAAACAGCTATTTGTAATTGTAATATTAGTTCACAATATTACTGTTTTTACTGTATTTTTTATCAAAATGTAGAACACACATATATATATATATATAGAGAGAGAGAAGTAAAATCAAAAGAGGAATTAATAATTTATCTTAAAGGGGTCATATGATGCTGCTAAAAACATTATTTTCCACATACTGTACATTATTGTTTCTCCTCTATGCCCCGCCTTCTGAAACGCATCGTTTTTTTACAAAGCTCATTGGTCTGAAAAGTGAGGTGCCCTCTGATTGGCCAGCTATTCAGTGCATTGTAATTGGCCGAATGCCTTAAATATGTGACGGAAATGTTACGCCCCTCACCATACTGTGATGCGTGTCCCGGTCAGAACACTGCGCAACAAGTCAAAAACAATAAAACCCATTACAAATGAGCATTTGTTGCATCCAGCGGGGACATAATTACTGATTATAATAACTTATACTGTCTTTTTAAATGTTGCGTTGCATTGCGCCGCGTAAACATAAAACCATGTCTGCCTTTGTGATCGGTGAAACAACAAACTACAACCGTTACTCTACACTGCTGAAAACTCGCGTTTGAATCATTACTGGCAAATCCTTTACATATGAAAACATACTTACAGGCTGTGAGTCAGAACAGCCGGCACTGTAGTCTTCTCTCCCAGGATCAGAAAACAGTCCTCCATAGAATGCGCAGCACACATCTGAATGCGTGTTAGAATGAGGCGTTTTAGGAGGGCGTGGACAAGTCTTTTATAAAGAATATCTCTTTGGGTTTGAGACTTTAGTCTTTGCAACTTTAGGCATCTTATCTATTCACGAACTGCTTGTAACACTTCGAAGAGAAAGGAAAACTTGAAATCGCATCATATGACCCCTTTAATATTCTCAAATGTAAATAATATTATGTAGCCTATTTTATTTTTTAAATCATATTTTAAATCATTTAAAATCATAAATATATATATGTATTTTGGAATAGGCCATATGATTTATAACGTCCCTCTAGTTTTCTTTCTGAGAATGAGTTGTCTCACATTCTCTGTTCTCAGTCAAGGCCCTAACATCTGATCTTAAACATTAACATTGGTTTCCGTTCCATGTTTTTCAATTCCTCCCACAGGGGCTCCTTGTTACTCCAAACCTCCATCCCTGTTGGGTCCTTACCCACGGAACCCCTCTTTTGACTACCCCTGGGGCTTCAATCCCTACCTCCCAGGGGCCTTTTCTCTGAACAACTGTCCCAAATTGCCCCCAGGCTCCTTCTACTCCTCACATTTCTATCCCAACCCGCTCCAATCCAGCCTGTCTCAGCTGTCTCACCCCTTCTCTTCGCTCTTACCCCCCGGAGACACAACAGGGGCAGAACGTGGTCAAACGGGAGGAACGAACGGCTCTGCAGGCGGACAGCCTCCCAGACTCTGCATCCCACCATACCCAGGGAACTTGCCACTGGGTCGGACTGAGCTGGGGAACGGGGGTACGGGTGTGGGCGACCGGGAAAGAGGGGAGGCCAACACTGCCGTAACAGGTGGAGGTCTTGGTTTGGGGTTAGGCCTTGGATTGGGTTTGGGTGGAGTCGGCGTGGGAAGCGGTGGAGGAGGCCGTCAAAGCCCTTCCGAGCGGAGGAAGGGTGTGAAGCAGGATCCGGAGTCTGACTCTGAGCTGGAGATCACTGACCTGAGCGACTGCAGCTCAGAGAACGAGAACGAGCCAGACTTCTCTCTGGGGAAGGAGCCAGGTTTGGGAGGTCGCTCACACCTTCTAGAGGCCAAATCTAGGGGTCTTGGGGGAGTCCTACCCCCTCTTTCTTCACTGCCTCCACCTGTGTCTCCACATCCCCTTAAAAGTCTGGGACCCCTGACTCCTCCACCATCATCCCTGCCTCCATCCCTCTCTCCCTCCCTCACTATGGTCAACAGGCACAGGGAAACAGAGACTCTTAAACTTGCTCACAGTTAATATGTTCTGTTGTGTGATTTTTGATGTCTTACAGGTTCTCTCTTTCTCTTTTTCTGTCTGTGTATTCCTGCATTTGTGAAATGATGCTGTATATTCCCATTTCATTTTTTTCTTCCTCTTTTCCGGAGTCCTCTGAAGCCATTCTTCGCACATGCTGTTCCAGTATCAGAACTTTCAATTTCTGCTTTCTTCAATTTCTAAATCGCACAGTGAGACTCTCAATGCAATTTGAGTTTTTGTTATTCTGAGAGTAAAAGTGCAGCACAAAACAAAAAAGAAAAAAACTGCTTTCTGGATTAGAATGTTTAAATATCTAAAGAAATTTCATTCTCTCATTTCTGTTAGGAAACAGTAACGATGAGATATTTTATAGCCAAGACAGCACAGTAATGAAATATGCATATCTTTTATCACCTACTTTTTTAAATTGCACTGCATTCTGGCCCTGCTGAGATAGGCAGTACATTTGTTCTGCTTGGTGTATTTCACAGACTTTTCCATAAATTAATGCTAAGCTCTGCAATACAGTGCTCAGATGAACAGCATAACACAAACAAAATGCAATAATGGCAACACTCATAATAATCTTAAGGTGATTCAGTTGTGCTGCAATAAAGCACTTTTGTTTTTAGTTTTGTGCTGATTTCAAGGAATTCAGTCATATATATGGTCAAACATTGCCATCTTGTGGTTATATTTATCTAAGCCCTTCAAAGTTTCTGAAGAGAAACTTTATCTATTTATGTATTATTTAAGTTTTTTGTATTTATTTATTTATTTAAGTTCGCTTTCAATTTTCATGTCCAGTCCATGTCTTTTTTTAAACATTCAAAAAAAAAATTATGAGCCTGAGAATGAGAGACAGAGTCAATACTACTCATGCCAGTGAATATTTAAAGTTTGTATCTATTTCATTGTATATATTTTATTATTGTGTACATTATGTTTAATTACTATTACTATATGGGATAGTTGTATTGGTGTCATTTTACTCTGTACCTAACTGAAGAGTGATATATGAGATGGGAAAATGGATATATGTGTAGTGACCCAAAGTTGACAGAGAAAGGGCACTTGTTTTTCACATGCTCATAAGAAGGCGTTTAGACAGGGAAGTGTGCAAAACAGTTCTGCTGTTTCTAATTGTGCCCTGTGGAAATTTTCCCCAGATACCTCCAAGTAGATGACCCTTCTGGACTGAGTTACGCCGCTAGTCTCATATTTCAATAATTCATTCACCCAGTGGTGATGTACTATAATGAATCAAGTGTGAATAATATTAGTTGCAGCATTTGCAAATTTTTTAACCAGTGTTCATTCTAATGTTATTAAGTTTGATATATGATCATCCGATTTGAATGTAAAAACAATAAATGGGAGCAGAATGACACAATCTGATTAAAAGATTACCTTCAAATACAATTCAGACAAGTTGGTGCCCGTACTAGAGGAGATTTCAGCTGTACATAGGGCTTTGTGTATTTGTGTGTACACACTGAAAAGAAAAAAATACCATTTACCTTACAGTAAAGCTTTTCTTTGTTTTATTGTGAAATTTAAAACAGAAAGGATGACTAGAACAAAAAATGAGCAAAGAGTAATATCTTCAAGAGCAATAAACAATATTCTTGAGATTCAGTTGTGAGAGTATGGATTTTTCTCTGGAGTTCAATTTATTCCATTAAAAAAAAAAAAAAACTTGTTCATGTTCAGTTTTTTTTTTTTTCTGTGCGTGTGAAAAGCTTCATGAGGTGGCCTACATCCTGTCAGGTAGCTACAAAATTCACTTTATTTCAGAGATTAACTAGACAAATGGAAGTACAAAAAGGCCTATCATATTTCCTGTGCATACAAAAATCAATATGAGTGAAGTGTATTTAAAAATGCAAGCTATGGATGGTGGAGCTTCACGTAAGATGGGCTACATATCAACATCCAAACACAGACCTGGCACGTGCACGTTCATATATCGTGAATATCTGTATAGTAATGCCACGGGGGGCCGTAGTGTCCCTGAACACGCGTTCGAGAGCCCTGAGAGCCATACAAATGAAGGGGAACAAATTTAGTGTAACACTACAACGGAACCATACGGGGATACATGAAACCGCTTTTGGAGATCTTTCGGCCTCTGGTGGTCGCAAGTCACAGGAAGAGGCAGTGGACGGCAAAAAGTTACGTCTTAACTGAAAGAAAAAAAAAAACGAAAGAAAAAAAACACATTGTTTTCAGTCGAGTGCACTCGGGGTTCGCCGAACACATTTAATGATCATCCTCACATAAAGAGAAACGATTTAGTCCTGCTTTTATATATGTTGTCAAATGTCGCGCGCTTGAATTGGTCTCCACTTCCGCGTACAATGTTTTTTTCCAACGGCATACGACAACTTTAGAACAGGAAGCCTTCAGAGCCGCTTGTCACTTCGTCTCACCTTTTAGGAGGTAAGTTTTAAGCGTAAACATGTGGTTTAAGTTGTCTGTTACGATTTTGTTTTTTTATTGGTGCGCAATGATGTGACTTGTCATCAGAGGGAGCATTCGCGTGCTTGATTAGCGTGATCGGCGAGCGATCCGATCCTGCCAGTGTGTCTTTGCTCAGCGAGAGGAATGTTGTGTTTGGCTACAATGTAACCTTTGCCAGCATTCCTGTTATTTCCGTCGACCCGCGCCTCTATTTTTCAACAGAGAGCGAAGATAATATTCGAAACGAGCTTCTTCGTAATGTGTTTTGAGATTAAATCGCCCTGTGACAGCTAAACAGTTTTGCGTGAAATGAATCGACACGATACACGAACAATCACTGTCAACATAACCGCCTTTGCGTTGCTATTGATATTTTAGGTTTGATAAGCAATGACAGGATGTTAGCTCTACACTAAATAATTTTAGATTTATAACAAGCTAATTATACCAATTGCAATTCTTAATAGAAGTGTAAGGCCTGTCAGGTAACGTTTTATTAAGAATTCTATTAATATTTAAGCAATATACAGAAAGTTCTGCTGTACTATTAGCCCATGGTTAAAATTCCGCCCAATTGTGATTATGATATTGCTTTCTTGATACAGTTAGTACACAGGTAGATTAGTATATAGGAAGTTATTTTCAGGTGAAAGTAACCAGTTATATTTATTGTACTAAAAATGTAAATAGTTCCAAAAGAAACCAGGGCAGCAGTTTTTACATGTTTGGAAACAAAATGAAAGCCTGGTCTGATCTATTTATGAGCGGAGAATATTTTCTCTTCTTGATCCAAGCCTTCTTTAATCCATGGCCTTAATTCCATCCCGTGTTTTGCATTTTGCACTTACTGAGAGAAACCCAAGTGAAGAGAAAGCACAGTGACCTTTGCAAGCAAAATCACACTGCTCCACTTCTCTTCGTAAAAGAAAACACAGGCACTTTAACTTTCAGAAACTTACTTCTTGCATTCTTACATACTCAGGTCTGTGTCCCTGTGCTGTTATTTTAAATAACTACACTCTTGAAACACCGCTTAGCCAATGAAATTTGAGCCTGACAATGCCTGCTGTGTAATGCTTGATAGATTTATAGTAACCCCTGGCAGGCAGAAAAAAATAGGGTTTATTATGAATTTTATTGATATGCTTTAATAAACGGAGTACAAATTGTAGCCCCTTGTGTTTGTCCATACATAAAGTAGCTTTAACTTCAGGCTTAGTTTGTTTTTGTAGTAGTTATATAAGCGAATGCCAAGGTAAATTGATGTAGGCCATTGTTTACATTTTATGTTTGGCTTCCAGGTAATTTGTTGTGTAGAAAAACACCGTAGTCCATTACAATTTTGGGCAAGGAGCACTTAAGAAGCATCGTTAGTCTTGATGTAGTTCTTAGCTACGACTGTCTGACAGCTAGAGTGAACTGGGATTAGATTAGTTTAACCTTCATGGAGTGAGCCTCGTTCATATTTATTGGATGCATTTGAAGAGAAATTGCAGTCATCAGTTAACCTGCCTGTATTCCTCTGTCAGCTCATGGTGCTCTGTTTTCATCTTAGTGTTGTATGTAAACATTCTTATTTCTTGTTTCCTTGGCATTTTGAAAAATTATTCAAATTATTGAGCTTATTTGCATTAAAACGCACCACTGTCAAACTGTATAAGAGGTCATTACAGTTCAGATTATTCTGTTATGTAGGACTGACACATGGACAGGGCACAAGCATTGTTATACTTGTAGCTTTATGTGGTTTTACGTAACTGTAGGTCATAATGGAAAAACAGGAAGACGATACAAAGTCACTGAGATGCAAACAGGTTTGGGTTGACAATGAAGTGCTTCGGGCATTTATGACTTTGGATGGTATAACCCATTACAAAGAGATTCCTGATTACTGTAGTTCAGTGGAAAAGCTGGAATGATTAGCCTGTCACAAAGCCAGTTGGATTGGCATGTACATGATCTGTATGATTCAAGCTTGTTTGTAGGAAAAATTCTTGAAAGCAAGGGTGCACGGCTAATTTTGAATCTTTCCATTTGCGCGTTCATAATTTTTAGAATACACTGCCGTTCAAAATTTGGGGTTGGTAAGGTTTTTAAATGTGTTTGAAAGAAGACTTATTTTCAGCAAGGCTGCATATGTTTAATGGAAACTGAAGACATTAGCATTGTGAAATAATGCTGTAATTTTCTGTTTTTTATTTTTATATAGTTTTAAAAATATATTCCTGTGATGGCAAAAAGCTGAATTTTCAGCTACCATTACTCATGTCTTTAGTGTCACCTGATCCAAACATTTGAATGGTAATGTATGTAAAACACACTTGGCACAATAGCAAGTAGTATCCTGATACCTCTTTTATTGTGATATTGAAGAGGCTGTTCTGCTGTAATAATTATTAACCCAAACTTCTCAAACATTCACAGAACTCATCACTGGTGGTGCTCGTTTGGTTCGCTTTCACATTATTGTGTTTCTCTTGAGCTATTTTTTGAATGGTTGGCTTATGTACAGATATCTGGCCACTAGGTCTTTCAAATTCTCTAATTGTTTCCACCCTGTTGCAATCCATATTGCATCTTGTGTGATTGGC
This sequence comes from Cyprinus carpio, assembly GCF_018340385.1. Taxonomy (NCBI): domain Eukaryota; kingdom Metazoa; phylum Chordata; class Actinopteri; order Cypriniformes; family Cyprinidae; genus Cyprinus; species Cyprinus carpio. Next base: position 15,525,271 of record NC_056612.1, on the reverse strand, counting down.
ACATGAAACACTGGAGTCAAATAATGCATGCCATGGAGTACTGCATGTTATCCATGGTAGTATATTCTCATGTAGTACATGCATCACATTACTTTTGTAATGTACTGTGGCACTGCCGGTATTTTGAGGCTTGGGCATTGTGATACTATCCTAGTAACTGTATGTCATGCAACCTAGTAAGTGTGAAGTATTAAGAGTCATTGCTCCCAGATTTGTCATTAGGTTGGATGATATCTGAAGCAATGGGGGTGCCTTACCACTTCCTTTTCCTGTTCTGACATTGCTCGTCTTGCTCTCTTTCTTTCTGTCTCACTCCTTCTCTCTCTCTCTATGTGACATTAACTGAGAGAGGCAAGTACAATCTTGCCCAGACTAAAGCTACTGACTCTTTCTTTTGTAGGAATGCACACCATTTCATTTTGTATCACTCCTCCACCTGCTTTTTTCTCACCGTGTGCCTCACTTCCTCTCATACACTGGGTTGTTTTACCATAGACAGTGAGTGCTTTGTGTTCACTCCTGGAATGGAGAGTAACGTAATTAGACCAAAGCAATTATAGTGTGATGCTGGAAATTATATTTTGAAATAAATAGACGCACACAGTAATATGGAAATAGTGAACATGCACGTTAATAGACCCAGGGCAAGTTTCATCTTATTTAAGGGTTACTTCACTCACAAATGAAAATGCTATCATTTTACTCAACCCCATGTTGTTTACAGTTCTGTATGACTTTTGTTCTTCTGAAGAACACAAAAGAGGTATTTTGAAGAATGTTTCTACTGTTTATACAATTAAAGTCAATTGGGTCCAAATATATTAGGTCTTAAAGTGATAGCAGTCTAATATACCTGCTGCCGTCTGTGTCCTTAATGTTAATCAAACAAGAATGTAAAAGAAGAAAATCACTCACTGATCTTAAATGAATAAATTCTGTTTTAATAACAGCCGGTTGTTGCAACCTTATTTCCAGCAAATATAACTCCCGATATAAGATTTTGTTCATATCGAAAAATCTTCTTTTTTGTTCCATAGAAGAAAGAAAAAAACATGAGGGTGAGTAAATAATGACACAATTTTTAGGTGAACCGTCCCTTTAACGGGTGGAGTCAGACTGAACACATAATGTTGTTTAATTTTCAATATGAAAAGATCTCTTGTGAAAAATGAGGGAAAAGTCTTGTAAGTTTGTATGCATGAATGTCTGTGTTACAGGTAAGAAAATGGGAACACACTCCAGTAGTTTCTTGCTGCAGAAAAATAAAGAATTGCTCTGTTGTATGCTTATATTGTATGAAACTATAAATGAGCTAATTTGGTTTTCTGGTGAGTCAAGTTTGCAATTAGCTACTGCAGTGAGACCATATATAAGCATTCAGTTTACATCAGAAGGCCAAATCATGCAGCGACAGAGTGTCTCCTATTTGTGTTCACAGTGACAAAGCTGTCACAGTGTGTTGAGGATGTGTGTAATGTGATGTTTTTGGCGTGCTTTGCTGAGGCAACAGAAACTGTTGGTGTTCCTTGACACATTAACAAAGAAGCCTATGTCTTGTCATGAGTAATAGTAGTGGCGTATGTCTGGGTGGGAGGTATGTTTGTGGAAGCTGTCAGTGGATATGTTCGCAGTGTGAATTGTGGTTGTATTTTACTAGGAAGCAAAGGTGGGTGTGGATATTTAAACCTCATCCAGGTGTGGAAAAGTTACACACTTGTGGAAGATACAAAGCTTAAAGTGATCTAAATCTATTTTATGGAGAGCTGAAAGAGTGACAGAGATGCAGAGTCTTAAAGAGAAGGCATGATAGAGAGATGTGTCTTCATATGGACAGGAAATAGAGAAGGATGAGCAGGGGATACTGAAACATTGAATTGAAAGTTAAAGAAGACAGAATGAAAGAGAGATTGACTAAATTGACAAAAAAAAAAAAAAACTAAAGGATTTCGTAACGGAGCCTCTGAGTTGTTTGTGAAAAGAAAGAAAACAGGACTTTAGTGGACATTGTTGGCCGTTTTTGTCTCTTGCCTTGAGCTATGGGTATTTAAAATGCTGTATGAAGTTTAAAGCTGTCAGCAAGAAAAAGTGTCTCAAGATTTATTTTTTTTTGCTTAGTTTTTGCCATTCTGTCTATCTTCGTCCATCTGTTCAGTGTGGTCTGGCGCAGAGAGTTGCCTGTAATTCGCTTAAGGAGCGTTCACACTCACAGTGAATTCAAAGCGATTTGGGGTCAATCATTTTCAACTGGAGGGTCAGGCTGTGATCAGTTGGATACAGCGCTTGAGATGGAACAGTACAGGATATGATCTCTCACAAAAGCGTGATTGTGTTACTTGAAGTTTGTATTGCGAAATTTATGTGCGGGTCAGAGGATGTCATTAAATGTCATTTTTTTTTCTTTGTAATTAACCACAAAATGAACATTAAAATCATAGCCCACATTTTTTTCATTCATTTTCAGAAAAGGAGGGAAATTTTTAATTTATATTCCTTGATGCAGGTGCATTTTAATAGTACATTAATAGCCTGTCTATTTTTTGTGATTTTAGTAAAAATTCTATTTTATGGTTTTCATATAGTTTCATTTTAATTGTAAAACCAAATTGTTCTGTCTGTTTGGTGAAACAACATTTTATCGGAATCTGCAGTAGTATCTGTGCCAGAAAATTGCAAAAATACACCTACTTGCAGTGATTGTTCAATAAATGTGCCATTACTGCTATATTCAGCAGTAAATTGTAACTATCATCACTCTCTGCATCTGCATCTCTGGGGCATTTATGATTCTGTATTATGAACTAGATCCACTCAGATCTTATCAGATTGCTTGCACTGGATGGACAGCAGTTATTTACTGGTTTTGCCAGGTTTTGCGAAGTTCATGGCATAGAATCCTTAAGATATTTAAGTTTTTTTTTTTTTTTTTTTTTTTTTTTTTTGGATCAACCAAACAAGATTTTGAACTTAATTCACATTGTTTCTCTAAGATCATGTGAACCATATTTTTGGTGGGACGCCATTGCAGTAACATGATAGTTACAATTTACTGCATGTTGATTTACATTTACATTTATGCATTTGTCTTGACACTTTTATCCAAAGTGAGTTACATTGCATTCAACGTCCACATTTGAGCTACAGGAAGGCTTTGTTGTAATGGTGTCCGATGTAGCTGTCCCTAAGTGTCACAAGCCAGCTGGGGGTTAGTTGGTTCCAATGTCCCAACAGATGATTTCCCTTTTGTTTTCATTCATATTGTAGTGCATATTTATATTTTCATTTTTTGTTATTTTTTGCAAGCTCCCATTTTTATTTTAGAAATTAAATTATTGTTCCACTTATAGTCTTTGTAATAATTTTATAGTTAGTGATAATAGCCTTAATTGGAACTAGGTATGTTTCAAAAGACAAATGAATAGTTAAAATCAGTGGAATTATTTATTGCCATCACTGTGTTGTATGTTTGATGCAAGGGCATATGCCAGAAAATGATGTGGTGTTCCAGGATGCTTCTTGCGGTGAGACGTGATGCAGGCGGGAATCGCTGAAGAGAAACGAGTTGCAGTCAGGTTGAGTCAGATCGCCCAGGGTGGAGTGATGAACTGACAGAATGATGGATGCGGAGGGGAAAGTGTGCGAGGCTGGTAGAGGGCAGGAAAATGATTTGATGTGGTGATGCCAGTGTTCAGATCTGGAGTTGAGGTATGGAGTGATCACCTGTCTCCATTGAGACAACTTGTTTTGACCGAATTTTTGTAGTTGTCTAGCATTTTCCTGTTGGTACTGGAACATTTTCAAGAGATACAAACATAGTCATTTCTCAGACCTGACTCAAGATGGAGGTTTAAAGTTGGATGATCTAACAGCTAAAATAAATTTTTTTAAAACTGTGTTTTAGGCGTATAGACTTTATGTGGTTGCCTCCGTAAAGAGGGTGGGTTGATTCCTGGCTCCCGATCACAGCGCTGGAGCTTCCTGGCATTCCCTGCCCCTCTAGCGCTCAGCCATTGGATACAAAATGCTACATGATGTAAAGTTCCTGAATAACTGTGCTCCATTCAGAGATGTTCAACGTGAGAGCATGCATGGACACGTGTACATGCTGAAACACAGATGCATACTCAGATGTTAGCTCAGTCTTACACACACACACAGAGTCAATCCCAGTCGACATGCCAGTGGTGGAGCAGGAGCAGGAGGTCTGTTGGGCAGCCGGACAGGCCAGGTTTGTGTGCAGTCAAAGGGCTCTGTGTTTGAAGCGGGCTGATTACTCCCTGGACTCACAGCCCACATTTGGAAACTGTTAGAGGGAGATTGCAGGCTGCCATGGCTTCTACCAATCACTGCTTCTGCAGCTGGACTGCAGTTGATCCGCTCGCCCAGCATTTGCACCCAGTGGATGGTGGTGCCCCGTTTAGACCCCAAATTCTGATTGTGACCTCTTAACAGTACCATATGATATTGATTATAACTTTGGCAGATGTTTGCAAAAGTATCAATGATATACAAGGGTGTCCACGATAAATAAAAAGCTGTTTATGTTCATGTTGGTTTAGATTTTTTGTACTATTTTCAAGAACATTTTAAATCTGTTTAAGAGTCGGTGAACCACCAAGTAAGAAGTAGGCTAATAACATATTTTACTTGCATCGTTTTAACTAATGTACACATCTCAGTAAACTTTTAAAATAAACATTTCTTAAATATAATTAAAGATAATATATATTTTTAAACATCATCAATTATAAACTAAATATAATTAAATTTTTTGAGGGTTAAGTCTTTATGCCTTGTCAAAGAAGTTATAATGATCTGATATTTTAAGATGTAAACACAAAGTCATGAGAGTCTGCATGATATAATTTCCTGCTTTGTGTTGCACCACATGACTTTGATGGGCAAATCCTTTTTAAATATTAAATAGAGAAGTTATGCAATTCTGATATGAAATAATAAAAGATTGTGCCAAAGTACTTAAGGTTTAAAAAAAAGTCATTGAATTATGCTATTATATTCAGACACTTAAAACATAAAAAGATGTATTCAAATCATTGTATATATTAAGTAGCGATTTTTAAATCCAAGTATATTTTAATACAGTTGAGTTCAAAAGCTTACATCCCCCTTTCAGAATCTGCAAAATGTTAATTATTTTACCAAAATAAGAAGGATCATGCAAAATGCATGTTATTGTTAATTTAGTACTGACCTGAATAAGATAATTCACATAAAATGTTTACATATAGTCCAAAAGAGAAAATAATAGTTGAATTTATCAAAAAGTATACATCCCCTTGATTCTTAATACTGGGGTGTTACCTGAATGATCCACAGCTGTGTTTTTTTTTTTTTTTTGTGATAGCTGTTCATGAGTCCCTTGTTTGTCCTGAACAGTTAAACTGCCTGCTGTTCTTGAGAAAAATCCTTCAGGTGACGGTACCACAAATTCTTTGGCTTTCCAGCTTTTTTGTGTATTTGAACCCTTTATATCAATGTCTGTAATTTTGAAATCCACCTTTTCACACTGAGGACAACTGATGGACTCATATGCAACAATTACAAAAGGTTCAAATTCTCACTGATGCTCCAGAAAGAAAAACCATACATTAAGAGCCGGGGGGTGAAAACTTTTGAAATGTGTATTTTTTTTTTTAATTTTGTGTAAATATCATATTTTTTTCATTTAGTACTGCTCTTCAGAGGCTACAGAAGATAATAACATGTTTCCCAGAAGACAAAATGAGTTAAATTTACCCTGATCTTCACATTCAAAAAGTTTTCACCCCCCGGCTCATAATACACAGTATTAAGACAAGGAGATGTAAACTTTTGAACGGGGTTCATTTTTACCAGTTCAACTATTATTTTCTCTTGAGGACTATATGTAAGCATCTTTTATGAGAGAAATCTTATCTTATTCTAAGACTAAATAAACAATGTAATGCATTTTTTGTGTTCCCTCTTATTTTGGTAAAATAATTAACATTTTGCAGATTCTGAAAGGAGGGGGTAAACTTTTGACCTCAACTTTAAGTTGATTGAACAACACGGGGTTAGTATTTTCGAATATATGTGATGTTCTTACATGAGTTTGTACAAAATGACGAATGAAAATGAGAAGAGGAAATGTGGAGGGACTAAAGGAAGGATTCAATTGGAAAATGCACAAGCTTGCCAACCTCATCCAACAGGATGAAAATGTATTTTTTCCCCTTCCGTCACAAGGGAAACATATTTGCCAGGGAACAGTGTTCATCATTCTAATACAGGTGCTTTTAATGCTGTGGATGCCACATATATTACAGGCGTTTTAAAAATGTACTGGTAATAGATATGGTTGAAATATGTCCTGTTATGTAACTTGGCGAAATATCCAGGAATTGGCATTTTAAGAAACTAAAAGTGAAATGGTTCTTGATTACCTTTAAGTATGTTCAGAATGCGTGCCTCTGGGATATTCCAGGCATTGTTTATGTCTGTTAGCAATGATGGGAAGTTGGAGCTGTAGAAAGTAAGCAGGAGAAGATAAAAGTGACAAGAATTTTTTCCCCCTTATTTTTTTTCAGAATCAGTGCTGTTTCAAGTGTTGCAATTACTATACCTGGGGCTGAAGGAAGAAATAGGAAAAGTGTGTGTGTGTGTGTGTACTTGTTTAACCTACATCGGTGGTCCAAATGTCCCCACAAAGATAGTAAATCATAAAAATGCTGACATTGACAGGCTATTTTGTTGGGCCACTCAAGAAAAACAGCTTATTAATCATACTAACTGATTTTTGGAAAAAAATGCAGAAAGTTTTCTCTATGTGTCATGTTTAATAGTAGGGTTAGGGTTAGAGGATAGAAAATATGATTAGCTCAGTATAGTATTATACATGTATGGAAAGTCATCCTAAAGATATATAGTAATACTTTTATTCAATAATGATTAAGTAATCAAAGCATTCTTATCTAAACCATTATCAGAGTTTCCTCAATAATATTATGCAGCACAACTGATCTTAACATTGCTAATAATAAGAAAATGTTTCTTGAGCACCAAATCAGCATATTAAAATGATTTATTAATCCACCCAAAAATAAAAATTTGCTTGTTTTACTCACCCTTGAAGCACGGACCAGTAAAACTCAAGCTAATTTTCATTTTTGGGTGAACTAACCCTTTAAGGAACATGCGACACTGAAGACTAAAGTAATAACTAAGTTACTGAAGTTGCCAAAAAGGAAATAGTGTGAAATTTGTTCGAGGTTAACACCTCTCAGTCACACAGCCTTGCAGTTCACTAATCTATACATCCTCAAACTGTTTCTCTCTTTCTCACTTTGCTCTTCATGCTCACATGGTCAGTGAGGCCACATGCCTGGACGCCACCCTTCCTCTGTTCTTCTTGAAGCAACTGAAAGAAGCTCAGAGATCTCTAATCTCCTGCAGTATTGAAATACCACACAGTCCAGAGAGAATCCGAGAGAGAAAGAGAGAGCACAGTCATTATTACATACTTTTCAGGAGATAGTGATAGACCTCATTAACCCCACCTGTAACACCCCAGTGCCTCCACACTCTCATTCTCCATTAAATTAAGAAACACTGTCTCTGGAGAACATGCAGATCATTCTCTCTTGCTTTAAGAGAGTTTATGTTTAACGCTTGCTGATTGATCTCGACAGCTATTGAGATGATTTATTGAAAGCTGTGGGTGTTTTTAAATGTCTTTTAGGTTGTCATTTATCAAAATTGCATTTTAGCATGTAATCTGAGTGATACTGAGAGTTGATGAATTTTACATTTATGCTTGTAATGTCAAGAAGAGTGGTATGGCTTTTTTTTCTCCACTGTTTTCTACCCACTTCTTTTTTATCTATAAGTATCTCTCTCAACCTACATCACTGTTCTCACTTTACTTGCTTTCTCTGAAATAAGATGTGCTTTCCTCTCAGTTAGCGCATGTATGCATGAATGACTTCACCCCTTCTTGCTAGCTCATCTTTTTAGTGTTACTGTTATTATGCAGCTGATGTTGCTGTGTTTCCTCTTTGTGACAAAGATGAGGTCAGTGTCATGAAAATGAAGAGAAAGCATCATCACTAGCAGTTTCCCTGATTTTCTTCCTTCTGTTTTTAGAAAAATTGAATTGTCAAGTTCAGAAGTCAAACAACTTATATATGAGTTGTTTTATTTATTTATTAATTTATTGGTCATTTCCTTTTATTAAATGTTTTTTAAGATTTATTTTTTAGACAGGAAGCTAATTGGGAAAAGAGGCAGGATTGCTTTCTAGTTACTGATAGATTTCAGCTGATGTCTTGACTTTCCATGCTTTTTTGCACCTCCCTTTCTTCATGTGTTCAATACTTTTTCCCTGTGTCATTCCATTTTATTACACATAACTTAATTTCTGAACTTATTTGTTTTGTTTTCTCTGTATGTATGGATTACTTGGGTTGTTACCGACATCTGGTGAAAATTTCAAGTCAACAGCACCTATAGAAATATATTTACTGAGAAAAATGGTGACGTGTTCAATACATGTTTTACCCATATTTACGCTGCTCACGAGGCTGTTGGTCCCATGTTTTAAAAAAAAAAAACATTTTCTAAATTTGATACTTGTCTAAATAGTTTAAAACCATTATTTATTCATTTATTTGTTCATTCATTCCTTCCTTCCTATATAGCAACAATCATTTTCTATCGTCAAAAATAATTTCCTTAAATTAAATGAACTTCTTTTATACATTTTGTCAATTAAAATAATTTGAATATCAGTTAAACAGATAAAAATGCCTTAGCTTTTGTATTTTAATTGTTAAAGTTGAAGGTCAAGAAGACCTCTGTGAGACAAAAATCACTATTTTATGTGGTTTACAGACATTTATGTATTGCACTCTAGCTACTCTTCATGGTTGAGTAATTTGAAATTTTATAATATTACATGGAGCATGTTGGATGAAAATAAAGAGCACATATTAGTTCTCGCTACAGATTAAAACATCATATTTGTGTCTGTAATTCATTGAAACAATCATGGGATGCCAGAGAGTACCTTGTGGAAAGTGGCATAAATCTTTTCACCTTATGCTTTTGTGTGTCATACACTTGTGTATGTGTTTGTCCCTCCTTGTCTTTTTCCTTTGTTTTATGCTCTCTTTTGCTCTGAACATGACTTTTGCAGACAGGTTGACAAAATATGGCTGTGATCGTTTCCTGAGGAAATTACACCCACTTCCTTTCTCTCTCTCTTTCTTATTTCTTTATGCTTGCCTGCACTGTAGATGCTGCTCTTTGGAAAGCTTTGAAGATCTCAGAGACTTGGCTGATTAAAGCAGCCGATAAAACCCGAACACAAACATAGCTCCATTAGCGGTTATTTTAGGCCTGTGCTATCACACTGCTCCAGTGCAGAGGACAAGGCCATTGTCTCAAGTTCTCAACAGCTGCATACAGTAGTCTGGTATGCAAAGACTTTCCCAGCTATCTGCTTTTTTTGTCCAAAAGTTGGTGCACTTTCACTGTGAAACTCAATGTAGTCAGATAATGCCGTCATCGAGATTAGATCATAAGAAGCCTTTGTTTTATATTGGAGAATGATTAGACAAACGCATCAGCAGGATACTGAGCAGCAAACAAACCTTTTCAAATCTCTCCTGCAGTAAAGATCTCATATATATTCTTCTGAAGGTGGAGAATAATAAGGAAAGGAACACAACAGATAAACTGAGCTATAGATCGTTTGACTGCTGAGAACTGAATTCACTGTTATTCATTCAAAAGCGTATCTGGGTTTAGTTCTTCCACATTGGGTATCTGTTATTGATTTATTGGCTGATCTTGATGCTGTTGTTCTCGGCTCTTTATACTTGTATCGGATGGCCCATTCGGCTTTGCTCATGGTAGTGTGTGTGGCAGTATGTGCTCCGCTTTGTGTTTGTATTTACTTGTCTTGTTGACAAAGCACGCCATTCCAGCCTTTCATGATGTCGTGTCTTTGCAGGAGCTCGGTTAACTGGTGTTGGTGCGACCTACGACAGCATGGATTACGAAGACGCCCATAACGGGGTAAAGGCATCTGAAGCTGCTCGTATTTGTTTGTTTCCATTCATTCTTGATGTTCTTGTAAGGGGCCTCCATCTGATTTGGTAACAGAGATGGCGTAATCACAGTTTTCACCATTATTACAAAGCCAGCTAGAGCAAGAGTTTTCAAGGGGATTTTCAGGGGGCCTCAAGGGGTTGCTTGGGAGTTTGTGAAGAATTTAACAAAAAATGTGTAAAAAATATTTTTCCTTCATTAATTTTTTATAATATTATAATTACAGTTTTATTGGTAGTAGTATAGTTTTTAGTTTTAATTAGTTTTAAGATTTAATATAATAATATTTTCCTTATAATTGATTAATCATTTGTTTTGGTTTTAGTACAAATTTAGTACAATGTGCTTTGGAATCTAAACATTTTCACAGAAAAACAATATGTAAGAAAAAAATATGAATTAATTAAATTTATTTAATAAAATAGTTGTAATTGTTGTTATTATTATTAATTGTGTTATTTATTATAATACATTTAACTGTAATTATGTTTTTTTTTTCTTATTAAAGTTATTTGAATGAATAAAATAATATTTTCCTTGTAATAGATTACTAATTTATTTTGACTTTGGTAAAAAGAATGTTAAATAAAACGTAAATATATATTTACAGAATGTGCAGAAACATGGCAACTAAAATAAAAATTCACAGCATTTTATTATAATAGTGTTCTCATTACAATGGTATGTATATGACAGTCCCAGTCATAGTTATTTATATTTTGCATTGTCCTGTTTGCAAGGATAAACAATACGAAATAAATAATACATATATCTTATACAAGATAAATAATACATATATGATATATGTAAACCAGCTGAAATGTTTTGAAATCATCTGTACCCTACCCTTGAGTCTTGTTAAAATTTTAAATCCATGCCACCAAGATGCTCCTCTGTCGGTCACAGATTATGGAAAGTGAAACTTAAATCTAAAAGTGGTTGGATTTATTCACATTAGGGCTGTGTATTGCCAAGAATCTGGCGATACGATACGTATCACGGTACAGGGGTTGTGATACGATATGTTGCAATACATTGTGATATATTAGGATATTTCTTATTTTAGGAATAGGATATATTTTTAGGAAAAGCTGTCATTAAGAACACACCACCATATGCAAACCAAATTAAAAAAAAAAAAAAAAAAATGATTTAACCAGAACACAGTGGGATCTGCATTTGCAATAATCAGTCCCTGTAACATTCAGCGTTATTGAAACACTTTTTGTGCAGTATGTGTAAATGGGGGAAAAATAAAGTGCTTGCAGGATCCTTTAGTTAAATGTATAATACTTATAAAATGTATTTTATTAAAAAAGACCATATATATTTTTAGACCCTGCTTTAAAGGTTCACAGTTTAAGTTTACAATTGTAACATACAATGTCATAACATTTTGATCCGAACAAAATAATTACATCTGCTTAATATCAATGAAAAAATAAAGTGCTTACAGTAGGGATGGGCGGTATATCACATGTGATTGTCACGCGCATTTCGTTAGTAAAGCCGGTTCCCTGATTACCGCCAAATCGCCATCACCTGCTTTCAAATGGAGCGTCATTTAATATACAGATTCGTAGATCACTGACAAGCTACGCAATATCGCGTTCATTATCGCAGATGAATTACCTTCGATAATGAACGCGATAAAGCGTAGCTGGTCAGTGGACGTTACCACAAAAGCCCAAATGATGGCACACTTCAGCTTTGTACACCGAAACAGGAACTGGGACAATTCTTTCCTCCTCTATTACTATCAGCGAACTATATTAAAGCTAACATTAGTAGCGTGCCTTAATGCTAGTATATCCTGTCACTCAGGATTTGTTCAGAGACGAAGACTGCCTTCTAGTGGCTGGGATATAAACTCAAAACAAAACAACTGCCATAAATCTTGTATGATTTTTTTTTTTTTTTAAATATCGATATTCCGTTTTGAGAATCGATACAGTATCGCCAAACAAAATATCGCGATACTCACGTGTATCGATATTTTCTTACACCCCTAATTTACGTGTGATAAAATATTTATTTAATGCTTTTTTCTTTTTAGATTCTTATTTACTGCATTATCATAATAGGCTTGGGAGAAAACCAGTGGTTCAGTGTGAAATCAGACATTTGAGCACCCCCATATAGCCATCATAACACCTCAGCAAATATTCGATTGTGAGATTGATAGTCGAATCAGGCTTCTCCTACCAAAACATCGAATCTTCGAGTATTCGGGGTCATCCCTAGTTATGTTAGTGTATAACACTATTTTATCTTTCCATAACTGACTTGCTGGGACATGGTAGATTCAGAAATATTTACATAAAATCTAACAGGTGTATTTGTTTTAATTGAATCAATTTGTATATGACATGCATGTTATTGATGGGTAATAAATAGTGGTGCAATGGAGCATATTATTTTAGTTTTGGGTCTTTTTTCGGATTTTGAGTCATGGATCGGATATTTTAGCAAAAAAATAATGAAAGCTTACTTTAAGTACTTTTATAACACCGCCAAAACTACTAGCTTAACTAATAAAGGTAGTAATAAAACAAGAACAATTACACAAATTTCAAGATGACTACAAAAAAACACAGTTACAAAAAAAGTCAGTAACATTCAGGTGCAGAAATTTAATTAAGTTTAAAATAACATAATAGTGCTCACTGCACAAGTTAAATACAGATTCATTGTGTTATTTGATTAGCAGACAGAAACAGGTATTTATGGGCTGCTGTCTCTTTAAGACTAAATGCACGGTCCTAATACTGACACACATCTGTTTTTTTTTTCTCCGTTGTTTACGTTCACTTAAGACATAACCAACTGTGTTTACTAGAATACATGCCAAAACTGGTATTTTAACATAAAATTGTGTATATGTGAAAGAGGAATCAATTTGCTGTTCACGCGGTGTCTATCTCTGCATGTGCGTGCGGCAGTGGCTAAGCACAGAGAAAACAGTGTGTGAGTTAAAATTGTTTGGATGTGTAAACTGGCAAGACAAAACATGAGCAAATGATAAACTTTCACTCTATGATGGTTAAATCTAACAGTTAATCTGCGAATCGCATGCGTGCCGAACCATGGTACCTGATTCTTATGGATCACGGATCATCTATGATCCTTTGCACCCCTAGTAATAAAGGTTTTTATTTGTGTTATAAGATTAGAAATTAAGGACAACGAATGCACTAATTCACAAGGGCATACACTGTCAGACATTACAGCTGCTGAGACGCAAATGTTTCTGGATGCTTAATAAAATCAGGAATGTGCTGTAGTAGGTGGGGCGGCACAGCTGACTCGTTTCTCAATGTCTTTTGCCATGAGTTACACTCCTCCATATTCTCACCAGCCCGAGGGGGTCTGACCTTCCTGAGGGGGTCTCGCAGAGTCTGGGCCGTGCAGTTGAAAACAAAACAGAGATATGAGACACTATCATGGACCCTCTCTGTCGTGACTCTTTCTGCTTTCTGTATTATGCCAGTAGGTGGCAACAAGTGACGTTGTGATTATGAATCATTCACTGAATCATTGATTCAACTGTTTTGTTCAAAAATTCATTCAGAACAAAACACCACTGCTGTGTGTTGCTCTGACATGACTAAATGTTGATCTATGTTGATACCTATTTCTGCTTAAAGTGATAGTTCATCTAAAGATGAACATTCTGTCATCATTTATTTACCCTCATGTTGTTCCAGACCTGTATGACTTGCTATTTGATACAGGTTTGGCACGACATAAGGGTGAGTAAATGATGACAAAATAATTTTTTGACTAAATTATAAATGTTTAGTAAACACATGCATGTTTTATCTGAGATTAAAACGTTTGTACAGGGAAAACACTAGCATGATTTGTGCTTGTAGTGTTCGTCACAATTGCTTGTTTGTTTCTACTAAAATAAACACTGTTAGTCTGTTGGATTGCTGGAGTTCGACTTGCACAGGGATTTTCAGCTTCTTTCCACTGAGTTATTATTAGTGCACAACAGCGACAGAGAAAATTTGTTCTTAGCAGCTCTCACAGTAGAACACTGTTACATTTACAGCCAATGGCCAAGATTCATTGGACTGCTTTGTGGAATATTCCTCTGATTGAATTGAAGTTTGTCAACAGGTAGAAAGAAATGGAAATATGATCACAGTTTTGCCTGTGTTATCTTTTTGTGAAACAGTGCGCTGCATTTAGGTGCTGGAATATGAATATTCATTCACTCTGCTCCGTGTTTAAATGTTCTTCTTGGCTCCCTGAGCTCCGGTTCAGAGCATGAATGTTTTAGTTTAGCCTCAAGTCAGAATGTTTGTGGCAGCTTCTCATTGTTTTCAATTCTTTTTTCCTTTAATTAGAAATGATCACTTAATGGCAGTATAATGTTATACGTCATCCTTATCCCATCAGGTCATCCTTATCATCCTGTAATGAAACAGTCCATTTTGTCACTCAGTCTACTGATATAAAAAGCAAATCCTACAAATGTTGTTTTATAATATTGTGTCTATTTATGCTTTCTTCATCTTTGTCTCTCGACAGCGCGGGCCGTCAGGTGCTCAGAGTTCAAATCCAGCCATGAACATAATTGGAGCAGAGGATGAAGACTTTGAGAATGACAAGCAACCTGTGAGTGATACATTAGCTCAGAACTAGTAGGGATGGGGATAGTGAGGATTCTGGTTCTTTTGGAATCTTTGAGGTAGAAATATTTGGAATAATTTTTTCTTATGTATGTTACTAATTTAAAGAGATATAGCTAATTATAAATACATTTAATGCAGTTCTTAAAAAAGGTGTTTAGACAAAGTTTATAAAGTAGTACAGAAGCAGCATAAATGCAATGCAATAATTTGTAAGTGTAATAAATATAAATGCTATACTAAAACAATTATCATATAAATAAAACAAGCCTTAAATAATTGGTTGTATCTATTAGGATAGGATCTATTTATTTTTTTGGAAGAAAATTAACACTTTCCAGCAAGGGTGCATTAAATTGTTCAAAAGTGACAGAAAGCAAATGTGAAGTGTTAAAAAATATATATATATTTTTAAATTAAATGAATGCTGCTCATTTGAACTTTCTTTTCATCAAATGATCTTGGTTTCTTCAAAAATATATTTAGCAGCAAAACAGTTCAGCATTGATCATAAAAATGTTGCTTGAGCATCAAATCAGTATATTAGAATGATTTTTGAAGGATCATGTGAAACTGAAGACTGGAGTAATGGCTGATGAAAATTCAGCTTTGACATTGCAGGAATAAATTACATTTTAAAATAAATTTACAGTTTCCAAAAAAATACAATTACATATTAATAAATGTTAAAATAAACATTTAAACAAATCTTCCCTTTTTTTATTATTGTTAATTTTTATTCACTTTTTATCTCAGATGGTGGATGATCAGTGCAGTCACTTTAACAGCATTGAGCTGTTGAAGTCCAGGCCCACCCACCTACTGGTCTTCATTCATCATGTCATGTTACAGTTTGACTGTGCTCCTGTGGTAAGAACTTAAACGATGTGTGCCTGTTTATTTTTGTCAGAGCATATGCATGCATTTACTTTAGTATGTGAGGCTCATGTGTTTCTTACAGTACCTCTTGTTCAGCTATGAATGGTATGTGTGTGTTTGGAAAGGGGTGGGTGTGTCATGTATGTAGATAAAGCCCTTTTCATGTGATTTAATGCATGAGTATTTCTTTCTTATTTGGCATGCAGCCAATGTGATCTACCCCAGGTACCGTCTCCCAAATCCCAAATCCTTCATCTCTTTCTACATTTAACTTCAAAACTGTTCAAATAGGATAAATCTCACAGATGTTGATGTTCAGGAAAAAAAAAAATTATTTAAAGCATTAATTTGATTTAGTGATATCTGTGGTCAAGGCAAAAATAAATGAAGGTGGATGTCTTACCCTATACTGTTTTCCTTTTGTGTACCTATATATTATTGAGTTTGACAAGCTATGTTTGCTTTCAGATCCAACAGGTACTATGTTGTGTTCATTAATTTTAGATTGGTCAATTTGTCCCTGTCATGCCTCCCAATACTGTTTTCTCACTGGTCAGCATGTGCTCTGAAAAAGTTTCTGAAATTTCAAAATGTTTAGTTGCCTCTCCATTCAGTCATGAAAGCCCACATGTATGTAACATAGCACGTATTACTATCCCTCTATTCTTGGTGTCTAAATCTGTCAGTTTTGTTGCGCTTGTCTTTCTTTAATCTCGATCTCTCTCTCTTTCTTTTCCCCTTGTCTTAGCTATGCTACCTTCATGCTGACCTCTTCAAGAACTTCAATGCCAAAGACACCAAGAAGCACTTTGGGGAATTTTACAACACTTTCCTGGAAAAAGGAGCGGTATGTGAACAAGAAGAGTTCTAGACATTCGGCTGTCAAGTTTGTTTATCACTTTACAAGTCTGCCTCTTTGTTCTGTCACACTTTTCAGTCCACCCCTCGTTTTATTGTCTATGTTTTTGTTAGACCCCCTAAAGGAATGCTGGGAATTTTTTTGAAGCTGTATTTTATTTATCACACAGGTGATCTGCTGTCCGTCAGTCTTTTCTTTAAGCGTGTTTTCTTTCAAAGTGAAGAAAGCTGTCTAATGTTTTAGTATATTGTTTTCTAAAATATTGAGGCAGATCCATATGAATATGATTTGTAAAGACATTTCTGGTAAAAGTGCAGAATGGTAGTCGATGCATAACCATCACATTTCCATGGATGGCTTTTTATCAGTAAGAGTTTTAAAAATAGATTTATTTATAAATCATAAAAATAAAAAAAAATGTACAAATGTTCCACGTAACGTATAAGTAATAGAAGGTCATAAATACTGAATGAACAGTAATTATAATAGAATTAACAGAAAGCTGTTTAAAATAATTTTAGACAAATAGAAATAAAATGAATATGAAATTTGCATTAAAATGAATAAAATTTTTGTCAAGTTGGGCTGTTTTTGATTACAGTAATGAGATTTATAGTTTTTTATCATATTTGGTATGGGTGAGATTTATAGTTCTTTCTGACTATATTTTGAATACATCTGACATTCATTAGATGTCATTAGAAATGGACAGTATGTTATCCTGTTCTTTCTTTCAATTTCATACGATATTAGGTCCTCATTTTCCCTCTTGTCTGTTTCTTTTCATCGTTCAAAGTTTTTGATCTTTCCCTCCAGTCTGTCTGCCTGCCCCTTCTGTCCAATGTAACTTTATTTCTCTGCATTTTCTATCCGTTTTAGACATGTATCTGAATGTTTGCCTTACCCTGATTTCCTGCTTTGGGTCATGGGAATGACCTCCCCTGATGAATGGCTGCTTTTTCCCCCCTTTTCATGTTTTATTTTTATGTTGAGTCTTTCTTTTTCTTTTGAATATTTCTCTTTCTCTGCACATTTTTTGAGTTGACATTAGGGCTATGGAGGTGTGGACTGAGCTCAAATTAAATGGAAGAAAGTAGTTCTCTGGTTATTTATATTGTTGTGACCTCTGGTGGTGCTGTAATGTATTACATGTAACACTGGAGGTATATACAATATAAAACATTTAACTTGTATTTTATAATGTCCTCCACACTTGATATAATTTTATTTATTTTAAATATGTAGTTAATTGTAATTTATTTGTCATTTTCCTTTCTATATGTATGCTAATTCTATGATTTGTTTTATTTAAAAAAGAAGCTATATATAGTGAAGTGACGTGACATTCAGCCAAGTATGGTGACCCATACTCAGAATTAGTGCTCTGCATTTAACCCATCCGAAGTGCACACACACAGAGCAGTGAACACACACACATACACTGTGTACACACACCCGGAGCAGTGGGCAGCCATTTTATGCTGCGGCGCCCGGGGAGCAGTTGGGAGTTCGATGCCTTGCTCAAGGGCACCTAAGTC
The DNA here is from genome assembly GCF_018340385.1 of Cyprinus carpio. Taxonomy (NCBI): domain Eukaryota; kingdom Metazoa; phylum Chordata; class Actinopteri; order Cypriniformes; family Cyprinidae; genus Cyprinus; species Cyprinus carpio. The sequence goes on along the minus strand of NC_056612.1, from coordinate 15,507,266 downwards.
GTGGTATTGAAGGTGGAGAGAGAACTGTACATGCACTCCCCCCACCCACAATTCCTGCCGGCCCGAGACTCGAACTCACAACCCTTCGATTGGGAGTCCGACTCTCTAACCATTAGGCCACGACTTCCCCCCACGACTTCATATAGATATACATTATATGAACATTCTAACACGATCTACTGGTTAAGTCAAACCAGCATAGCAATTCGTAATGCTGAGCCCTGATTTGGTCCGTTTCAAGTTTTTGGATTGAAGTATTTCCAACACATTCCTTCTGTCTTCCAGATTCTCAAAGTACCTATGCCAAATACCATAGCCTCTGAACTGGGTGAGTGAACTTCTGTCCAAATCAGATCACTGCACTTAATGTTAATATTGTAGTATTGCTGTAGTTACATAAAATTCATTCATCTCTCTCACTGTGGTCCTTCAGATCGCATGCGTCCAGAAATGATCAGTGAAGATCAACAAAAACGCTATGTTCATGAAATACAGTTCATGCAGAGTACAGAGATACTGCGGCAGCTGGACGACTTCAGGTGAAAGTCTTTCAAAATAAAGTGAACCTGGAGCACTTGGCATTCACAATGCACATTATCTTTACATATGTAAGATTACATTTTTGTAAAGTCTTGGAAATGCTAAATGTCAGGCCCTGGGTAACAAGCACTCATCTATCCCTGGTGTCCAATTACGATACCGGTCTACCTGTACTTTTTCCCCATATTAGGCAGAAGAGGATGATGGGAATGACTCCAAATGAGCGTGAACTAAATGACGTGGAATCCCATCGTCCAACCGACCGCATCCCCATGGAGATGAAGGAGAAGGCAGTAGCTGAATCCTTGCTGGAAAAGATGGTAGAATCCAAGTAAGAACTGTTATTATAGAAATATAATTTACTGTTATTATAGAAATATAAATTTCATGTCTGTATATTACTACCAGAATTGGTATTAATTCATCCCTAGTTGATGGAATTAGCCCATCTGTCAGTTTTCAGTGTGTCTGTTTTCTCTTTGACTCTCTTGTCATGGTTGAGAGAGAACCAGCAGGTGCTCTGGTCTTGTCTGAAACACAGAGCCAGACCTTTGCCTTTTGCTGCCCTCCGCAGTGCCTAACCTATAATCCAAGCCTGATTTTTAACTGTCTGCTGTGCTTTTTTTTTTTTTTTTTTTGGTGGCCTGCTGAGTCAAACAGCATGTATGCAGTGGGGAAGAGAATCACAAATATTTCTCCCTCTCGATTCGCTTAGAGAGAATACAACTATTGTCAAATCTGCATTCACAGTGGATCAGAACCCCGAGTCTCTGTCGATATTCACTCACCGGCTGCTAAGTGATGCCTATTGAATGTGTCATACTGCAAAGGATCTTCTTGCTGCTGGGCTATTTGACCCCTTGCAGTGAATTCTATAATAGCAGTATCAGAATTCACTCCACTCACTGTTGTGCTTTATATGCAGTTCAATTAACTGAGGATCAGCTGACGTATTCATTGAAGCCACATTCTAGGCTCTAAAATTGTTCTTTTGTTGTGGATCGGGCCTTTCTTTGCTTAAACTGATGCAACTCCGTCACCTTTTGAAAATGTAAGACAAAAGATAAATGGCTGCTTACTTGAAGTGGGCGTGGTTCAAAAACAAAATAGTTTTTGTCTTTCATGACACACAGATATTTAGGAGATATGTAGTGCAATCACCAGGCTGCTCTTTTCCCTGAACAAAAAGGACAAACAAAACAAAATAATAAGTGTAGTTTATCAGATTTGTCTGCTATAATCCTATTCTTACTTTGTAGGGATGCACGGTATATCAGTACCATATTGATTAGCTGCCAATAATAGAGATTTTTCTAAAGAAAACATTTGTTATTATTAGATGTTTAGTTGTTGCTTATTATTACAATTTTTTTATACTGTTTTAATGTAAATGAAGTAACTGGTAAAATCATTGATTTTATTTTTTAGTGATTTAAGTGTGTGCGTGTGTGTGTGTATATATTTGTATGTGTACAGTCTTCGATTTCATGTGAACTGTTCCTTTAAGCAAAGCAACTTGGGTTCTTTAATTGTCAGGCATCGCAAAGGGTGGATGAGTGCAGATTCACATTATAGGGTGAACACTGGGCTGTAAGCATTAATATTACACCCCACGGAAAGTGAGGACCCCCATGCAGGAAGTGAGACAGGAGGAGACCGCTGAGCCTTTCGCCTCCGTTGACCACACATTGCCAATCTGGATTCAGTTCATTATTTTTACACAATGAAAGCCAGCATGGATGAACTGATGCTCACTGCCCACTGTATAGTAAAAGAACCACACATGTCCCTCTGTTGAAAGCTTTATCATGTGTCCCATCTGTACAGATAAGTGTAGTTCATTACTTCATATATGAAAGCAACAATACATACTGTATACAGTAGCATTCAAAAGGCAGCATTTTTTAAAATCCCAAATACAGTAAAAATAGTAATATTATGAAATGTAATTGCAATTTAAAAAACATTTATTTCTATTTTAATATATTTTAAAATATAATTAATACCTGTGATGGCAAATCTGGATTTTCACAGCCATTACTCTGTTAATGTCTCGGCATGACTGAGAAGAGTGAGTCAGATGTTGATTCAGTAATGCCCAAGTAAGGATTTATCAAACTGTGATTCTTTAAAAGAACTGGCTTATAAGAGTCATTTGTTTAGGAATCAGAAGCTCAATATGCAGCCAGACTGAATGATGTGGTGTTTTCGCATTATATTGCATTTATTTTGCAGTCTCTATACTTTAACGTTTGATTCAGACTCCATTTGTTTTAGTGCTCAGCACTCGTGATTCATGCAGTCCAAGGTGGTTTGGATGCTCTGTCTAGGCACACCCTTTCTTTCTATTAAAAACATACCACGTTACAACTTGAAGTCTGTCCTATTAATCCCGAAGAAAGAAATGGTGGCAGAGAGAGAGGAAGTGGTAGAGAGAGGATGGAGTCAGAAATGCCACGCTGGCAGGAAGTCTCTGCTTTCTGGCTCTCTGCCAGAGAGAATGATAGAAAGGGGGATGAGGCAGGGGTCACGTTTGAGGCCAGCAGAGAAAGGAAAAGAGCAAGGGACAAAAGCCTGTTTGCAGTGAGACAGGATAGTTAATATATGCTAGACTAAAGTGACACTGTAAAGAGATATAGAGGCTGCATGGACAAAAACATGCATGGAAGACATTGTGTCTGACGCATTCAATGACATTATTAAAGATATAATGCATCCTCCGAGATTCACACGGATTCTTTTGATGTCTAGTGGTCTCAATATGGGTATTCAGTCTTCATATGCTTTCACACAATTGTCCTCTGTTTTCCCAAACACTATCCACTTCCTCTCGCACAGTTCTTTTTTTTCCCCCTCATTCATCCTCCTCCCTCAGTACAACAGTAATGACCTCACTTACAGACGCTCACATTGGCTGCACTCTTGATCTGAGAGGCGGATCAAGGTTTTTGATTGGCCAGACGCTGGGGATTCCTTATCACACTCCTCCTTTTTTATTATCATAGGAAAACATAAGTATCCAATTTCCATGTTCTTGCATGCCGGTTGCATCAGGCAAAAACACAGTTAAATAGCAAGTTCCACCGCCGGAGCACTTCGCTTGCTTCTGGACATCGCCTTAGGACAACCTCAGTGCCTTAGGAGAGTGCCATCATAGTTTTTGCAGTTTGAGAAGATAGTATAGTTCAGATATCTAGTTTTGCAAGAGACTGTTTCATTGCATTTTTTTGAATTAAAAAAAAAAAATTGCCTGAGTGCATTTTTTGATGCACCAATATTTTTTGTAGATTTTTTTTTTTTTTTTTTTCATTTCATTTGCAAGTGACAGAATATGTTCATTAGTTTGAATTCTACAAACAATACAACAGTTACTGTCATTTTGAGTCAGGAAAAGCTCGAAACCTTTAGATTCCACCGTCCTAAAACAGAGTTAAAAACCGGTCGAGAACGAGGAAGAAAAAATGTTACTTAACTTTAAGCGGTGAGTCCTTTAGACCAGCATCGTGCTGCATTTTTCCTTTGATATCCCTCTAATTATTTCCTGATTTGTTTTTTGCAGTCCCTCAATTGTTGCCGACAAGGACAAAAGGTGAGTCTTTTATCTTTCTTTTTTTTAAGTACAGATGCAGAATGCATGTCTTTTTCTGTGATCATTGTTGCGTTATAGATTGGTGTGTAGTTTTGTGTGTTTACTTTGTTTATATAATTAAAGTCATCAAACAGTCAGTTTTATGTAGTTGTAAAAGTATATATTTACTTTTCTGTAGTTGTAAACCCATCTTTTCAAAATAAAAATTAATCTTTTCAAATGAAAATTTTATGAAGTTATCAGTCATTCATAACAGTTTATGTTGTTCATTTGGTTGGATTGATTTGATTGCTAAGAAATGCAAAATAAGCATGTATTATGAAAAGAACTCCAGGCTGAAGTTACATTGTGCACAGTGTGCCCATGAGAAAGACTGTTAGTGAATACTTGCAGCTGTTGCAGTTGTTCATTTTGTCATGCACAGCTGTGTCACTTAATCTATGTGTGCATGAGACAATGGACATGCACATGTGCACAGTCTCCTCCTCCAGACTTCTGCCCCTCCCCTTTCCAGTCCTCCTCCCTCTCCATCCTCTCTTTCTCCTCTTTCATTGGAGATTCTGTTGTGTGAAGGAAATGGCTTAATGGCAGTTAAAGATCCCCTCTGAGGCACTTTGAGGCAATTTGATAGTACACTCGAGGGATTGAACTGACTTGCTGCAGATCACATGACTTGAGTTACACAGAGGAAAATACCTCTGCAAATGTGACATTCATACATTTTTGTATGAACTCTGAGGGCTAAAAATATACACTGCCATTTAAAAGTTTGTGGTCAGTAAGGTTTTTTTTTTTTTTAAAGAAATTGAATTATTCTGCAAAGATGCATTAATTCGATCAAAATTGACAGTAAATACATTTTATAATGTAAAAAAAAAAAAATTCATCAGAGAATCATAAAAAAATAATGTATCATGGTTTCCACAAAAAAATACATTTTAGCATCACCAAGTTTATTTCTGCTTTCTGGCTCTCTGCACAGAGAGAATGATAGAAAGGGGGATGAGGCAGGGGTCACGTTTGAAGGCCAGCAGAGAAAAGGAAAAGAGCAAGGGACAAAAGCCTGTTTGCAGTGAGACAGGATGGTTAATATATGCTAGACTAAAAGTGACACTTGTAAAGAGATATAGAGGCAGGCATGGACAAAAACATGCATTGGAAGACAATTGTGTCTGACGCATTCATGACATTATTAAAGATATAATGCTGCCTCCGACAGATTCACACGGATTCTTTTGAGTCTAGTGGGTCTCAATATGGGGTATTCAGGTCTTCAATATGCTTTCACACCAAGTGTCCTCTGTTTTTCCCAAACACTATCCACTTCACTCCTCGCCACAGTTCTTTTTTTGTCCCCCTCATTCATCATCTCCTCCCTCAGTACAACAGTAATGACCTCACTTACAAGACGCTCACCAATGGCTCTGCACTCTTGATTCTGAGAGGCGGATCAAGTTGTTTGATTGGCCCGAACGCTGGGGATTTCCTTATCCACTCCTCCTTTTTTTATTATCATAGGAAAAACATAAGTATCCAATTTCCATGTTCTTGCATGCACGGTTGCATCAGGCAAAAACACAAGTTAAATAGCAAGTTCGCACCAACCGCCGAGCACTTCGCTTGCTAGTTCTGGACAATCGCCTTAGGACAACCTACAGTGCCTTAGGAGGTGCCATCATAGTTTTTGCAGTTTGAGACGATAGTATAGTTTCAGATATCTATTTTGCAAAGGGAGACTGTTTCAATTTGGCATTTTTTTGAATTACAAAAAAAAACTTGCCTGAGTGCCATTTTTTGACTGCACCAATATTTTTTTTAGTATTTTTTTTTTATTTTTTTTTTTCACTGTTCATTTTGCAAGTGACAGAATTATGTTCATTATTTTGAATTCTAACAAACAATACACAAACAGTTACTGTCATTTGAAACGTCAGGGGGCGAAAAAAGCTCGAAACCCCTTTAGATTCTCCACCGTCCTAAAAACAGAAAACGTTTAAAAACCCCGGTACGAGAACACGACAGAAGAAAAAATGTTACTTACACTTTTAAGGCGTGAGTCCCCGTCCCTTTAGAACAGCATCGTTGCTTGCATTTTTTCCTTTGATATCCCTCGCTAAATTATTTCCTGATTTGTTTTATTGCAGCTCCGCTCAATTGTAGAGTGGGCGAGCCAAGGACAAAAGGTGAGTACTTTTGATCTTTATCTTCTTATCTTTTGTTTTAAGTGCAGATGCAGAATGCACATGTTCTTTTCTGCTGATCATTGTTGCCCTTTATAGATTGGTGTGTAGTTTTGTGTGTTTACTTTGGTCTATAAGTTAAAGTCATCAAACAGTCAGTTTTATGTAGTTTTAAAAGTATATAGTTAAATCTTTCTCGTATGTGCGTAAACCTCATCTTTTCAAAATACAAAATTAATCTTTTCAAATGAAAATTTTATTTTTTATGAAGTTTATCAGTCATTCATAACAGTTCTATGTTGTTCATTTGGTTGGATTGATTTGATTGCTAAGAAATGCAAAAATAAGCATAGTATTATGAAAAGAACTCCAGGCTGAAGTTACCTTGTGCACAGTGGTGTGCCCATGAGACAAGACTGGTTATGAATACGCTTGCAGCTGTTGCAGTTGTTCATTTTGTCATGCACCGCAGTGTCACTTAATCTATGTGTGCATGAGACAATGGGCATGCACATGTGCACAGTCTCCTCCTCCAGACTTCTGCCCCTCCCCTTTCCAGTCCTCCTCCCATCTCCATCCTCTCTCTTTCTCCTCTTTCATTGGAGATTCTGTTGTTCTTTTAAAGTGAAGAAAATGGCTTGATGCCAATTGAAGATCTCCTCTGAGGGCAATTTGATAGTACACTCGAGGGATTGAATTGACTTGCTGCAGATCACGACTTGAGTTACACAGAGGAAAATACCTCTGCACCTGTGACATTCATACATTTTTGTATGAACTCTGAGGGCTAAAAATATACACTGTTTGTGGTCAGTAAGGTTGTTTTTTTTTTTAAAGAAATGAAATGAATTTTTCTGCAAATATGCATTAATTCGATAAAAATTGACAGTAAATACATTTTATAATGTAAAAAAAAAACATTCATCAGAGAATCATAAAAAAATTATGTATCATGGTTTCCACAAAAATATGGTCAGCATATTAGAATGATTTCTGAAGCATCATGTGACACTGAATACTAGAGTAATGTCTTTTGGGAAATTCAGCTTTAACATTACAGGAATAATTTACATATTATATTTTACAGTTTACATTTTTTATTATTTACATTTTTTTTATTCTACTTTAATATATTATTTAAAATTTGAATAATATTTTATAATTTTACTATTTTTACTCTTTTGACAAAATAAATGCAGCCTTTTTGAGCATGAAAGACTACTTTCAAAAAAGCAGTTATGTGTTTATACATACAGTCTATGCAATTGTGAATTTTAAGCACTTAGTTTTCATAAAGCATATCGTAATTGAATTTTGTGGACATCTGAGCTTATTTAGAATACCAAAAATACCAACATTTCATGAACCACCCTAAAACTCATCAAGTGTCACAGAAGCCCTAAGTGACATGACTTTTTTTGCAAAATTACATTGTTGAAGTGTTGCTGATGACACGTTAAAGGATTACTCCACCCCAAAACGAAAATTTTATTAATCACTTACCCCCATGTCGTTCCAAACCCGTAAAAGTTTTGTTCATCTTCGGATCACAATTTAAGCTATTTTGGGTGAAAACCGGGAGGTTTGTGACTGTCCCATAGACTGCCAAGTAAGTAACACTGTCAAGGTCCAGGAAAGTATGAAAAGCATCGTCAGAATAGTCCATCTGCCATCAGTGATTCAACCGTATAGTTATTAAGTGACGAGATTACTTTTTGTACGTAAGAGAAAACAAAAATGATGACTATATTCAACAATTTGTCTCTTCTGTGTGTCTCTCTGCATCACCGTTGCGCCATTTTGGAGAATATGAGCTGAACGCAGGCAGCGTACTCTCTTCTGTATCAGTCGCACCACAAGGATACGTTTTCTACATGTATTTACGGTTTGATTTGAAAGAAAACAGCGCATCCGTGTGACACGGCTGACACAGAAGAGAGTACGCTGCCTGCGTTCAGCTCATATTCTCCAAAATGGCACTAAGGTGATGCAGAGAGACACAGAAGAGACGAATTGTTGAATATAGTCGTTGTTTTGTATTGGAGTAACCCTTTAAGTTATAAAGCGGCTTTTTTCGGTATTTTCAAAATTCAATATTCTTTGTAACCTGTTCTGTTCTTTTTACTTCCTTCAGTAACTGCGTCTTTGGAGCAGTTGCCTTTTATATGAAGCACCTTGGTGTCAAGACCAGAGCACTTGACAACAAGAAGACAAAGTCAGGATGGCGGCCCTCTGTCCCTTCCATGCTGAAGGTTAGTTGATATGCTCCATAGTTTATTATACAACATAATTCCTCTGATTTTTCATTTTACAAACTGAATTTGTGTTATCTTGTCTAATAGTGTTGTTTCCTTTTCTGTTGAACAGCCATGGGGAACCAACAAACTCAACAAACCCGACAAAAAAACAGAACAATTCTGTACGTACTCAATGAAATATCTTTTTCTCTCTCTCTCTGAGAACATGTGCTATTTTTATATCACGCTATTTTTGAAAAAATGTGTATTATTTCACTGTGCATTCAACCATTTACACTAATTACCAATAACATCTCAGACACCTGCTAAGATCATTGAGACCAATGTAAAGAGAAACCAGAAGGTGCTTCCGTAGCTTATAATATGAGAAACATTCTGCATATATTTACTGAAATACCTGCAAGATCAAAGATGGATGTAAAATTTAAAGGAACTTGTTTCTGTTGCTATGTTTTCCTCTTGCAGATGATGGTAAGCAAACTAGATTGGACTTTGAAGGTATTATGGTCTGTTCTTTGGGTAGATTCTGTCCTCTTGGATGGTACATTCCCTTGCTAATCAAATCTAATGCATGTTTGCATGTTCCACTTCAAACTCATGGGTTTGTCTGTAGTTTTCGTTTCCTTATCAATCCATTTAGCAAATCTGATTTGGTTTTTTTTTTGGTTGAGGTGACTTTGGTTGTGATGTTTTAAAAAAGTGTTTTTAATGCTTGCTTACAAATCTTTTATTGATCTTAATATACCACAGGTGATGTATTCACGGACAGATTTCAGTTTTTTTTGTGTGTTGTTTGTTCGTGTTTGGGTCCCTATTTTCTTAAGATTTATGGGCTTGATGGACCTTTTGAAATGCCCTTGCCCAATGAATGACTAACACTGTCGGATCAAACTCCTGATTGCCCCTTCTCCTTCATCTAGTTGTCCATCTGTCATGTCTTCTTGTTAGAGCCACACAATGATCATCTGTCAATCTTTAATGATTGTTTATAATTGTGCATGTTTGACATGTTGCTTTTGATTCTTCTTCTCATCTGTTATCTCTTACTTTCTCTTGGTCTAGTAAAGCAACACAAACCAAATGTCCCACCTATTCGAGGGTCCATAAGCGAAAGCAGCGCCACTTCAGGGCGGAAAACTGCTGTGGCAATGTCAGGTAGCACACATGGCTCAGAGAGTGAAGAGTTGACCGTCAGCGTCAGTGTGACTCCTAGTCCCGACTCTCAGAGTGACACAGGTGAGGATCAGAAAATCCCTCTCATGTGTTTTAGATTTAAGCTCATTGGACATGCGGGAAATCAACTAACATGGTGTATGTGAGTCGTCTGGAAATATGAATGGGAATGAAAATAATATATAAAAAGCTGCAATGGCACCATACTTAATCAGTGATTAACCAATATTATAAATTGTGGCTGATACAGACAAGCAAATAATTATTTTCATGTTATGGCCGATAACCAATGACTGGCTAATATCCTAATTTTGTACTCTTGTCTAAAAAAAAAAAAAAACGGACTAAAATCAATCATTTTAATGGCTATTAGAACAACAATTTGTTCATAATTATACAAAAAAGTCTTATTTATATTTATAATGTTCATTCTGAAAAAAAAATCATTATGTATATGCATTATGTAATTAGTGTTTTTAATGATTAAAAAGTTAATAGCAGGTAATCTAAATGTAAAAAAATCTGTGTGCAATGTAATGTTATTTTAGAAATATTTATATTCTATTGTTTAAAATGGTCTTTTATGTTCTCATTTAAATTAAATTTTAAGTACTTATGTGATGATATATACATATACACACACACAGTATATATGCATGTATATGTATATATGTATATTTATATATATATATATGTATGTATGTATGTGTGTGTATATATATATATATATATGTATATATCTATGTGTGTGTGTGTGTGTGTATATATATATATATATATATATATATATATATATATATATATATATATATATATATATATATATATATATATATATATATATATATAAATATAAATATAAATATTACACATTTATGATAAAAAAAAATGTTTTAATAGTTTAAGTTTCAGTTAACAATAATAATATTGTTAATGTACAATTAGATCTCAAATATGAGCTGATAGCAATATAATCTTTTAAAAATCTGTAATATCGGCTGATAACTGGTATGGTACCAGTATATCATGATACATAGATTAATTGTGAAGCAAACAACAAATGCAAATAAATAAGGCTACAAGTGGACTTTGATATTATTAAATGTCCCCCTAATGTTTTATGTGCAGAAATGTTGTCTCTTTTCTCCTGTAGGTGTCAACAACAATCGCTCAGACCCCAAACCAGAAGGTGGAGATGCATCTCCTGTCAGTACTGGTGGGAGTCTCTCCATCTGTGAGCCTCTCTCTGTCATTGACATGCCTCCAGATGACAGTCAGGACAATGGCAGGTAAGAAAGAAGGAAAAGGAATGAGAAGCAGATATAAAAACAACTCATATGAAAAATGAAAAACATTAAACAAACATTTAGCATACTTTTTAAGTAGTACAAAAGTAGTTACAGTCTTACTTTGTAACAACATAACTAAGGGAGGGTGGAAAAACTCCCTGCCTGCTTTGTCTCGGGAGTGTGCTGTGTCCCTCCTGTGCTGCTGCTCCTGCTGCTGCTCGCAATATACGCTACCCTCCTTAAGGACAACAAAGACCAAGACAATCCCTTACTGCGCATACACGCCTCCCTCCCTTTCCCCTCCTATCCTAACTCTCTTTCTTCCTACTTAAATTTTTTTACTCTGCATTTTGTCACCTCCTTTTGTTTTTTTACCTCTTTGTCTGTTTGTTCCTTGTCCCACTTGATGTTTTTCAGTGTCAATCATTTTTGTTAGCTTTCAGTTTACAGTTTATCCGTACTGCAGTCTTTCTTCGCATCCAGTCAGCGCTATGTCCCGCAATGTTGCGCCAAGGCTCGACGCTATGAAAATAAGAAGATTCTGTCTGAATTTGAGCAAACATTATTACTGCCCAACTATTTGAAAGGTTATGTTTTTGCTTCTTCATTAAGTAGGTAGATATTTAGCAGATGCTGTCATCCAAAGTGACTTACTGTGCATGTATGACAAATTTTGCTGGAGTAACCTGATGTTCTGTAGTTTGGTACAATGGTGATAGTTACTTATGGGAACTGAACCAGCAACCTTCAGTTTTCAGACATAAACCTAACTTAAAGGGTTTGTTGGTCCAAAATGACTTCCATAGTATTGTTTTCCCTTCTAATAAAGTTAAAGGGATAGTTCACCCAAAAATAAAAATTATGTCATTAATTCATTATATTTTTGATGAAATCTGAGAGCTTTCTGACCCTGCAGGGATAGAAAAACAACTGGAATGTTCCCAGACCTAGAAACGTAGTAAGGACATTGATAAAACAGTGCCTGTGACATCAGTGGCTCAACATCAATATGAAAATACTTTTTGTGCACAAAGAAAGCAAAAATAACATAACCTGTTCAACAATTCTTCTCCCCGAGTTATTGTCTTCCACCATTTTGGAGAGTACCATGACGCATACATGCTCTTTCTCCTGAATATAATCAACGTAATCAGCGTTGTTTACGTTCAGGAGAAAGCACGCGCATGCTGAACATAAACAATGTTGATTATGTTGATTACATCCTGGGGAAGTGTGCGCATGTGTCGTGGTACTCTACAAAATAGTGGAAGACTTTAATTCAAGAGAAGAATTGTTGAATAAATTGTTCTTTTTCTTTGCGCACACTTACTACGTTTCTGGACCTGGGAACATTCCAGTTGTGTTGCTGTCTATGCAGGGTCAGAGAGCTCTCGGATTTCATCAAAAATATCTTAATTTGTGTTCTGAAGATGAATGAAGGTCTTATGGGTTTGGAACTAAATGAAGGTGAGTAATTAATAGGGGTGGGGGAAAAAATCGATACAGCATGGTATTGCAATATTTTCCATGGCAATACTGTATGGATACACGGACGCCAAGTATCGATCTTTTATTATACTATTTGGTAGAATAATAAAATCTATTTCTTTACAATCCACTAGATGGTGGTGTTGAGTTTTTTCTGGTGAGGTCAGCTTGGTCACAATCAGCATGCAGTAAGTTAGTAAAATAAAGATGGCGGCATTGCGGAAAGTTAACAGGAAAGCCCGGTTCACGTTTAAATCGGATGTATGGACTTACTTCGGATTTGGGGATGTAAGTAGGGATGCACTGAATTTTCGGCATTTGGCAATGGCATTTTCAGTCTTCAGCCGAAAGAGATAAACAGCCTAAAATGCTAACTGAAAATATAGGCTACATATTATTATTATAATAATAATAATAATAATAATAATAATAATATATGGCTCGCCCCGCCCATCATTGTTCAGTGCGCATGTTTCACTCTCCTTGTCACTGCGCGGTTTGATGCTCCACTCAATATTCATCTCTATGAATGAACTTACTGCTCATGCTCACCGGAAAAGCAAAGTCTGCTTAAATAGCGTGCTGACAGGAAATTTCTATGCAGTATACTTGCTCCTGTTTGCAGTAGTGCTACTGTGCTGTAACATGGTGTAGGCTAGTTCAGCTGTACTGGGCATCGCTGGTAAAATGATGCTACCTTCAGTGACGCTATGCTATGCTCATATGCTCTGATAATAATAGCTTTGTAGGACTATACATTATTTGAAAAAAAAAAACCTACAAAAAACTGATTATGATATGATTCTGTTTATTGAGTTTTATATTGAGATTTAATATTAAGGTAACACTTTTCAGTAAGGTTCCAGTAGTTAATGTAAGTTAATTAACTAACATGAACGAACAATGAACAATACATTTATTACAGTACTTATTAATCTTTCTTAATGTTAGTTAATGAGAATACAGTTGTTCACTGTTAGTTCATGTTAATTCAGAGTGCATTAACTGTTAACAAGCACAACTGTTGTTTAATAATGCATTAGTAATTGTTGAAATTAACAAACTAAGATTAATAAATGCTAAAGAAATATTGTTCATTCTTAGTTCGTTAACTAAAGTAGTTAACTAATGTTAACTAATGAACCTTATTAGAAAGTGTTACCAATATTAATATAAATTCTGTCCAGTTTTATTGTTACTTTCAGTAAAAGTTTAGTTTTTAGTTTTTCAATTCAGTATCATTAAAATTGAGTTAAATTTAAAAAGTCTAATAAAATTACTTTATATTATTTAATAAAATAATAAATAATCATTACAAAGCATTTTCGGTTTTCGGCCCAGATTTTTCATTTCGTTGCATCCCTAGATGTAAGACTATATGTTTAATTTAATTTAATTTAAATATAACAGTAATTTACTTTCAAATGCACAAATTGCTGAAGGGCTTGCACAACTTTTTTTGTACAATTTCAAGTTGCATTGTTCAAAATACCTGTAGTGCATACCTGTTTACATTTAATTAAAGTGGACTAGATTAGACTGTTATACAAATAGTTGAGTTTGCCAGGTGCATACAACATTTTATGACATGTTTTCATGATAGTGTTGGTCAGTTTGTCTGCTTGACAATCGCATTTTGCACTGCAGCAATAAAATTGAAGTGAGATAAACAAACTGAGAAATGTTTCTTTGTAGTTAAAACAGATGTTGCCAAAGTTTTCTTTTGGGGACATAATTTGAAGTTGGAAAAAGGTAATAAATTGCAATATATCGCAGAATATCACAATATATTTAAAATTGCAATAATATTGTATCGTGATAATATCGTATCGTGAGGCCTCTGGTTATTCCTAATGACAGAATTTTCAATTTTGGGTGAACTAACCTTTTAAAAACTCAATGTAGCTCCTTTACTTACTGTTTATAGTATATGGCATAAAACTAGCATTGCTGGATTAGCTGTGCATTTTTATTTTGCTCGTGCAATTGTCCTTCATGTGGAAACATTATTTGTTGCTGGTGTCTGTTGTTGTACGCTTGTACGTCTCGCTTTGTTGTTGGCCTTGAGATTTTGTTCAGGGTAATGTTGAGGTTAGTTGGTTTATAGTTGGAAGTTTTGGTTGGGTGTTTGTTGTTAAACGATTTGTTCTCTGTTATGCTGTAACTGTTCGTTCGCCCTATGTTTTTACAGAAAGAAGCCAAGGTGGGTCTGCGTGATTGTCTCTGGGATTTTCTGCCAGCCAACTGCTACTGATGCACACAATGTTCTCTTACTAAACACAGTTTACATACATTTTATTATTCATACAGTAGAAAATATTGTACAATGAAAGTCATTGTTTTTAAGCTTTAGATTCATATTTAGACTCACACAGACATTCATTTGAGACATTCACTCACTGCATGGCTAAGTATGGTTCTTCTCTGGTTTTTGGGCTTTAGGGATTGAGGGCAAAAGTATCTGCTTTTTGGGACGCTTTGCATGAATGAAGTCCACTTAATAGGCAATAGTGTTTTAAATCAGTACAACTGAGGTGTTCAGATGCACTGAGATGCTGTAAATGACACATTAGAAAGAGCTGGAGATTCCAGAAGTGTCTTTGAACTGATGGGGCTGAATGAATCTCCCTGGTGAACTAGTGCTAAATAACATGTTTCATAGTGCTTTTTACATCATTTGTCTTTAACATTTCACTTACTGTTTCTTCTTCATCACTGTTCAATTTTCTGTTTCTATCATCTGTTCATGTTACCTTTGGTCTGTGATCTCTAACCTCACTGTCATTTAACCTACTTCATTACCCTTTCCTTTCCTTTCCTTTCCTTTCCTTTCCTTTCCTTTCCTTTCCTTTCCTTTTTCTTTTGTTTGCTTTTTCCTTTCTTTCCTCTTCCCTGTATTTTCCTTTTCTTATTTCCTCATTCTTTTCTAATTCTTTTATTCTTTCCTAATTCATTTACTTTCCTCTATTCCTTTTGTTTTCTTTCCATTTCTTCCTCTTCCTTTTTCTTCCTCCTTTTCCCATCTTCTATCCTCCCCTTTTCATTCCCTGGTCTTTCCTTACTCTTTTTCCTATCTCTTCCTCTTTATTTTCCTGTTTTTTGTTTCCTTTTCCCTTCCCTTTCTATTCCTTTCCTTCCACTTTTCTTCTATTCTTGTTCCTTTTCTGGTTCTTCTTTTTTTTTCTACCTTTTCCCTTACCTCAACCCCCCCCCCCCCCCACTTCTCTTGGGTGTTCAGGAATGTGCGCCGCAGCGAGAGCCTTTGCGTGGAGCGCCGTCACTCTCGCCGTAGTGGCTCTACCCGGGCCAAGCAGTCTCGCTCCCGTAGCGACGTGGACCTGCAGTCAACCTCTACCTCTCACCCCCTCTCACCCTCCCCACAGCATTCAGTCTCGTAAGGCAAAGACTAACCATCACTCACACTTAGAAACACTCATACACACACTGTCCACAGGAGACAGCAGCACAAGGGGCTTCTCAGTAACTGATAGAATCCAGAGATTGTAATCATCACTACCTTAACAATTTTGTTTTACAGTGCTTAACACGTATGTACCCCTTTTCAATTTTTTCCATTCATTTGTCTCATAGTTCGGAAGGTGGATTGTTGCCTGACAGCCTCGTCACTGGTCCGGATTTTGGCCCTTTCCCTCAGCAGGAGGAAATGGAGCCCCGTCTCCTTGAGCTCGAGCAGGACCCGCCCAACTGGAGGGGCCTTGCTTCTCACGAGGACCTGAAAAAACTGAACAAGAAGGAAATCAAAAGACAAGAAGTCATCAATGGTAATACAAACAAGAATATTGAAAAACTATTCGTCTGTTCAGTGCCTTATTTTGTCGAATCTGCTATGAAGCAGGGTGCAATGATGAACATATTTTTCTCTCTGTGTCTGTCAGAGCTGTTTACGACAGAGCACGCTCATGTTCGTATGCTGAGTGTATTGCAGACTGTTTTCTCTCGTCCGCTGGAGAAGGAAGAGATTATGAGCATAACTGAGCTGGCCACCATCTTCCCCAACCTGGATGAGATCATAGAGATGCACTGTATGTATCCACTTCAAATATATTAATTCACTGAAATCTGCAATGGTTTAAAAAGATTTTGATGTCCCTTTAAATTATGAACAGCCTTGATATAGCTTAAATCCATTCTTTTTCTAGATGCTTTCTATGAGAACCTGAAAAAACTGCGGCAGGAGGATGAGTACATTGTCAAAATCATAAGCACGCCACTTCTCAACAGGGTAAATAGCTTAGAATGTGCTAAATGCTAGTTTTTCATGTCATTCAGCATCTCAACTTGACATCATGAACTTATAGTAGCTGTTACACGAATAGACGTGTCTCTGTCTCTGTAGTTCAGTGGATCAGAAGGAGAATGGTTTCAGAAGCTCACCGCACGCTTCTGTAGCCACCAGTCCTGGGCTCTGGAACAGATAAAGAGCAAACAGAAGAAGGATGCCCGTTTTAATGCTTTCATACTGGTACATTTACACTTAAAACAGTGTTTTCCAGTCAACATTTCTGGAGGCTAGGCATCTCAAAAGGTCTTTAATGAAATGTTCTCTGTTTGTGTTGTAGGAGGCAGAGAGTAAGCCACAGTGTCGGAGGCTACAGCTGAAGGATATCATTCCCATAGAGATGCAAAGACTAACCAAGTATCCTCTTCTGCTGGAAAACATTGCCAAGAACACAGGTAAATGTTTTAAATCTAATCCTACTTTATTTATAGAAACCCTTTTTTGTAAGTATCTTGGTTTCCACAATTCTTTTAAGCTCTAGAATTAATAATAATAAGCATTACTTGAATGAAATCAGCATATTTGAATGTTTTCTAATGGATTATGTAACACTAAACACTGAAGTAAAGGCTGCTGAAAAATTTTGCCATCACATGATTAAATAAGCATTAATAAATAAGCAAACAGAAGAAATGCAATATATTAGACAAAAACTAGTGTATAACCAATGTCCATTACTCTCAGATGATGAAACGGAAAAAGAGAACATTAACCAAGCAGCAGAATCCTGCCGTAAGATCCTCAACCATGTCAATGAAGAAGTCAAACTCATGGAGAACCTGCTGGTGAGAATTCAGTAGAAGTTCCTTCAGATAAATATGGTCTACTGTAACGGTGTGGGGTCTGGCAGTATCCAGGCATTACTACATTCCAGCATGTTGTGATGTATGTATTTAGCATGATACTGTTTTAAAGGGATAGTTCACCTAAAAATAAAAATTCAGTCATTAATTACTCACCCTCATGTCATTCCAAACCCATAAGACCTTCGTTCATCTTCGGAACACAAATATACAGAATACTTTTTGTGTGCAAAGAAAGCAAAAATAATGACTTTATCCAATAATTTTTATTTTCTTTGTGCACAAAAAGTATTCTCATAGCTTTATAAAATTACGGTTGAACCACTGATGTCACATGGACTATTTTATCGGTTTCCTCACTTACTTTTTGGACCTTGAAAGCGGTAGTTGTGTTTCTGTCTATGGAGGGTCAGAAAGTTCTTGGATTTCATCAGAGATATCTTAATTTGTTGTTCATCTGGAGATGAACAAGGTTTGGAATGATAAAAGGATGATTCATTAATGACAGAATTTTCATTATGGGGTGAACTTTACCTATAAATTGTTCTCACTGTGATATAGCCCACCTTATATGGATCATAATCTCCAATATGCATTTTCCCAACCACTACTCTCATTTTTTATTCCTGAATATCTACCTATCTTCAACTCAGATTTTGAAAGACTACCAGCGCCGGCTGGACACCTCAGGACTGAAACCGAGCAATGACCTCTACAGTGAGTACAAGGTGAGAAATATCTTAATGCCTCATGTGTATGTCACTAATGCAGACACTCAGGGGCTGATATGATCCACTCTTTTCTTTGTTCCATCAGAACATTGATCTGACCAGCAGAAGGATGCTGTTTGAAGGACCTCTGACATGGAGGGTGACCAAGGAGAAAGCGATCGGTAATCCCAACTGAGTTTATTTGCTTTCAGTGCTTCCACAATCAAGAATTCAGCCTCTTACTCATCCTACTTTTGTGTGTATTGCAGATGTGCACTGTATTTTGCTGTCAGACCTGCTGGTCTTGGTTCAGAAGCAGGATGATAAGATGGTTTTGAAGTGTCAGAGCAAAAGCAACATCGCCGTTCAGGAAGGCAAACAGATGCTGAGTCCAATCATCAAGCTAGAATCGGTTTTTCTCAGAGACGTGGCCACTGGTAAGTGAGTATCAGTGTATAAGCATGTTGTATTCTGAATAACATCAGTCTGATGTACAGTTCCTTTTGTTCTTTCCATCAGACCCGAAGGCCCTCTATGTCATCTTCACCTGGGACAGCGGAGCACAGATCTATGAACTAGTGGCTCAGACCCTCGGGGAGAAGAAAAAGTGAGTGTGTGAACCATATAAAGCCATTTCAATGAAACACTGATCTGAAAGACTGACAGGCAGATCATATGGAATCCAGCTTCAAAATTGAAATCCAAAACACTCACAGTCTGTTTTATGCTCCAGTTGGACAGTGGTGATTAAATCAACGGTTGACGAGTTGAAGAAGAGGGGTGGGAATAAGCTGAAAAGAGAGAGAGGTGGCAGCATGCCCATGAGCGTCAGTGGAGCTGCATACAGCCCGTGAGTGTGCTTTTGGCAAATAGCAAGGCCACATAAGATTAATTGGGCATCCTTTTGAAGGTGAACTAGCAAACTCAAAGCCGACTTCAGTCATTAAAACTTTCCATTTCTTTTCTCCAGTTTGCATGCCCCTCTTAGCCCAACTGAGAATGGAGAAAACCTGTTGAAAAGTCACGGTGGTGAGACTTTTGGCTCTTGGAAACAGATATTAAGTCTGTCCAAGTAATTTTACTGTGGTATTATAATGTGACAGTTTTATTTCACCATAGGCCGATTTAAAGACATTCTTACTGATGAGAAGAGTAGAGAAACGGGTTCTTCACTCATAGACTACCTAGCGGCCAATGGTTTTGACCTGCTCAGCCATAGCCACGCTCCTCCAGAGAAGTCTGCTATTGGTGCTTTGGATGAAGGTCAGAATGTGTGTCATTTTATGCAGGTCTAGCAGTGAACACATCGTATTTCATGCTGTACTTATTGTTTTTTTGCTTGTATACCTCTCACAGTCATGTGTTTGAAGAGGCTATTGATCGGGAGTATTAGTCTTTCAGATGACTCTCAGACTCTTGGGGAAAATGGAGGGACGGCACCTGAAAGCCAGGAGGCAGATGGAGGTCAGTCGTCTGGAACCGCACACATATTGCTTCAGGTTTTTAGCTGACGAGGTTCAACCTCACACTTAATCATAGTACAGCAAGTACAGCTATGCTGAATACCTGAATAAGTTCAGCTTGCAGGAAGAAGAAATGAACTTTTAAATGTCATTTATTCTAATTCTAAAAGAAAAGATGGAAGACAAATTCCTAATTCTTGCATTGGGGGTGTTTTTTCTGATTGATATTGAGATCCCCAATGCTTTTTTTCCTTCTTAGTGGAGGAATCCAGCACAGAAGGAAAAACTGAAGGAGAAGAGAGTGGGGGAGATGGAGGGAATAAAGGAGAAGAGGAAAGCAGGATCAGCGCTCCTCTAGTGCTTTCTCAGGAACGCTTGGAGGAGGTGCAGAGGAGACTGCAGACGCTTGGGGAGCAGCTGAAGAGACTGCAGGTGAGGAGAAAGCAGTTGCATTTGTGAAAGAGAACAGGGTCAGTTCTTCAGTTCTTGAAGAGGAGAAAATTTAGGAGGTTTCATCTGAACGAGGTGCCCTAAGTAATACGCATCTCTGGTGTTGTGTTTGTTCCGGCTGTCGAGGAGGACCATTACAAGTTGCAAGAAGCTCTTGCTAAATATTCACTTCAGGGGGGCCATTACAACTGAGAAGCATCACAACCTGCTGTTACAAGGTACTACCACATACTTAATACAAAACCAATTTTTTTTTTTATATGTATCATCTTTTTCATTTTTATATAGCACCATTCTTTTTTTTGTAAGTATAGCAATTCAGTTTCTATCTCTTGTTTGTCCTCAGATCACTGTATGTGCTGGACTCGAGACTTGCTTTCGAGGGATTCGCTGATTGACTAATTCTTCCTGAATGTTCCTGCTCTATCTCTTCTATCTTCTCAACTGTCCTTTCAGAAGATGTCAGCAGGCCTCCAGCACTTTCCATGCCACTGAGAAATGAAATGAAGTGGGTGTTGTGAAATTATAGTGATCCTTAACCTTGAATGAGTGCGTATGTGTTTCTGTTGAGAGGTATGAGAGACAGTCTTGCCAAAAGATGCCAAAGAAATGTGCAACACCTAGAGAGATTCCAGAGCGAAATGCTACAAGTGCATGTGAGAGCACTGTTACACACAAACATGCGTGCGCACACACACACACACACAAACACACACACACAACGATAAACCTGTCTAAGCATGTCAAAAGTAATTTAGTACCAAAAGACTATCTATATTCATAGAAAAGTATAGTTGCATCTTTGTCTGTTTCTCAGAGTGTACTTTAGTCAGGTTTTCTATAAGGGTCATTTAGACAGAATATGTACCCTTTCATTTTTTTATTACCCATTTCAAGATGTTCACGCATCCTAATAATTATTACCACACTATATTACATGTATTTTCAAAAATAATAGATATTCAAAAGGAGATATGTCGATTTTTAGCAGAGTATTGAGCTGTTGTAGCATGCATTGCAGTAAAATGGAGAGTAAAAACATGGATTTAAATTTTTCTTTTTAAATTTGTTTTAATTTGTCTTCTTACCAGAAGTTCTGCTGTTGCTCTGTGAGTAAGAAAAGAAGTGCTAAGTAGGATAGATCAACAGATGGATGAGCAGAGGAAGTAGAGAGAACGTTTGAGGAAGGTGGGCTTGCTTTGTGATGCCTAACCCCTCTGAAGTGAAATCTAGGTGAGCACTGATGTCAAGAAATGACGTCAGGGTTTGACATCGTGGGTGTGAGGAAATATGCACATATTAAATAGCATTTTGAATGACCAGTCCAGCTTGCAGGAACATCTACACGTCGGTGCCGTTATAACGTGAAGCATGCACAGTGTATAGCGTTCTCTAACCCGGATGTTGCAGATGGTACTCTGGTAGGTCGGCCCAGATCGTATGATAATCATTACACATTGCCTATTTTTGTGCACTATGCAAATTCTGTTTCTGTGTCTGTAAAACGCATTGGCCATTTCAGATAATTCCGTTTTTTCTACCTTTTATGTTCTACAGTACAGTTAGCAAAATTATAGTTTTTTTCTGTAATTGCTTGTCATTGTTATTCAGTTTATTTCAGGGAGTAGTTTTCTTTGTAAGCACGACCAAAGAAATGATAGTGGAACAAAGTTTAGATATGAAAACACATTTGCCTTGCATGGGAAGGTCAGTTGTCAATTGGAATAACTTACTGAGTGTTGGCCTTAGCTGCTGGATCAACCCACAAAAAGGTGAAGTTGATGGATTGGTTTATAATCCTGTTTAAGACAGAAGGAAATCATTTGGTTCAGAACTGAATTGCAGTATGAGTAATAGAGAAGTATCTTGATTCTCATTATCAGTCCATTTTTTTTTCTCTCCTGCTCTCCTTATCGAATTATGAAACCAGACCACAGACAATCAGGCACTTGCAGGGGTTTAAAATGATGTTATATCTCAGAGTTCAGAGACCGGAACACAAACTGTAGGTTTTTTTCACCAGTACTGTAATTATTTTCATGTATTCATGATGCTACTGCAACAGGTCTTTCTACCCTCGACTGACTTCCAAATTTATGCAGCTTATTTTACCTTATTTGTTACATAATGTGATTTATATTCATTTTTAAGTTGTAATTGTGTTGATAATATTGATTTCTGTAAGGCCTTGGTCCCTTTTCCTGCTGTTTTCCCAGCTGATTTCCTTCACAAAATGGTTTACCAGAACAATTTGCCAGAAGTCTTGCATTCTGGCCAGCAGTGTTGGTCCTAGTAACTGTCAGAAAGACCTTTTGTTCATTTTCGTTTCTTTGTCATTATAGAAGTAGCAAATGAAATGGTTTAAAGTTTGCTTTCAAGTTCACTTTCCTTTAGTCCTTTTGCACATTTTGTTTTCATTCTCGATTGCTTGAATGGGTGGTTTATTAATTTCCTTTGATTATGTTCTTTTGGTTTTCTTACAAAATTATGTAATTAGCATACTATGCATTGCTTGTTATAAAAGAAGGACTGAGAGAGACAAAGTACACCCTTAACCAGAACAACTATAAAAGGCTTCACTGAATTTCACTTTTGTCAAGAGTTTTATTTTTTATGTGGAACTAACCACAGTTTAGATTCGATTAGAAAGTGTGTTTGAAATTGAGCTTTCAACTCTTGATAATTGATAAGACAGGGTTTTGGGTGTGGTGTCATTCTCTCTCATTCCTTAAACTTTTCATATGTATCTGTCACATATATGTATACATAGTGACATAGCTGTATGTTAAAATCTATTTATAGGGTGCCTTGTGCAGATTGGGTTTGTTTTCATTTCTAAAGGGCTCTTTTAGTCCAGCTGACAGGCACGGGCATACAGTACTTGCCTTCTCCTCATTTAGCAATGTTCAGTGTTAAATATTAATCTGATATTTTGCTCCAGACCTGCCAAGTTATAGCAGTTCCACTCAGTGCTTAGTACTGAGTGCTCTTTGTTGATCTTTTAAACCATCTTTTATGTAATTCTGTACAGGAGTCCACTCATTACAGGCATTCCATTGCTGTCTGTCTATATAAATGATTATGCAAGGACTATTCTGTGTATTTGGGCTTTGATTTTATATGTAAGATACATAAGAAAATGTTAGGTACTTTTTTAAATTGTTTTTTTCTTTTCTTTTTCTTTTTTAAATAAATGATCAAAAATGACATGAGCTTGTATTGTTTTTGCAGCATTCTGTTGATATTAACAGATTACCACATTATCCAAAAAAAGAGAAGAATGTACAGAGGTTGGACTAAATAATGCGAACATCCATTATTATGGGGTTAATATCATTTGTACTGGGGACAGTAAAAAAAAAAATCCAATTATCTTCCAATAATCTTTATCCAGTTATGATGTCTATATTATATTAATAGTGGATGAAAACTGTAAGTGAATGATATGGGCCAAACAATGTAGAACTTCTGCAGCAGAGTGTCAGCAAACTTCAAAATTCACCTTGAAGACCATTTTTCCACAAAAACCGACTACTGTAGGCAGATTCCCTCCTCCAACATCTGTAAAGCAACTGGCAGATGTTTTTGTAGTCAACATTAAACAAGAGATTATTCAAATTATTATTTTTTTTAAAGAAGATGCAAAGCTGTTTTAAAGGCAAATGGTGGTAAAACACCTTAAATGTTCACATTATTTTGTCCAACCCCTGTATTTGCGTGTGTTCACCACAAACTGAAATAGAAGAATGGGTGGGTGTAGATGATACAGGAAGAGAAGACAAACACTTGAGCGGCGTATTTACTGATGAGCAGCAAGAGGGGTTTTGAACGTTTATCTGGTTTATTAGAAAAAATGGCATTCACACTGGTCATTTTCTTGTGTTTCTGGGCAGGTAAGCATTAACATATTTCATATGCATATGTGATGTTACTTTTATTGTAAAATTCTAATATTTGTTAAGCATTAGTTATAATAAACTGGTTTTAAAGTAATCTAAGCTGTCTTTGAGCAAAAAAAAAAAAAAAAAAAAAAAAAATATATATATATATATATATATATATATATATATATATATATATATATATATATATATATATATATATATATATCTATATATATTATATAATCATATGTGTGTGTGTGTGTGTGTGTAGGCCTATATTTAAATGTAGTTTTTCAAAAGCATACCATTTCAAATTCAGCAATAAACTTTTTATCTCCTACAAAAGAACAAAGTACTCAAAGTTTCCATCTGCACGTCTATGTTCTGCTTCAGTGAAGCTGATTTCCTCTAAGAGCAGCTGTTACAATTTGCATCTTACTGCTACCAGTCTAGATTCTTCACCAGTTTTTACATCTTTGTCTTCTAGTGTGACTTACAATTTTAAGGGTATAATTTCATTTTACACTGTATTAAGTAGCTTTTCACATGACAAGTCTTGTCTATACAGCTTTTTGTTGGTGGGAAGTGTTCAGTTTAGCTAATAGATTTAAATATGCTGATATCATGTGGATTGAAGTTAATGCCCTTTGGGGGGAAATTAAAGCTATATGTTAAGCTGCTTTTATGTGAGAGGGTTTTAATCACATATAAGCAAATCTTAAAGAAACCCACCACTGTGGACTGTTTTACACTCAAATGCTTTGATGTGCTGTTATGTCACCCAATGTTAAAGCATACTGTTATATGGTTTTTGGTTTTATTGTCCTTTGCAAGCTGTTGCCAATGCTAATTTTGACGGCCTGGAACTGGAGGCAGATAAACCGTTGGTGCGTGTGGCTCTCTCCCAAGAAGCCACCATCAGCTGCTGCTACCGATGGAAAAAGGTTACCCATTTCGTCTGGATCAAGAATATTTACACCACCAATGAAACCAAAGTGCCCATCATAGTAAATCTGCCAAACAATCAGATGGACAACTTTACAAAAGAACAAAATGAAGTCACATGCCAATTGCTGGTTTTCAAGAGCGTCCGTCTCAATGATACCGGCTTGTACCAGTGTCAACTGAATTCTAACTCTCTTCACATCTTTACCCATGGTACCTTTCTTCAAGTATACAGTGAGTCAGACCACAGTTATATGTTTAATATGCTTAATTTTATTTCTTGTCAGTATCACTGTTCCAAAAAAAAGGAAATAAAATAAGTGCAGTCTTGCTCACCAAGACTGCACTTATGTGATCAAAAAATACAGTAAAAAGAGTAATCTTGTGAAATATTACAATTTATAACATATGGTTTTCTATTTGAAAATATCAAAAAAATATATACATTTCATTCCTGTGACTGAACCTTATCTTGGGAGCTCAAGAAACTTTACTTGTTATGGAAAAAGTGAACATTTTCCCCTGGATTCTTTGTTTAATAGAAAGTACAAATGAACAGCATTTGAAATAGAATTACTTCTTTTTAACCCTAACCCTAACCCTTGAGTCTTTACTTTCACTGTTGATTAATTTATTGCATCCTTGCTAAAAAAAAAAAAGTATTATCTTTCAAAAACAATCTTACTGCCCTCAAACTTTTGAACAGTAGTCTATAATAAATACTGTATATACACTTACAAGTATGCATTTTAATGTAATACATAATCTGATGTAATAGGCCCACTGTCTACCTATTTATTATTAATTGGATAAATATGAAAGTCACAAACATAACCCTTGCACTCGTGCTCTCTAAGAGGCTGCATTGTGCAATAATCCCCACAAATCATTCAATTGGCTGAGTTAGGCGAACACAAATAACCCATTCAAAGACATAAACCCAAATTCCTCTCATTCATACTAAGTTTGTGTTTCTTAACTCTCTTTATATACACACATGCAAGATTTACTATTAGAGGAAGTGAAAGTTTCTTTTGGCCTCCACTTTTGTCTGTTTGTTTCATTTTCTCTAACTTTTTTAAGACCATGGTCAGTTTGATCAACTTGTCATTTCTGAAAAGTCTTCAGGAGTTAAGACATTCTCTCTAATTAGAACCGTTGCAGAAGTCCTTGAACCTCAGCGAGAGTGTGAAGAACAGCATCATTACAGCAGAAGGGGTGTTGCTGCTGATGTGTGTGTTGATCCCTGGCACCATGCTCCTCTGTAAGGTAAGACACGCTGATCGTGTAATGTTGATTTAATGTTGATTCGGCATATTGGATGCATTCCAGACAGAAATCTGCACCACAAACAACATTAAACAAACAAATAAATAAAGTGATTCCATGATGATGATAGACGTTCGACTTTATTCCTCCAGTCAAAGAGGCTGAATGAACTGGAGAAGAAGAAAGGAAGGGAGGAGGAGAATATCTATGAGGTATGTCAATTCCCACTACATTTTCTTTTTTTATTAGCATGCTGCGTATTCACAAAAGTGACTTTCAACAGGGTCTAAACCTGGATGACTGCAACTCAGCTTACCATCAAATTCAACGCACCAATCAGCAAGGCCCCTATCAGGATGTGGCCAGCTGTGGAGAAGACATTCAGCTGGAGAAGCCATAGCCGGAGCTGGAGAAACAGGAAATGGAATCAGAAAGACAGTCAAGGGAAAAGTGAACCCTGTGTATTACTTGTCGTAATTTCATGAGACTGCTGTCAGTGTCTTTGCCTCTTTTCTATTAGTTTAAAGATAAGCTTGTTTGTATTTTGCAGTGGTTAATCAAATATATCTGCTAATGGTTTGATTGAATTGTAAAACATTTAGCATTTTGATGAATGTGACGTTTTAAGTTTGTCCTGAGGAGCATTCTAAATAAATAAATGCACTGGCTACTCAAACTGGCAATTAAAGACATACCCCAGAGAAACTGGCATATTTATTTTATTGTATTGCATTCTGACGTTGTAGGAGTGTCATTTGGCACAATATGGGCAGTGTGATGGACAGTACTACGAAGTGATAGGTGCTTTGATTATTCTCCGACGCGTTATTGGCTGTAGATTTTGATGTGGGCGTGGCCTCCTGCAAGGTATGTCCAGACAGAACAGAGGGGGAAGTAATCATTCGTGTTTGAGGAAGATGGCGTCTGCGAAGAAGTCTGGGAGCGGTGTTCTTGAAAAAGCAGTCAACAGAAGACGCTCGTCAAAACACAAAGAGGGTCCAATAGGTATATTCTCATTTAATAAACATAACCGCTTTATTTGGGGGGCGAGTTGTCGCTTGTAAATGACACCCGCGCTCCTGGTTTGTTAGTTCCAGAAGTGTCAAACAGAAGATTAAAGCCCGAGTGTTACTGTACAGTAATGCCGGTACAATCGAATAAGCACTGTTATTTCCTTACTAATATGTAAACATAGGTTCTAAAGTGTCTCATGTGATTGCCAACAGGTTTGAATTACGTTTGAACTATGTTGTGCTATGCAATACATCGGCTACGGTAACTGTAACTCTGTAGTGTAGTGTTGCAGTTATGCATTGATGACATTTCTAGGTAAGGATGACATTTTATTATTCAAAGTGTGTTGACAGCACGTTTTATACAGGAGAGAATATAGCCTTCGTTTGAATGACATGCAAGTATTTGCCTAAACCTTGTTGCAATACATCAGGATATGCTTTAGGAAGCCTGACTCATGAATGATCTAGAGATTGACGTCCGTCTGTGTGGTTTTAAGCTTATTATCACAGTAAAGATGTGTGTAGTAAGTGGAGATGCTCTTAAAGGGATAGTGCACCCCAAAATTAAAAATCTATTATTATAAAACAGATAGTTCCGGTCCTTGATTCTGATTGGTCGAGGCTGCTTCAACGCCCCTTAGCTTTTAAAAATCCACTGTAAACCATGACTTCTTGGCAGGGCCTGCCCAAGCCTTTATGGGGCCCTATGCAGAATTTTATTTGGGGGCCTCTCAGTGTCGCCAATACGACTGATTATTGTCAATGCTTGATTATTCACACACATCAGTTTTATTTGTTGTAGCTGTGTTGCTTACATCACACCAATGTTTTTACCCTTCTGTGATTTTAATTGTAACAGCAGCAAACCCATAAGAGTGGTCAGGTGTTAATTTGCACTTTAACATTCAGTCTTACAGTACTAAGTGGTAAATAATGTGGTGTAATAAAAAGTAGCTAAATAAACCACTAGACAATGCATTTACAGAAAATTATGTTATTTTAACAACATCAAATATTATACACAGCAGCAAGCCATCTGTACATAAAAAAACAACTTTTAATCTATAACTAACTAATTGAGGCATATTGAGGAATGTACTAGAACCCCAAAGACCCCAAAGGTAGGCAAAGGTAAATAATGTTAAGCTGTTATTAGTACCAAGTTTATGAAACAGAATTGTTTTATTACAAAAAATATATACCCAGGAATGTTATTTTTACACAGAAGACAAAACTATTTATAATACTTATTGCAAATAGTGGCAGTTATCTGCATCTTAGTGTTATAGTACATTATAAAACAGTATGCCGTAATAACGTATTGAGTGTAAATTATAATTTTAATTCAAATTATTAAATGGATGCCACCTCCCTACACCTACCTTAACTCTACCGGATACTTTATTTGCACCTTTTTGATTATTTCCTTAATTTTCATTGAAAATAATTTTTTTTTTGATGTGATTTGAAATTTGAAAAGGGAGAAAAAACTTCAGTTAGTTGTGGATTTGGAGGATTGTAGATCGGATCGATATGATTGAGTTGAGTGTTTTACCATCTGCGCCACAGAAGCTAATGACTGTCAGCTGTCTTTTGCAGTGTTCACTAGCCGATTCACACACTGTTGGACGGAGTTAATGTAAATAGCCTCTGCCAACATTGACCCCCCCCGTATGGATAGAAAAAAACACTGAGACATTTACCAAATTATCTTCATTTATCTTCCACAAAAGAAAGGTTTTGTAAAACGGCACAAGGGTAAGTAAAGTATCTTGATGCCGCTTTAGACCTCATTTAAAAGCAACTGTTGGCCACTTTGGCCTTTCAAATAACCTTTTATTTCACCACAGTGTTAGTGTGTAGTATGTCTCTGGCTGTCTGGGTTTCAGGTTTTCACCATAGACCTAGGGATCAGTGAGAGGATTTGCCATAAAAGCCTCACTCAGCCATTTTATCCGAGTTCTCAGATGTGCAGAAGAACATTATGAAAAGATCTGTAGTCTTGTACATTCATATATTAACCATATAACATTTGTATGTGTAGATAAGTTGTTTACTTGCTGCTGTCAGGTTTGGATGAGAGTGAGAGGAAACTCTTCACTGATGTCAGGGCCAGTGCATTGTTTTTCTTTCCTGTTGAGATGATTTTACCACATTTACAAAATAATCTGGGACAAAGGTCTGCTCGGAGCCTTTCATTGTTCCTTATTGCTAGGTGAATAAATAAAGGATATGGTCCTGGATGCATGTATGTAGAACGGAGAGAGAAAGTTCAGGTCTGGTTAGTTTACTTTGGTTCACAAAGATTCTTTGTAGAATTGTGTGGTCTTTGACCGATGAGAATATTGGGAAATCCATCTGTATGCAAGCCTTTTGTAGTTTGTGCTAAAAATAAATTGAGTTGGTACCATAAAAAAAATCTGATTTGCCAGCAGCTAATCTCCAGCAGTGAACTTTTGTAACCTAAATAGTGCAACATTTTTACATGAGCAATGTGACACTAAGCTAGTTGCATATTTAACAATAATAAAGAAACAGGCCTATTTCTATTTATTACAAATGTCTATTTATATTTCAGAAGTATGCTTCTGTTTTGAAAGTTGAGCATTTGTTCTCATTTCTAGCCAGATGAGAAAATTTAAACACACTCAGAACATCCCTTGCTATTTTCTGTTGATCTTCCACTTTTTGTCCTATTCCAGTAGAATGGGAAAAAGAGTTTGGCATTTGAAAATGTATGAAGAAGTAATTTCCCCTTAAGAATTGATAGTCATAGGATTGGTTCTTTAGCATACCCACTACCTCTATCATAGAGGTACATTCAAGTTTGTTATAAATATAGAGGTCAGTAGAAAGTTAATACATTGTTTACTGTGTAATTTCAACAGAAATTGACAGACATTTTAGCAGCTGATTTATTATACAGTGCGACATGGATATTTCTGTCTCACCATATGACCTAATACAATCGCCAAATATAATTTATGACCTAATTGAAGTATCATCTGTGTAATGCACCACTTTTGTTGTAGCAATGACAAAAATAATGTTTTGAGGTCATTGTTTGTTTCTGTCTGGACCTTCTGGTGGCAGTTTTGGATCATACAGTTAGGGTGAAGGTCACTGGTGGTACAACCACTAGAGACAAAGGTTATTTAGGCAGTTGTGGTTTTGTAGAGGCTAGTTGGTCCTAGGACACATTTAGCCTGGATCTTTTAAACGGCAAACACTGTGTGTGTGGCACATGTGTGCATGTTGCAGTGAGTAATTTGTTTTCATTGTACACTGGGTGAAAAGTCATCTCACCACAACAGAGGGACAGTTGGTATGGGAGAAAATAACAAAGCTGTTCTCTCCTGGGAATGAGACGAATGAGAATAAAGGAAGAAGAGTTCACAGGAAAAGAAGAGAGGATGAAATAGAAAGTGACAGAAAGTCACATTGCGATCTGAGGGGATGAACGGGTGGGAGGGAGGGCGAGTGAGAGCATCCAATCGAAACACTCTATCTTACTTGTCTTCTCCTTTTGTTTACCTCCCCCTTCTCATGTCTCTATTTCTCTGGCTCCATGGCTGTGCAGGTGTTGAGGGGACAGGACGCACAAGGACTTCAGCATGAGTTCTGACGAGGGTAACGTTCAGACTCTCCAGGGATCAGTCCCTGTGTGTTTTTGTGTGTGTATGTGCTATGTTCTGCATGTTTTTAGGTTGTAGATTCTCACACTTAAGCTCAGCTTCACCCCCTTGTGTACTGTAAATGTGTGTTGTTGCTCTTCTGCTGTGGATTGTGCTGTATGCTTTATGGGTAACTTGTATTCATGTATTGTAAAGCAGTGTCACTGAAAGAGTAATTTTTTAGCTTAGCTGGATAGGTCAGGCTTTGGCTGTAGATAAGTATTATGTTTGGATGAATTGAGCATATCGGTATAATGCAAACCTGATTTATCACATAGCAAAGTAGATAGTTTTTCTGGCTTCAGTTGGATTCTTTCATTCTTTAAAGGATTTTTCCAGGGCGATTGTGGTTGTACTTGGAATAAACAGTGCTGATTGATCAATTGACTGTAGATTGATAAATTTTCTACTTCGAATCTTCTGTCCATCAACTAAATTTGCAAATAGTAGCAAAGATATTTAATTCTGGTGTGTGTGTATACTACGATTCAAAAGTTTGGGGTCAGTTAGATTTTTTTTAAAGAAGTGAATGCTTTTATTCCGCTAGGCTGCATTAAATTGATTAGAAGTGACAGTGAAGACATTTATAATGTACAAAAGGTTTATATATCAAATAAATGTTCTTTTGAACTTTGCATGCAACAAAAATATTAAGCAGTACAGTTGTTTTCAAAATTGATAATAATCAGCATATTAGAGTGATTTCTGAAGGATCATGTAACACTGAAGACAACTAAAAATACACATGTGCCATCAAAGGTAAAAATGTCATGTTAAAATGTATTTGAAAACAAACTTTTGAACAGTAATTTATATTCAGTGTAATTTGTTTTAAGTTAATTAAATAGTTTACTAAATCGATTATTCATTTCAATTAAGGTTATTAGTCTTTGTTAATATTTATAGACGTGTATTCTAGAGGTCGACTGATAGTGTATTTTGCCGATACCGATAGCTAGGTTGGACCACACTGGCCGACACCGATTAATTAACCGATAGTTTTTAAAATGGATACTGAACAAAAACTAAAATAGTGCTTTATTTAAAAAAACTGTACTGAACCATACTACTACTAGTAGTATAAGTAATAATAATAATAATAATAATAATAATAATAATAATAATAGTAAATGTTGAAATTAACACACTCTAACAAGGAACAATACTTACACAGCTTTCATTAATCTTAATGTTACAAATGGACTCTTATTAAAAGGTACCATTTCATTTCAACAGTCATGCTTAAAGGATGCACATCTTTAAATATATACACAAAGGCCATAGCATTCAAATTATTTGCATATATTGTATGTATACTCTCACACTTTAACTGCTTCTATTCTTGAACACTTTTTGATTATCTAATCAAAATAAAAGCAGAGCGCTGAGTCTTGGAGAAGTCACCGGTATCACACACACTCCGGAGGTGTCGCGTTCAACTTGAGCAGTGGTCTAAAACAAATTATAAAAAAAATTTTATCACCAAACGGACACAAGCTTACTTTAAGAATGAACAATGAGGCATAGAAGAGTTAAAAGTTCAGTGTTTAAAAAATGGAGCAAACGGAAAGAGAAAGCGCAAAGCTACGAAGACGAAGCTACAACAATACTTCTTGTGTGCAAAGAAAACAAGAAAAACTTAATTTATTTATCCCCAGAACATAATCAACGTAATGAGCATTGTTTACATTCAGTAGACAGTGTGCGCTTGCTGAACGTAAACAATGCTAGTTATGTTCTAGGGTATTCTTGAAATTTGTAGTGGACGTTAAGTCAAGGTGAAGTATAGTTGTAAAATTTATGTAATAACTGTTCTTATTTTTCTTTTTGCGCACAAAAAGTATTCTCGTAGCTTTGTAAAATTACGGTTGAACCACTGATGTCAATGGACTATTTTACAGGATTCCTTGCTACTGTATGTTTCTGGATCTAGGAACATTGCAGTTTCATTGCTGTCTATGCTGGGTCAGAGATAGGGCTGTGCGATTTGGGGAAAATATCTAATTGCGATTTTTTTTTTTTTTTTTTTTTTTTTTTTTTTTTTTTTTTTTTTTTTTTTTTTGACAGATATTGCGATTTGCGATTTTTATTTTGCAAAGTAAAGCTTCAGCTTAATTTGTCAATAGTGTGCAGCACAGTATGTGTATCATTCATCACCCTGCTGAAAAAAAAGAACAATAGAAACCATCACAGAAATTCTTATGGTTTCCATTAAAACAATTACAAAATTCCAGTTTGTAGTGTGTTTTGGCCAGTAATTCCTATTGGCCAATAGGAATTACTGTTGTTCAATTGTTTCCCATCTGCCAGATTACATCCCACCAATAGAATCCATCAAATACCAGTAGACACCATTATAGTTTACATTAAAGCCAGTATAATTCCCATTATAATCCTTAAATCCATTACATTTTCTATTGTGTTTTGGGAGGGTTCTATTGTTTTTTTTTTTTTTTTTTCAGCAGGGAATATTATAGTGGTAATACTACTTCTACAAAATTTACTTAATTAATGAATTTCACAGGAAAGATTCGTTTATTTTGTGTAAATAAAGAACTGAATTACTTTAGTCAATTATTAAAGTATTACATAGGTTACATAGGCTGATTTATTCATTACACTTGTTTTAAATGCGGAGCTAGGTGCGAGTTGACACAGGTTGTGCGCATATGTCAAGCCCCGTCCATATTGCCAGATGCACTCGTGGAGATGTGCAATGCAGAGCCATGCGTAAGTATAACCGAGCATTACGAGACCGGCTGCATGTGTGCGGGAAGTTTAAACGGCTCCTCCGTGAGACGCGGCAGAGAGGAGCGAGTATAAGAAGCATTCAGTGACACAGGCTGTGTGTGCGGTCTTCTGAATTGGGAATAGTGAACATGCATTATAAACTTCTTTCAAATTAGAATCTGTTGGGCAGATAAAATGTGCAAGATAAGGTTCATGTACTAATAAAAACATCTGAGAATTTATCTTTTATTCTCCAGAACTGAAAGCAGAACCGATAAGGGAGCTCTTGAAGTGTTGTGACATAGCTATTGCAAATTAACGTTACCTTTTTTGTTTGGTGTCTGTCATTTCGAAGTTGAAGTAATCTTATATTACATAGGTTTTTCATTGATATTATTTTGCTATCGATCTGACCCTGTAGACACCATAATCACACACTCTCTCTCCCGCTTTCTGTTTTGTCATATGATGCGATTAAAATTTTTTCCTTTCTCTTTGGAGTGTTACAAGCTATTGGTGCATAAAGAAGATCTGTAAAGTTGCAAAGATTAAAGTCCCAAATCCAAAGAGATATTCTTTATAAAAGTTAAGAGTCAACCACGCCCTACTAAAACGGCTCGTTCTAACATGCCTCCACATGTCTACTTCACGATGTGGGAAGATTTGCTAACACCGCCCAAATGTTCATGCAAAGAAAGAAGGTGTAACTTTTATTGCTGTTGCTGCCGCCGCCATGTTGTGGAGACACTGTGTGTTTCATTGTGAAAGCGAAAATACTTTATTTGGCCTTCCAAAGAGGACACAACTAGAAATCAGTGGTTGAGTTGTATTTATGTTGTATTAGATGTGTGCAGCGCATTGTACAGAGGACAAGGACTGTTTCCTGTGAGAGTAGCCTACAGTGCCGGTGTCTGTTTCTACCAAATACACGAAATAATGTTCTTTTTTTAGCAGCATCATATGACCCCTTTAATGGTAGGCATTTACGCAGTTGGGTAGAGCAGTGCTGATTGGAGAGAACAGTAAGGCTGCCACTCAAGGCTGGCAGTCATGCACATGCTCTGAAACAGAGTAATATTGCGTCCACATCGCAGGCTTTGCGATTTAGCAAACTGAAATGGAGAGCTCTTTTTATCAAAAGTATCTTAATTTGTGTTCTGAAGATGAACAAAGGTCTTGCAGGTTTGGAACGAGTAATTACTGACAGAATTTTCATTTTTGGGTGAACTAACCCTTTAACATTAATTTTCTAATACAGCAGTGCTGTTGTAGTTACAGGCTTACGATGGATGTCTGTGAAGGACTTCCATTGTAAGGGGATTTCTGATAAATTATTTTTATTTTTTAATCAAGCTTAACACATATTTAACCTAGATTTAACATAGATTTGTCAGTGTTTTCATTTCAAAAATCGGTCAAGAGCCTTGAATTCAAGAAAGTTTCATATTCAAATGAATATTGAAAGTTAAGAATTCTTTATGAAAATCAAAAATTCTTAACTTTGGAATGTTTTCAAGTGTCACTCTATGTGTTTGTTTTGCTGTGTTAAACTGGTGCTGGAAGTCTTTAAGCGAGTAAAGGGATTGAGTGGTACAGTAGGTTCTCTAGTTGCACGTTTCCATAATGAAAGATTTAGATATTTCACAAGCATGAGGTTAATTTAGTCAGTAATCTTAATACCTGCTTCTGAACTGAAACCCAGCATAGCAGTAAAAGTCATTTCTCAAACCACATGACTAGTTTTACAATAGTTACTGGATTATAGTCTCTCAATGGAAGCAGTTGAGCAGGTGGCAGTGACACAGAAACATACTTGGATTCCCATGTACAGATTAGGACACTAATCTCTCAGGGTCTGGATACAGCCTTTACAGCGAGGACAGGGTACAAAAATGGAAGAGAATAGAGGACAATCCTCCATGAGAGAGGAAGAGGTGTTGTTTGTTTTTGCCAATGAGGGGAAGAGATTACTGCAGGAAGGAGGTAGAGAGGCAATATGGGATACTTTGGCAGAGGGAGAATGACTGGGCAAATGCTGGAAGGGTTTATATGTGGTAAAGGGCAGAAAGAAAAAGGGGCAGGGCCAGTTTTAAACCATATGTGCAACAGATAAGAGGGTATTTGGGGAATTCAGCTCTAAATAACACTGGAAATGTTTTTCATGTAAGCAAAAATGTTTTCTTGGTGTAGAAAACTAAGTAAGCACTTTGGATTCCGACATTCAAAGCACAAACCCTTTATGCTGTTTGTAAAATGTCTTTCCACCCCAATGTAAAGTAAGACTGAAAGTTTCTTTAACTGTAGTTTAGGGTTTGACCACTCTTAGTTTGTACCTGAGAATAAATATGATTACACTAATGATGTATTTGCTTGCATTTTGAGTTTTGGCTGAACATACAAAGGTTGGTTTGAGGTCCCGATATTCCTGCCATTGTCTAGTGTTGTGAAGTTGTTTGTGATTCTCTCAGTTGTCTGGTCGGTCACGGAGTTCAATGGATTTACTTTGTCATAATCTTGTCACTGAGCGACCTTACTCACCTGTATTGTCTGCATCTGGCATGTCAATCCTGATCAGATAAATGTGCATGAGTGTGTGACTGCACAGTAGCAAGCTAAAATGATCAATTTACTTAAATAAAAAAATTACTTGTGTTTATAGATTGTCTTTGTGTTCCCATTTGCCACAGTCTTGAGTATCTCATGATCCTTTTATTGTTTTTTTATTATTAATGTTAAAAACAGGATTTCAGGATTTTTTGATGAATTAAAGTCTAAAGAACAGCATTTATTTGAAATATAACTTTTAATCAGTTTGATGCATCCTTGGCTTGCATTGTAAAAAAATATTCAGTTGCCAAACTTTGTAATGGTAATGTATGTACTCTTAAAACAAATCCTAATGTTTAATGAAATCTTAAGTGCATTTATCTTGTTTTAAGGATGTTTATTGGAAAATGTCAAAGTACTGATGAAGAAAATGATTTTCTGAAGGGCTTTGGCTGGAGTATTTCCAGTTGACGGATCTATTAAATGTTTATAGTGCTGTTTATAACCACAGCCTATGTAAGTGCTTGGCTTTTGTCCTGAGCTTAATCACTCTATATTGGCTTTTAAGTGTGTCAGAGTATGTGCCTATTTGAAGTAATTATTCTGTCCTTAACCCATCTGATTCCCTGTAGTGATGGACACCAAGGCAGTGTTCACTGCTTTATATGATGTGTGTGAAGAAAATGCCGCCTTCTTCTCTGGGGCCACAAAGGGCCAAGCCGGGGACGCAGCTCAGCGCCTGGTGGATGCCATGACCACCATCCAGGAGCATGCCCGGAGCCTGGAGCCTGTCATCTCTGGATTCGCTGCCATCTATCACCATTTTGACTTTGACCCTCATATCCCCGCCAATGGATATCGCTCCCTTGTTAAGGTACGTTTCTGATTGTTTTTGATGATTATAATGAGTTAGTTTGAGGGCAAGAGAAGTCATTTGTGTGTTTCCTCCCTGATAAAAATAGCTGCTCCCAGTGCATCATTTTCAGCAGTTTACAAACCCTGCAGTTGTTAAACTATTCACCTAAAAAATGTAACTTCTGTTATTAATTACTCACCCTCAAGTCATACCAAACCCGTAAGACCTTCGTTCATCTTCGGAACACAAACAGAGATACTTTTGATGAAATCCCTCTCAGTACTCTCACAAATGGTGATGGAGACTGACCCAGAAGAGAAGAAATCGTTAAATAAAGTTGTTATTTTTGCTCACCTTGCTTGCTTGCTTACTTTCTCACCAAAAGAACCTCTGCAGTGAATGGGTGCCGTCAGAATGAAAGTGCAAACATCACAATGATCCACGAGTAATTCACACGATTCCAGTTCATTAATTAATGTCTTAAAAATGCGAAAAGCTGCATGTTTGTATGAAACAAATCCATCATCAAAGCATTTTGCTTTTAAAGTTAAGTGATAGATTGAAGTAGTGTGGATTATTGTGATGTTTTATCAGCTTAATAATGATATAAGTATAAAATGTTTTTATTCACTGCTTAAGATCTATTAGTGAGCAAACGATATAATGCTAAATTATTCCAAATCTGTTTTGAAGAAGAAACTAACTATATTTTGGATGTCCTGAGGGTGAGTCAGCAAATTTTCATTTTTGGGTGAATTGTTCCTTTAAGATAATTTCTGCAAGGGTGCATGTCTTTGTCCTTCCCCTCATTTCTTTTCCATGACTTTGTTTCTCTCAATAAGAAGTTTTACATTGCTTTTCCTGTCTCCTGCATGATGCTGTTTTCTAGCATACACCTCCGTTGAGCTCTCCTCTCACTTTTTGTCACCCTCTTCTCTAGGTGGTGCGCTGTTGCCTCCTCCACATCATTCACAAAGGGCGCTATATCACATCCAACAGACGAAGCATCTTTTTCCGCGTGAGCCACAGTGCAACAGAGATGGAGGTGTACTGTAGCGCTCTGTGCCAGCTCAGGGCGCTGCTTTATCTAGCTCAGAGACTGCTTCATGACAACAGCCAAGGCAACCTCTTCTTCCAGGAGGAAAGTGGCATCAGTCAGAGCTTCCTGAGAGAGTACGCCTCCATGCACAAGGGCTGCTTCTACGGCCGCTGTGTTGGATTTCAGGTGTGTTTGTTTATGAGCACATGAGCTTATGGCTTACAGAATTTCATTGACCATTGATTGTCATGTTTATACAGTACACTTAATATAAGGTTGATATCCAAAGTTATTTCAATTGTTGTTGGCAAATGGATTCAAAACTTATTTTTATGTTTTTGAAGGAAGTCTCTTATGCTCATCATGTTTGCATTTATTTGATCAAAAATACAGTAAATTCAGTAATATTTTGAAATATTAATACAATTTAAAATAACTGTGTTCCATTTGAAAATATGTCATGACAAAGCTGATTTCTTTTAGCAGCCATTACTCCACTCTTTAGTGTAACATGATCCCAGATATGTATATGTGAAAATATATGCACACTGCTGTTCAAAAGGTTAGGGTCAGTAGCATTTCTGTTTAAATGAATTAATACTATTCAGCAAGGTTACATAAAATTGATCATTTACAATGTTAGAAACATTACTATTACAATAAATGCTATTTCTTCTATTCATCAACGGCTCCTAAAAAATTAAAATGCGGTTTTCACAAAAATATTAAGCAGCACAACTGTTTCCAACATTGATAATAATAAGAAATGCTTCCGAACAGTAGTATCAAATCAGCATATTAGTAGGATTTCTGAAGGATCTTGTGACACTAAAGACTGGAGTTATAACTGCTAAAAATTCCTCTTTGCCATCATAGGAATAAATTGCATTTTATAATCTATAAAAATAGAAAAGATTATTAAATTGTAATGTTTCACAGTATTATTGTTTTTGCTGTCAATTTTTTGGTGCAATATGTTTCTTGTTTTAAGGTGAAAGTTATCCAGCTGAATATCTTGTTCTCTTTAATTTTAGTTCACTCCTGCCATCCGTCCATTCCTGCAGTCAATTGCTATTAGCCTGGTAGCCTTTGGAGACAACTATAAGAAGCATCAGTCAGGGATAGGTCAGTAGAGCTGTCACGTTCAGCATGCCCTGATCAAGCTTTCTTTATACGCCCCTTGATTTATATGAGGAGGTCACTGTTTCACACTACTTAATCTTTGCGAATGTCTACACAGCAGGTTTTCCTCTAGTGTTAATTTAAGACAAAAAAGTGCAGTTGTATAGACTCTGACCTGCAGAGGCATTCTAATGTTGTCTCTTGTGCTCAATGCTGCACCCTAGTGGAGGCAGGAGATATTGCTCCATATGGTGAGTAGCTCTCAAAGAGGGCAGTATGGATGAGAGAAGTTAGTCTCTTTTCCAAAAATGTCATCCATTCTGCTGGTAGAATATCCTGTTTCCTCTAGAGAGATGATCAGTCCTTGTTCCTTCTAGGGGTGGGAATATTTTTATTATTAATAATAATTAATGAGTTTACAAACTCTGAATTTTAAATTTAATTGTGTATTTTAATTATGACTTATATTATTAAATAAATATTATTAGTAACTATAGCTTCAAGGAAATATATCGTATTAAAAGAGAACAAAGAAACACATTACAAGCAATAAACAAAAAGTGCCTTCAGTATCTGAGAGTGCTTTTAGTATCTGAATGTTTTCCAGACAAACGCAGTGATGGATTTTTCTCTTTTTTCTTCATTATTGCTGATTGATTATTACTGATGTCAGACAGCAGGTTTAATAGGCTGCATTCACACTAATGCACAGATCTGTTTTTGCATATCAGATGTTTTGTCCTGACCTGTCCTTAAATCATAACTGACTGTTATGAAGAGAAAACACTGAAATACTGGCTCTCTCTAGTGCACACGTTTGCACATATGTAGGAAAAAAAAAAAAGTTTTTAGAATCCATTCAGAAATGCAATGCATCAGATAATTTTTTTCCCTCCCACCCCTAGTTCATATGCTGAATTTTAGCATATTATACTAATTGCTCGTGCATGTTTGTCAAGGTAAGATGATGTGATTTTCAGCTGGTTATCTGTGTTTCTGTTGATTGGGAACCCACTTTCATGTCTTTCCTCTCTGTTTTTCTGTCCAAGTATGATGCCCTGGTGTGATATGCTAGTTACTGTATGTAGTCAGCCGTTCATCTATCTGTCTATTTGTTTGTGTTTCTCTCAGGTGTAGCAGCTAGTTCTTTACTTACCTCTGGGAAGTATGCCATTGACCCTGATCTGAGAGGTCAGGAATATGAACGCATCACTCAGAACCTGGATGTTCATTTTTGGAAGACATTCTGGAACATAACAGAGACTGAAGTTCTATCAGTTAGTATTAACCATCCTGCCAGTTTTCATTAAGACAGCACAATTATTTGAAAGAAAATTCTATAACCTTCAGTTTTAATAATAATGCAAGTCACATCTCAAAATGATTTTCTTTCAAATAAAAAACAAACAAAACAAATTTGCATGAAAGTGAAGAAATGTCAGAATAATTCCCAAATTAATTTTTTGCCCTACTTGCAGTACTGTACTTTCATAGATCAGGCATCAGAATTGTTAAAAGCAGTTCCCTTGAGTAATAAAACTCTATTGACGTACTCCTTGCACCAGTGTTTTTTTAATATACTTGACAATCTTTTGCTACAGCCAATCAGATTGCACACTGAGCACTTATAACCTGTGTAAGTTCTCGTATTGCAAAGTTCAATTCACATAGTAATGAAACTGAAATGAATCTGTGCTCTATTTCATCTCTCTCTATCTCTCTCGAGTCTGGTGTCTATGACGGCCACACAGGTGAAGGTGAATCGAGCTCTTTCTGTTCCCCCCATGCCCTTTGACCTGCCGTTGGTGGCAGATCCCACCCACACGGTGACTGTGTCTCCTCCTGCAGCTCATATTGGCCCGGGGCCTGTACAGATGAGATTGATCTCTTATGAGCTGAGAGAAGGACAGGTACAGCAGTTCACACTGATGTCATTGACAGTCTTAATTAGTCTTGAATCATAAATGTCTGCCGCTTATGTCTTCCCTTTCCTCCTCACAGAAGCTCAAGCATGAACTTTTCATTTTCATAATCTGAATTCTCTGTTCTTCAAAGAGAGTCAATTTTCCACTCTACATCCTTTTATCTTGTCAATAAATAAATAAATAAATATGCACAGATAGCGAGGAATGAATAAAAGCACTCCCAGTCGTAATGATGTGTGCTTAGCTAAATAAAGTTATTGAGCTTGACTCTTTCTCCTTTTATCCTTTACTTAAAGCCCTTTAATTCCTGATATACCTCTCGGTGTCATGGGAGGACTTGAATTGGTTGCAATATAGATGACTTGGATGTAATGGTGTTTAAAAAAGCCTACTTGACTTTGCTTCACACCCTTTGAACTCCTATTGATCCAGCTGCAGTGTAAATGTGTTTAAGAACCACACGTCTGTAGCGTTTAATCACTCGTCTCTTGCCTAAATGAGAGTTTTTGCCTCTGTGTGGGGCACAGATTTAACATAAGTATTGTTCAGGAAATTGTGTTGTGATTAAATAATCTTTCAAAATGTTTAATATGTAGCTCTTCATTCTTATGGTGCTTGTACTCCGTTTGTGTCTTCAGGACAGTGAGAAATTACTAGCACTGTGTCGCTCAGAGGGGGGCCCGATATCTCTTTCTTTGGGCCTGAAGACGAAGCGCAGTCCTCCTTCCCCATGGCTGGTGTTGCACTTTCACGGAGGAGGCTTTGTGGCACAGACTTCCAAATCACATGAGGTATCTTTTTTAACATTCTCCTTATACTTCCTATATGCCCCTCTTTTTCATCCTACCTTAAATCATGCAGACCTGTTACAATGGGCAAGCTGATAGTTGTTTACTAATTACTAATAATAAAATCAGCGTCAGTGACTGCTATGAAATTAGATGTAATGTTTGAAGAAAAATCAAGATAAAATCACTTAGCAGGATATTTTTACAGTGTGTAATTTCAAGCTGTAATTTTGTCAAATGATGCAAAAAGTTGTGAAAGTATTATGTTATTTTGTGTATTTAGAATACATAACATTTTAGCTGTGTAAATTTTTCATTGCAAAATAAAAGAGTCGGCTATTCTAAATAAAAATTCAAATGTAATTTCCATTAACACCTTTTCCAACACAGAATGTAATTAAACATATGTCATTTGAGATGTGGTGAAAAAAAGATTCATAGATTCATATTTGTCATTATTAGTTGACAATTAAATTGTGTTCTAATGAGAGGTTACATTCTGAACATCCACAGTGACAAAAGTACCCATAGTTGAAGAAACACCAAGATTCTACAGTATAAAGAGCTTCTCTTAAACTTTAAATATCTTCTCTTCTTGAAATGCTCATGGCATGATTGTTTTGAGTTTTGAATTTTGAATACTTTGGACATTAATTTGCGGTCACCCAAGATCCCACCTCTATGTCTGAACATTCATTCAGTGGTTTTTAATAGTGCCTTTTCTGTTGAGTATTATGCAGAGCAGCTTCTTGGCAAGCGGAATAAGATAGTGGTCATTTGTATTCACTTGTGTCCAGTTTCTTGTGCAAAGCATGGAACTGCTGCTCTGTTAAAGTATCGTATTATCACCACTCTCATGCAAAATTCACCTTCATGTCACAAACACTCACCAGCGGGAGCCTGCGTTCTCGACACAATGCATTAGCTGCTTGAACGAGCGCCACTCAACAATAGACACGTTGATATGAGATGTAACTGGCAGTCAGAGCAACATGTTGTGACGCCTGTCAGCACACATCACGTCTTTAAACTACAAAAA
Source organism: Cyprinus carpio (assembly GCF_018340385.1). NCBI lineage: Eukaryota > Metazoa > Chordata > Actinopteri > Cypriniformes > Cyprinidae > Cyprinus > Cyprinus carpio. The sequence goes on along the minus strand of NC_056612.1, from coordinate 15,464,189 downwards.
CAAAACTGAGAGAGGGAAAAACGAGAAAAAATGCTAGAGACTGAAATATCTGATAAGAAGAAATATGTTCATTCCTTAAGTGTTTTGTCTTATGTAAATGCATGGTGAGGTGCCGTCAGGCATGTACTCAGGGTGATAGAAGCTTTTTGAAGTGAATGTTCAGAGGATAGTAATTCAGGCTCTTTTCCGCAGCTCAGTCACACTCAAATCACTGTCTTAAAGCTGGGAACTACAAGATGTCAGGATTTAGAGAGGAATTAGGGGTGTGAGCTAGGAAAGCAGTTCAGGATTTGAAAATGTGGATCTTTACAATCAGTCAGCAATGCTAGAACCACTTGGTTAACACACCAGTGAAATAAAGCCATAATATAAAGCAAAAGATTTACTACATTTGAGAAAAAATGTACCTCTCAACCACTAACAAAGTACACTATAGAAATATGCATGACATGTAGTCAGCATGATCTGGGAATTGCAACCAATTTCTCTTGTTCTGTTGTTAAACAGACTAGAAATACTACAGTAAAAGTTACTATAATATTTATGAATTCCAGACCCTAAAAATTGAGCAATTTTGATTTTCCTTTTGTGTGTATCTGTCTCTCCCTCCAGCCGTATCTGAGGAGCTGGTCTCAAGATCTGAATGCCCCCATCCTTTCGGTGGATTATTCTCTGGCCCCTGAAGCCCCATTTCCTCGGGCTTTGGAAGAATGTTTCTATGCCTACTGCTGGGCCATCAAGAACCACAACCTGCTAGGTGAGGGGAATAGCCCTGTCTTAATACTTCCTGAGCACATGATCCATATTTTTCTCCATATTGTGATGAACATCAGTGTGTAACGGCTTATTGAAAAAGAAAAAAATATTGGGTGGGCACTTTATTCTTCTGGATTTTGAGATGCAGGTATTGCACTCAGATTAATGTAAACTTGCAGATGTTTAAGAAAACTAAATTATTGGAGAAGGCATATGTCAACAGAAGGAAGTCTGTTGTTTTCACTAGAAGGTCCAGTTATGACATTTTGATTAAATATTGTGTGGAATATAAGAAACATGACTTGCTCACAATCTAACATGCATTTGCAAAATAGAGTGAATTTCCATTTCAAGCTGATTTTATGCTTTTATAAACTTTCTGTTTTTAGGACTGAATGCTTTATACAGTATGCAATAACCCAACATTCCCAGTTCACTTTCAGTGGGCAGTTGACATTCACCCATCAGAGATAAAAAATCTGCACTCCAAAAAAAAGTTGTTCCCTTCAGAATGCCAGATCACATTTTGCAGAGAAATATTTTATTTTATTAATTTAATTTTGTTAGTTTTATTACCACTTTAATGAAACACTAAATACAATATTTACAGTAATTGCATCATCTATCTCCTAGACAGCTTTTTACGTGATTCTATTTTTTTGATATTGTGTCATTCAGCCTTAAGAAGTCCTTAAGAAATGAGTCCTTAAGAAAACTGATTAAGGTACAAGACAAGTGAAATCGGCCGACTTGACGATCCGTCATACTGTTGTGCTGTGCTGGTGTCGAGATCCTACAGGGAACAAAGACGCCTATTGAAACTCAGCTCACACTCTGTCTGACTACAGCAGCGTAAACTTATTCATCATTCAGTGTTCTCTCACCTCTGCTATCTATCTCCGGATCATGACGCGGATCACGCGCTGCTAATAACTCTCTTTGGGTGTCTTTGGTGTGAAAACCATGCCAGAGTGCCTCAGATCTGTGCAAAAAATGTGACCTCAATTGAAGTTGAAAATTATAGAGTATATTTATCTTCAATCATTTTTGATTTGATCTATTTCTCACTTAATTTTCTGGTCTGCTCCTTCCAAAATCTCTTCTTTTGGCCCTTCTCCTCCTCAGGTTGGACCGGTGAGCGTGTGTGCTTGGCTGGTGACAGCGCAGGAGGAAATCTGTGTGTGACTGTGTCCATGCGGGCTGCTGCTCATGGCGTGCGCATGCCGGATGGCATTGTCGCCGCATACCCTGCCACCCTGCTCACCGTGTACGCCTCGCCATCCCGCCTGCTCAGCCTCATGGACCCTCTGTTGCCCCTCAGTGTGCTCGCACGCTGCCTCAGCGCTTACGCAGGTCAGTCTGGGGCTGTAATAGGATTTTATGACAAATAGTGCTGTGTTGAGACTCAGGTTATTAGGGAGCTGGAATGGTCAGGTCCGATGCGTAATTTATTTCTGGTAAAAGTTTAGCATATTCGCAATTTAGGAAGTGTAGACACCTTAATGATGATGAATGATTTCAACAAGTAAAGTTAAGTGAAGCCACACACGTCAGGAATAGATTAATAGGCTTGTATTTTGTTATAAATGATTAGATTAGTAGTGTTTTCAATCATAGTAATAGTGAAGTCAAATTGGTGGCCCACGGCTTGTATTTTCTTTCCTCAGCTGGAGAACGAATGCAATATTGTCTATGTGTAATAGTAGTGCTGGATATGTAAAATCTATATCTCTTTTGTTCTGATTTGTTCTCAGAGAACAGATCAGCAAATTAAGTTAAAATGCTTCTGTTTTGCATTTTTAATATATAACGCTTGTGCTCTGCTAAAAATCCTGTGTTCCTGTTCGAAATGACCTGCTTTTTAAAAATTGCTTGTAAATCTCTCATTATGCTGTATTATTACAAGTCTTGGATTTAATCTTTTTGTCAGCATATAATCACAGGTTTTGTATTTCTTTTGTATTTAAAAATGGAGGTGCATTAACTCTATGATCAGTCAAATACAAAACCTGTGCTAATTGAAGGAAAACAAGTTGAAAAAAATATTGATACAAATATTTGGTAATTATATAGCATAACCATAATTTAAAAGCAGTTTTTTGTAGGCTGGTAATTTTGGAAAACAAGTGTTACAAAGTGGGTAAAAAATACTCCCAAATTAACAAAAATTATATTATTAGTACAAAAATTCTGAATTTTTTGGTAACATTTAAGGGGTCATATGTTTCGATATCAATTTTTCGTTTGTCTTTGGAGTGTTACAAGCTCTTGGTGCATAAAGAAAATCTGTAAAGTTACAAAGACTAAAGTCTCAAATCCAAAGAGATATTCTTTATAAAAGTTAAGACTTGTCCATGCCCTCCTAAAATGCCTCGTTTAAACACACCTCCACATATCTACATCACTGTGTGGGAAGATTAGCATAACGCTGCCCAAATGCTCACGCAAAGAAAAAGGCGTAACTTTAATTCTCGCTGTAGTATTGTTGTTACCGCCGCTGCCATGTTGTGGAGATGCTGTGTTTCATTTTGAAAGCGAAACTACTTTGTTCTGTTTGGCCTTCCAAAAGAGGATGATATTCGCTTCGTCATGCCTAGAGCTGATCCGTGCTGGTCGCTGAGGAAATACATCAACGTGTGTGCTGTGGATCGCCAGATCGGCTTTCACCATGGATGAAGCGGAGTTCAGCCCGGGGTTGTCACATGTGGTTGCCGCAAGCCCGCTGACCACTCCTTCGTTGAATCTGCCGGCAGCGCCATTCTCAAGCCCGCAGGCCACCGCTCAGTCTAGCCGAGATAGATACTATTGCTCTAACCCGCCGGCTATTCCTCACTCAAGCCCGCAGTGTGTGACGCTGTGTGTTTCGTTGAAGGAAAGCAAAACTACTTTGTTTTGCCTTCCAAAAGAGGACACAACTAGAAATCAGTGGTTAAGTTGTATTTACAACACTGTTCCAGGAACAGTTCAACCCAAATATTTAGATGTGTGCTGTGCATTTTACGGAGGACTGTTTCCTGAACCTGCAGAGTAGCCTACAATGGGTCTGTGCTCAGAGGCTGTTTCTATAAAGTGGGGCAGTTCCAACTTTGCAAGGAAAGTCTGGCGCTTCTGACTCACAGCCTGTAATTACGGTTTTTATATTTAAAGAATTTGCCAATGACGATTCAAATGCGAGTTTTGAGCAGTGTAGAGTAGCGCTTGCTGTTTGTCGTTTCTCCTCTCACAAATGCAGACATGGTTTTATGTTTATGCGGTGCATACGCAACACAATGCATAAAAAAGACAGTATAAGTCATTATAATCAGTAATTATGTCCCCACTGGATGCAAGAAATGCCTTGTTTGTAATGGGTTTTATTGGTTTTGTCTTGTTGTGCCGGGAGATGTCATCACAGTATGTTAAGGGGCATAACATTTCCGTCCCACGCTTGAGGTATTTAGCCAATCACAATGCACTGGACAGCTGGCCAATCAGCATACACCTTGCTTTTCAGAACGATGAGCTTTGTAAAAATCGACACGTTTTAGAAAGGCGGGGCATAGAGGAGCATCAGTAATGTACATTATGTGGAAAATAATGTGTTTTTTGAACCATAAACACATTGCATTACACCAAATACACAACATAATGTTCTTTTTAGTTCTTTTCTGCTCCAGGTCAAAATAACTGGGACATAACATGAGGGATTTTTATATTTATATATATATAAATATATATATATATATATATATATATATATATATATATATATATAAATATAAATAAACATATATATTTTTGAGATTGTAATATCATAATCTCTTAGCCATGTTTGCTTTTAATGACAGCTTTACAAGTTTTTGTACCAATATTTTCACATTCATGTCTTATTTGCTGACTTCATTAACGACTTAGAAAAAGGAGAATTTCTTGTCATTTAACATTACATCATTTCTTTAATTTTAAGGTTTTGTTCTTTCGTTTAAAAATGTTTACTTTTGAGATTTAATTTTTTAATTTGATTTTTAATTGTTTCTACTAATTTGTTTTATTTTTTCTTTCATTCTTCATATATATATATATATATATATATAATATTTATAATATTTAATAATTTAATACTTTTTTTTTTGATTCCCACAATTACAATTTGGATTTTTTGACCCCTACTGTATGTTATTTTTACTTTTTCCCTCTCTGCTGTGTGTAGGCACAGATCCACAGGTGGAGAAGCAGGTGGAGAAGGTGAGCACTTTGAGCATAGTGAGGAGAGATACTGCCCTGCTGCTCCGAGACTTCAAACAAGGGGCCTCCAACTGGATCCATTCACTGCTGGACAGAGGGAGCGCAGGTACCTATATTAGATATATTGTGTTATCTAACTCATTGTGCTGAGTGTCTAAATGACATTTATCAAGATGTCTTTTTATGATTATAATCCCTCCACACACTGATGATGCCTTTATAATAATGCAGCTGGCTAATTATTTGATCTGTTTTAATTAGGTTTGAATTAAGGCATACAATGCCCTTGAGTGCTCTGCTTTGCTTCATATAATTGGTTCCATGGTAATAATTGCCATTTGTTCAGAGCTATATGTGGTAGCTTCTCTAACTCACTCTCCAGCTTGTGGTGCGTGACCCACAGATGTTGTGGATGCAGTGTTGTGGAGAGTGGTTCTTCTGAGCATGTGCAGACTGAATGCTTCTGAATGGAGACCCCAGTTCAGTCTGCATCTGTCATCTAAGCAGGCTGATGTATCATACCTGGAAGTCCTAGGGAACTGGGGAATGGCCTAAGGTGCCACAACCACATGATTCTTTCCGCTTCTCTCTACAGCAGTCACGTTTGTATTAAGTGTTTCTAACTTGGTAACCCTTTGACCTCTGTGATTTTGCCCATAGTATTCCATCACTAGAAGTGTAACCCCGCCTTTGATTGGTTGCTGCTATTCTTTCTTTGTTGAAGTTGTAACCGATTGCTTACTGAATAATTTCAAAGTATTTAACAAAAAAAACTCAAAAAAATTAGGGATGCAACATTATAAAAATCCTTGATCACACAAAGGAGCTAATAATTTTAGCTCCTTTGTGCGATTATTCAAATTATAATATAATTCTATGCTATTTTGTCAAAATAAAGAATAAAACACTAAGATCCAGTTTTACTAACAGCTTGCACCAGCGCAAATCGTCTTTTGGTGTTAAAATAGTACTGTCAGGTTTTACTAAAGATGCGCAGTGGTCAATTAGCGCTGGAAAGGCGTGAACACAGTTATTTTTGCACCGCACCTTATTGAATATGCATTTGTAGGAGTTTCCCTTTCAGACGCAAAATTTATGGGAGGAGAGTACTATTGTTTGCCAAGACATGTTATTTTTTATTTGCTTCAGGTAATAAAAGATGACTTGGATCTTTCAACTAGGAGTCACACAATACTAGGTCTATAAATTTTTTGGCCTCCAGTTCTTTTCAGCGTTCTGTGGCTTCTTTATTTCTTTATTCGCGACTACGCTAATTTGTTCTGCGCTTGGTATATTGCGTTAGTTGATATGTAAATGAGATGTTGCGTCTGTGTTCTTTAATTTGCACGTTGTTAGTAAATCGCCCGCAGAAATTTCCACACCCATCTGCACTGTTTTGGAATTGTGCTCTTGCGCTAATTTGCCTACTGGTCCTAAGCACTAAAATCAACATTTTAAAAGCTGTAATTGAATTAATCATCACAACATTAAAATGTATGTCATAGATTTGCTAAAATTACATACAACATTCTTATTTAATAATTAAATTTTTTGTTAAGTTGAATTTCAAATGAGTTTTTGATGACGCGAAGGCAATCTAAATGATCGTGGAAGGTTAAATATGACTTTGACTGATAGCTGATACGGTACCAATATATTTGGCATTTCTATCAAAACTGTCACAAATGCTCAGCTCTGATCGTCTCTGCATTTTTATTCTTTCTCAGTTCAGTTTTATTGCAGTTTTGATTGCATAGTCGCACAGCTGAACTGAAAATCTGATAATAACCATCTCAAACAAAGCTCTTTGTAATGGCCTCACATACTCTGTTGTGCCAAATGCCCATCGGTTTTGAAGTCAATGGTATAAGTGGACAACTATCAACCCCAGATCTCATATTATTTGAGTTCATTAACTCCCACAGAGAGAGAAAGAGTAGGGCTGTGCAGGATGTCAATGCCGTGTGGCTAAAAGGCATCATTAGTGTGGTGTGTCACACAACACAAAGCATTCTAATTGCCTCATGATGGCCATGAATTCATTATTCACTATACTAACATTGCTGAGAATAGTTTTTCCACAATATTATGGCTATGAGCAATACAGCTGTGTTGTGACTGGTGTGTCTGTCAGTCATATGTGTCAGTTTGTATGATGCCTGAGTGTCTTTTTAATGCCACACTCACGCTTCACATCACCCAGTCACATGCCTTACCTCTCCCTGGCAACTGTTTCCTCGCCAACAGCCTCCACCAATGTCTGTGTGAGGGTCTTTGTAAACCCCCACCCCTTGTGCTTAAAATTCCTACCCTCTGCCCATTTGTACTCCTTTTTTTACTTTCTCATTTTGCCTTTTTGCATATTTGAATTACAAAATCTCTGTATGAGATTTTTATGAGTAATTTCTTTTCTTGCTGACTGCTTAACTTGCTTTGGGAATTCAGAATTACCTTAGTTTTTTGGTTTCGGTTTTTCCGCCTTCACATTTTGGGCCTGTTAATATGTCATGTAGACATTTATCTAAGAAAACAATAACATGAGAGCATCATCAGTCAATATATGTTATTTATAAAGCATCTATGTATCCAGAATAACCTTGTTAAAATAACCACCAAAAATGACCTAAATATTTTACTCTTCCCCTTTTAGACTCTGTAAGAAAGAGTGTTTCAGAAGCGTCTCTGACCTCTCCTCATGCAGACCCTCCGGTGTCCGGCAAGGAGTCTGAATACTCCCTGGAGAAGGGGTCTCTGAAGAGCCAGACGTGTCAGGACTTGGGCACACATGCTAACAGCGGTGCCAGCAATGTACAGAAAAATGCCAACCACCTTAGCACCACCACAGCGAACCACAACTCCATCCTTGACATCACACTGACACCCGAGAGCAAGGTACAGCTCATCATCTAGTGCTTTAGAAGGGTTTAATCCAATTCCTGCTTTCACCATGTCCCTAAAGCTCCCACGGTGTCGAAGGTCTCTCTTTTACAGATTGCAACAGTGAGTCATATTAATCAACAGGCTGATTTGCATTCTGCTAGGATGCCAATCTCTGCTGCACAGCATCCATCAGGCTGTTTTTCATGGTTTTATAAGTTTGTGAAACATATGCCAATATTTGCACTGATTAATTTGATATCTAGAGTGAGAATGACCTAGCCTTCAACAATTTAACAGTGTTGTTTATATCATAGTCAAACATAACATTTAACAGACAGCCACATTGTTAGTGAGAATCTGGTATGTTTGCTGGAGTGCAGCACAGATGTTCGTTAAGAGTATCAATTTGCTATTGGTGGCAGAAAAACAGGAGTTTGTTGTGCCATAATTAGCATCAGAGTCAGAGCTGTGGCAGAATGCAGGCTGTCTAATGCACAGAATTAACTGGCCTCTTAACACTGCCTGATTTTAATAGCTTGCAGTAAATTGTTGATCTGGTTATTTCAGTCCGGTACACACCGTTCAAATAAATCACTTCACTAATTTTTTTTTTTTTTTTTTTTTCTGGATTCCATGCAGTTATTTCACTGTATTTCTCACTGTCTGGCTTAGTGAAGTGAGGTAGGATAGTGCTGAGAGTTAACTCTGAGAAATTGCTAAGGATTATGCTGCAATGATGTCACTTGGATTTTGTATGCCATTGTTCAAGTATGTGTTAAAATCCCGCAGAGAATCCCATGATGCCATGCCACAGATGTGTGAATAATTGCAGGATTTGAAACGCTAATTTTTGCTGCCTGTTTCAAATGAGTCATCTCAGCCTTTCCTGAACCCATTCCTCCCTTTTTCCACGCTCCTTACAAATATCCACTATCCTACTGTATATTCAAATGCAATAACTAAAATATATATATGAATGTATGTATGTATGAATGTGAATTAATATATAATTTATATCAGACATGTATTGAATTATACAGTTAATATACAGCTATTATAATATTTTTAATATGGATAGAAGGTGTTCAAATGTATCAGGACGTTTTATAATGTTACAGAATATTTATATTTAAAATAAATTCTGTTCATTTGAACTTTATATTCATCAAAGAATCCTGAAAAATGTATCAGTGTTTCCACAAAAAGCAGCACAACTGTTTTCAACATTGATAATAAGACATTTTTCTAAGTATTTTTTAACATAAATGTATATATAAATTATAATAAATACATAAAATTAATTAATACAAAATTTATATTAGACATGTATTTATACAGGTAATATACTGCTGATATACAGTAAGTTTTTTTTATATATAAATTCGTATTTATAATACAGAAAGAATGCATTCAATATATTTTCCTGAAAAAAAATTTATTACTATTTTCACAAAAAGCAGCACAACCATTTTCAACATTTATAATAAGAAGAAATTTTTATATATATATATACACACATATATATATATATATATATATATATATTATATATATATATATATATATATATATATACATACATATACATATACATACATACATACATACATATACATATATATATATATATATATATATATATATAATATTCATACAATTTATATTATATATAAATACATTTAATATATAAATATAAATTTTTTCTTAATTATTTACATGCATGTGTGTGTATTTAAATATACATAATAAATATACACAGTCTTCGTTGGCATCCTTCCGTCTTCGGGAGGAGATGGTGTAGCTTCCAATTTGATGAAATTCTATCTATCTACACATATATTATGTAAACAAAAACTTTTATTTTGGATGTGATTAATCGCGATTAATCATTTGACAGCACTACATTTTACATATAAAATGTTTATTATAATATAATTAAAATAGAAAACAGTTGTTTAAGCATATGAATGGTGGCAAAAATAATATTTTTAGAAAATCATAAGGTCATTAATCCAACCTTATCACCTCGTGTTCATATCTTATTTCTCCTAGCCTGAGGATGTGAGTTTCTTCCTCTGCAAAGAAGTGGATCCCTCAGTATCAGAATCCTTTTCATTTGTGGCCATCCCGCCCCCTGGTGGTCAGGAGGACTCTGAGAATCCCCGGGAGTTTCCAGAGGGCTTTGAGCCTCTGCGTTCGGAGCAATTAGCAGAGATGAACATGCAGAGTTCTCCCATTGTCAGAAACCCCTACATGTCCCCTCTTCTGGCTCCAGACAGCATGCTAAAGGGACTACCTCCAGTACACATAGTGGTAAGAGTGTCTTTCACAATTTTTCAGTTTTAGAAGATGTGGTAGAATAAAGTTATTTTCAGAAATTTCCTTCTCGGCATAAGCTCATATTTTGTCTTGAATCTTGTACCATCTGTCTCATCCCTATTTTCTCAGGCCTGTCATCTGGACCCCATGCTAGATGACTCTGTGATGTTTGCCAAAAGGCTGCGAAATATCGGTCAGCCAGTGACCCTGTGTGCTGTGGATGACCTTCCTCATGGCTTCCTCAGTCTGTCCCAGCTCTCGAGGGAGACTCGGGAAGCTGCTAACATATGCATGGAGCGAATCAGGGATGTCTTCACCATGAAAGACCCTCCCCCAGAAATGCGTATGCACCGCAAACTGGAACGGACCAACCAGAAGCCTTCTGCTACCAAAAGAGACCACACTCAGCTTTCGCAAGTGACTGTGCAGGAGAAGGAGGAGGAGGAGGAGGAGGAAGAGGAGGGGGGAGGGGCTTCTGTTGTGCATGAGGAAGGGCTTACTGGTTTTTACCCTCCCACTAAAGTTGAAGCTGAAAAGATTCCAGCTTAGATTTTGGCCTGAATGATACCAAAAGAGATACATATGGGTAGAGTAAGGTCATATCATGTGAATAATGCAGTGATTATAGCCAGGGGTGCACATAAGTGGTCCGCAGGTCCGCATGCGCGGCCAAAATAAAAAATGAGCTATATAAAAAAGTTCTGACAGCGCATTTGCGTACTGACATGATTGACAGCTGTTAATACACAATTACCATTTAAGATCGACAAACTGTACTATATAAGATTTCTTTTCCAACTGAAAGCATCAATCTAGGCTATCCCATGCCATTTTCAAAGCACAATGCAAAACTGTTACATTCATTCACTGATGCTCTTTAATCAGCAGCAGCGCTAAATCCGGAAGCGCGTATACTTACTTGCCGGCAACCCGCCAAAATAAAAGCCTGCTGATTTTAAGTTTGAAAATGATAAAAACGCTTTTATTTATTTATTTTTAGACGCTTTTATCATTGGGAAATACATAAAACGATTCTTCTTAAAGAGGCAAAAAAAGAAATTAGTAGTAAATATTAGCATTTTATTTTAAAGTTTACTATTAAATAATTGTATTTGTATTTAATATGAGGCCTACCTTTTATTTTTAATAATATTATTATTTAGTTTATTATTTTATTTTAAAAAAAAACTAAATAAATTAAGTGCAATAATATTATAACTATTATTAATTTAAATTTTTATAGTTATATTTAATGGGTCACGCTATATGCAGTGTGAGGACCAAACCAAATCTCCAGGCTGAAAAAATGATGTGCACCCCTGATTATAGCGGACTAGAGTACAAAGAGAAAAATAAAGGAATAAACCAACTATTAAATGTAAACTTATGAAAGACACAATTAAGTATGTAGTTATAGAGTGGATAAAGTTCACATTAGAACACCTCCAGCATTATTACTCAAATGTGATTGTGTACACTTGCTCTCCCTTTACATCTGTTTACCACCTTGCCTTTTGTTGCGCTATACCAGCACAAAAATGAATATCCTGCCTTGAACAAAAACATCCCAGCACATAACCGTCACTGAAAGACATTACAAATGGATGTATAAACCCAAACCTCACTACTTATAGCACTATAACTGTTCTTATATGTTAATGAAATCGGTCTACAAACTGTGATTCAATATTATACATGTGTGCTACAATTTAAACTCAATAGAATGCATTGCTGCTAGGCAGGCAAGAGCATTTATTAATGGTTGATTTTTTTTTTCTTTATAGTAGCTTTTGAATTATTTATGACACTGAATTATAATATGTTGTTACTGTGTATGTTAATCACCCTTTATTAATCTGCCTGCCTCTCGGCTCCTAGAGGACGTCCTGTGCGAGTAGCGTTTGAATAGGATTTCTGATGCTGCTTTGTCCTCATGGAGTTGGGTGTTTATGAAATGCAATTAATCGTGATCCAATTTCCCACAAGCCTTCTGTGGAACGAAAGCTCAAGTTACACAAAACCGCACTGAATTTGTGATGTAGTGTTACTTGTGTTCTATGGTGTCCAGGCTTGTTATACTTAAAATAATAGTCCATTATGTTATATATTATCTTCATAACAGCTTTGTGAATTGTGTTTGGTTTGCTGTAAAGTGCTAGTTCATCCAAAATTGAAAATTCTGTCATAAGTTTTTCACCCTCACATCATTTCAAACCTGTATGACTATTTCTTTAAGAACGTTTCAGCTATTTTTGCCCAAACAATGAAAACCACTGGGGTCTAAAACAAACCACACAGGGCTCCTTTGACTTTTAATTTATGGGCAAAAAAACTGAGATTATGTTCCACAAAACAATGAAAGTCATAGTTCTGGAATGACTCAAAGTGAATAAATAATGCCAGAATTTTCAGTGTTTGGATGAATTTACCTTTGAAGTCTTAAGTGGTGTTGAAGTGGCATAATTTGACTTGTTAAGATTTGTTTGTTTATCATAATCATACTATAACCACATTTATCCATAAAGTTAAACTATAGATTAGTTTGCTTGTCAAAAAGACAAGAATATATATATACTGATTTAAAAACTGGACACTCCATCACCACCTCTGGGTCATTCTCTGACCTGTCAGCACAAGTTTCCATTACTTTTCCCTATCCCTAGTTCCTTCAGTCTTCAGTTTGTTTCCGTTTGTTAACAATTGTGTCATCTGTCCCTGTGCACGCTGACCCATTTTGAGCACACTCTTCAGTTCTCACCCAGCCTGTCCTAGAGGTATTTTAAGCAGACTCCCTTAACACCCAGCAACCTTGAGCCAATGAAATCTTTCAGCTTGCACATGTGTGATGCATTCTGCTGTGATAGCGTGTCTCTATTTGAATCAGGCTTCCTCTTTCTCTGGCACTAATTGACTCTATTGACGCTCCAAAAAAAAAAAAAAAAAACATTTTGCCACTCCATGAAGTTTATTAGCGCTATATGGGAGGTTTGGGCCTTTGTGTGCACAGCTTTGCTGAGTGTGTTTATACAGAGCACATATCCTATTTAAAGTATTGTCAACTTTATTATGAAACGAGTTATAACTCCACTTGATGTCATTTTAAGCTATGCTCAGCTAAGTGGCACAATGCGACATGTCTTTTGGGACTTTATATATCCCCGGCAAAAGCCTCTTCTTTATCGGTGTGTCTGTGATTGGATTAATCCAGAGCTATGTGCTGAGAGAAAACAATGCTCCATCTGCTGATTGCAGCATTTGAGAGTTATTTTATAAGAGTGTCACGATATCAAAAGATTTGCTTGCTTGCTCTTTTCACCGTGTCAGAGCTGCTCCTTTGTGGTGACAGATTTGAAATACCAAATCTTGGTTACTCTGCAGATTCTGTTGACGTGCGTATGTTACACATGTCCAGTCATTTGTGCTTCTGGGTATTTTTGTCAGATGGTTCCTGTTTCAGTCAGTATGTGCATGTTCAGAAACTTGTTTGTCGCACTTTGTGTTATAGTGGTGCATGAAAAAGCTTCTCGATGCCATTGTGCTAGTAGATGCGAAGGCCATTGTGTGTAGTCCCTTCATGGAACCATGACTAAAACAACCAGAACTAGGACAGGAATGATAAGACACTGACGCCCTCTGGTTATCCGTTCCAGTCGAGCCTTTTTTTTCTTTTTGCATTTTGGGTTGGACAATGTAACCTTGAATTCACTGCTGAGCATTTCCACCTGGTTTTTATTTTATTTTTTTTCACTTTTTGTTTTTTTGTATGTGTGACTCTCAAACTGCCTCCCTTTAGAGAGAGATTACTCATTCATCTCAAGAGTGTTATGTAAAACACCATGTTAATTTAGTCCTGTTTAAATGGCTATACCCATGTTACTGAGGCGAAACTGTGCCGCATCATCTCCCCTCAGAGACACAAGCCCACTGAGTCATGTCACTGCATTTTACATCTGTTCTCAAGACTAATAGTCAATCTGTCACTGACTTGGAGTTTTAATCAGTAGGTTGGTGTTTTGTTTTGTCAGAATTGATTTGCTGCAAGTGGTTTTGAGCTCCTGTCCTTTTGAAGTCCACTGACGGTGATGTTACACTCTTTAAGTGCAGCCTGTATTGACCACTGCAGTATCATTTGCAAGGGTGCTAATGTCTATTCTCTCCTCATTTTCACTGCCGTCATTGAGTGATACAAAATCCAAGCAGACTGCACAATATGTCCCAGGCAAACTTTTTGCATTCAGTTAGACCTGATGTTTTCAGGACAATCTCTGCAAATAAGCACTTTATAGTTAAGTGTAAACAGCAGCATATTTGACCCTGGGCCACGAAACTAGTCATAAGTAGCACAGATATATTTGTAGCAATAGCCAACAATATACTGTGTGGGTCAAAATTATCGCTTTTTCTTTTATGCCAAAAATCAGTAGGATATTAAGTAAAGATCATGTTCCTTGAAGATATTTTGTAAATTTCCTACCGTGAATATATCAAAACTTAATTTTTGATTAGTAATATGCATTAAGAACTGAATTTGGACATCTTTAAAGACGATTTTCTCAATATTTTTTTGCACCCTCAGATTCCAGATTTTCAAATAGTTGTATCTCAGCCAAATATTGTCCTAACAAACCATACATCAATTGAAAGCTTATTTATTCATGATGTATAATGTATAAATCTCAATTAAAAAAAAATGCCCCCTATGACTGGTTTTGTGGTCCAGGGTCACATATAGTGTGACATGGAGGTTTCAGCTGGCTGAGTTGTTTTCTTTATGATTATGTGATTATTTTTAATATGAACTATTAATTATTATATTAATTATTATATGATTATTATTATAATAGCAATAATTTATTGTTTATTATTTATTTTATAATTTTAGCAATAATATTTATAGTATTATATTAGTAATAGTAATAATAATAATTATTATTGTTGTTGATATTTTTGTTATTGTTGTTGTTATTATTATTCCTCATGTAAAGACACCATAAGTGCAAACCTGTGTATTTGGAATGTACTGTATATGCATAGATTAGATTTATTGTATAGAGAGATCATAATTACACTCTCATGTTGTTTTTTTCCTCGACAGAGTATTTTGAGAAGGGGAGGACTGTGGGAACGATAACTGAGAGTACTGTATTTTTCTGCAGTATGTATTTTCCCTGTGTTGATTTATATTTGAATAAATATTTTCTCTGCATCTCTGTGTTTAGCTTCCTTTTGTAGTGTGGCGGAATAAAGAACGCAAAAAAACATGACTAATAAAGCGTATTAAATCTATAAAGGAAGGGCTTAAATCGATAGAAATATGCTTATTTGTGTAATGTTATGTTGTAATAAAATATCGGCAGCGCGTGTGCGATACCAGGCGCGCTCCCGGAGAAAATTCTGGGGATGCATGCGTTTTGAGGCGAAGAACGGAGACGCGCGTCTGGCAGATCTCCAGCATTCCTGCTCTCTCTCTCTCACACACACACACACACACACACAGCATCGGGAGGAGAGCGGAAACGCAACGGTGGACAGGTGAAGATGGAGAAAGTATTAGGACTCGCCGTGGTGTCCAGTATTTTATGTGTCGGCTCAGTTTTGGGTAAATACGTCAGAGGTATCGTCAACACAAAAGAGGTGAGTATAATGTTTACGTTTTATTGCTGTTGTGCTGGTAATGTTCCGGAGTTCTCCGGCGTTCTTGCTGCGCAGCTCCTGGTGGCTGTTATTAATGGGCTCATATGGCAAGTGTGTATTCACGCCTCCGCGTTCGCGCGCATCTGGAAGCTTGATGCTTTAATATGCTTTATCAGGATCATACACTCGCCGCTATTGAGCCGATTAAAACGTGATTCGTCCTCCAGCCACGAAAAACACATTTTAAACGGCGTATTGCCGACATTTAACTTACACCCTCCCATCCGCTTTTACAGGTGTGTGTCGACCAAGATGCTCTTCTGGAGGCATTACAGCATTGTGGAATTGCAGTTATCGTATGTTGGTGTCCAAATAGATTAAGGTTGCTTAGCTGTGCTTTTAAAGGTGCGAGAGTGTGTGATGAGTGTTAATGTGCGGGGACATAATTCAAACCTGAACTAGGTGCAAAAAAAAAAAAAACCCATTCACTTGGAAACAGATGATTTGAGTCATATATTGCTGTTAAAGTGTGTCTTTATTTGGCGTTCATCATTATCTTTATTTTTAATAGCTGCCGGGTGTTTTGATTGCAGTGTGCCTTATGGCAAACACTGGCTATTATTTGATAGACACAAAGTAAATGTTGGCCTGAAGCAAACAGTGAGACTGATTTTTGCTGCAAAAAGTTCTTGCAGCTCTTATTTCATCAGAATAATTTAATGAACAAATATGGGGGAAATACAAAGAAATGAGGGAACAATAGCCTACATTCATTTATTATCAAAAAGCATAGTCAGCTTATAAAGAACTGCTTAAAATTACTCTTGGTACTTAAAAGCTTCCATAGACAGCTTATTTTTTCTAATTTCACTGATGTTTTATTTTCACGCAGTGAGTTAATTGATTAAATTATGATTAAGTGTTTGTCTCTTCCAATTAAATTTGGCAGTTGTAGATGAGTCCTGTCCTGTGTTTGCTGTGGGTAATGTAACAACAACCTGTTCCTGCTTGTGTCCTAGTGCTGATCCTGCTCTCTTTTAGGTCGCTGAGACCGTTAAATAGTCCATTAATCTCACTTCTGTTTATTTCCTTACAAGGTCGTTCTTGTACACTGCCATGGACGCATACTGGGAGATCTTGTCAAGTTCAACATTTTTGTGTGTGTGTGTGTGTGTGTGTGTGATTTTTGTATATACTGTTTGTATTAATTTTTATTTCAGGTTTAGTTATTTTAGTACATCAAGTTAAACGTAATGAAAATGTGAAATGTTGCTGAAATAAAAAGTTGAACTAGTTGCAATAAAAAGTTTTTTTTCAATATTTTATTTTATTTCATTTCAGTAAACATTTATTTTATGGCAAGTAACAAAAAATATTTTTATGTTTTCAATTTTAGTTTAGTTTGAGTTGACTCTATGTATGTATGTACTGTGTGTGTGTGTGTGTGTGTGTGTGTGTGTGTGTGTCTTTGTACTCCTTCCTCTGAATCGAGTCTGGCCAGAGGGTTGTGCAGGTAACTAACACTGCCACAGGCATATGAGACTCTTTCTAGGGGCATTCAGGTCGACGTGTTGTGTGTGTGTTAGTGTATATGTGTGTCAGCGCATGTGAGTGCATTTATGCAGTGCTCCGTTGTGTAACTTAAGTAATGAATCATTTAAAAGCCCGGTGGACCTGGGGTGACATGACTTGTTGATTGGTAATTTATTCTTAATGAGGCTTAGCGAGCGGACAGAGATCCGGAAAGACAATGAGACATGAGTCCACCACTGATTCGGTGAAGTGACCGGATACTGCATCTGGGTATAATGCTTGATTAAAGTAGTGTCTGTGTGCTGTGTCTCTCACCCTCCCTTTGGTTTATTAATTGACTTTAGTTATTTTATTAATGTACTTATATTAATTGTTGTGTTAAACTGTTGTACTTGTGTATTACTAGAGCTGTAAAACTGTTTAAATCATCTTTACATTCATTATACCGTTACACTGTCATAGCTACATAATAGTACATTTGGATATAACTTTACATAGAAAAGAAACATTTTAATAGCTGTTGGGAGAGTTCTTTGATTGCACTGAGCCTTATGAGAACCACTGGCTGTTATTTGATAGACACATAGTGCAAAAAATATATTGGCCTGAAGCAACAGTGAGATTTACTGTGCTGCAAAAAGTTATTGCAGCACTTATTTCATCACATTGAATGAAAATGAAGGAAATACAATGAAGGAACAATACATTTATGCATAAATGTATAACACAGCCTATAAAGAATTGCTCAAAAAACTTTTTATGACCTAAAATCTTCCATTTTCTTTGCATAAAAATCCATGTGAGTGAATTCAATAGTAGTAGTAAAATTGGATATTACTTCAAATATCAGAGAAAAGGTTGGTAAGCATTTCTTACTCTAAATAACAAGCACTCTTCACATCTAGTGGTTATACTTTTGAAATAGTTTTTGTTTTTTCCAAAAAATAAATAAATAAATTCTGTATTAGACCCATTCACATCCACTTTAAATGCCTCGGTATAATTTAGATTTGGATTACACTTTATTTTAAGGTGTCTTTGTTACATTGTAATTATACATTTAAGTACTAAGTTATATTCATTTACTACATGTACTTACTATATGGTTAGGGTTAGGCTCAGGGTTACTTGCATGTAATTATGCATAATTGTTATTATAATAGTAAGTACAAGTAACGTGTAACAAGGACAATATAAAATAAAGTGTTACCCAGATTTTTAAAGAAAATGAGGGATGAGTCAGTTTTTTTATTCTAGTAATCAACATTATGCTACAAATTCTCTCAGTTGAGCTTAACTTGTACAGAACCCTCAATATTTTTAACACCGCAAAGGAATGAGAGATTTTTCCTGACAAAAAATAGATCTGTGTAATCACAAGGGAAACGTGAAAGATGGTAATGTGAACAAGGACGGAAACAATGTTGTGAAGTCCTTTGGTTGTAAAAACGTGATATAAGGGGGTTTAGACAGAGTCGGGCCTCTCCTGGTTTCTATAGTAGCTGCAAAGTGCATTGTGTCTGTTGCCATGACAACAGTACTTTGATTTTTTTTTGAGTGGGTGTTTTTTTAACTGGGTGACTGACCATAGGTGCTCTTTTACGTGTGCTTCTGTTTTAGAGAGACAAGGTGGTCTTTCAGAAGCTTGGTCATGTGACGTGATTATTTGGCCTCAGTTCTGGGTCAGAACGTCTTAAGGCCGGTGTCTGTATTGTCAAGGAAACCTGTTGTTATGGAAACCACCAACAGAAGACACTGAAGGGAGAAGTTAATATGGACAAGGGGCTAAAAGCTGGAGCGCACTTAGTGCCATTTTACACTTCACTGACTGCGTGTGTGTCTGTCAGCGTAAGTTCAAGAGAGTTTATGAGATGAGACCAAACTGAAGCCCTGAACACTGCAGGAACTTATTAACACTTCAGCTGTTACAGTATAATGTGATATGAAATTTTTTAAACTCTTATCGCTGCATTATTTCAGATTTATAGCAGATAAGACTGGTTTTATGAATTTGTGGGGTGTGAAGCTCAGAGCTTGGAAGCAGAGGTTTGCTGCAAGCTGTGGTCCATCACTATTGTGTCACTGAGCAAGCTCCAGGGGAAATGTGCTTCTGATAAATGTACTGTAAGCCGCTTTGTCTGCTAAATGATGTCATATCTGGATGGTGAAGCCGTTGTGTGAAGGTCTCACGAGATTCGTGTTTGCTGCTGGCGTGGGTACGGTTGCTGCGGGACTAAACAGTGCATGAATGTCGCTCAGAATGAAGGTTACCATCCAGACACAGCCGCTACATAACTATTTGATTTCCTTCTGTTTCCCTCCCCTCTTCTCCACAGGACTGGGTTTTCCTCACAAGATTTTGCTTCCTGACTGATTTTGGCCGACTGAACTTCAAGTTCCGATACCCCAAGGCAAGCTTAAAAACCTGTATTTGAATTTGTACTCATGAGCAGATTACTGATGTTCTACTAAATCTTCAATACTTGCATGGATGCATAATACATCATAGCACATTTAGGCCTATAAGTATCACCAGTTATGTTGGATTGATTGATTAAATTGATATTAGATATTGAATTATGCATGCTCATTTCATTTGTTTTTACATTTAGATTACCTTTGCTGTCATTTAATTCTTCTTTACAGTTAATATTTAAAAACACTAATGATTTAATAACACTGTTAGTTGTAATCACTAGCAAACATCAAAAAAATATTTTTGTCAGACTGTACAATATAATGGCTAGATTCAGTTTAAAAGCATTTAAAGCTATATTTAGTTTGTGTATTATATATATATATATATATATATTTATATATATATATATATATATATATATATATATATATATATATATATATATGATATTTATGAACTTTCATGTAATAGGCAATAATTGTTGTTATTATATATATATATATATATATATATATATATATATATATATATATATATATATATATATATATATATATATATAATATTATATTATAATATATATTAATAATTGACTAGATATATATATATATATATATAAATAATTGACTAGAATTATAATATATTTTGTTTATTGTTTGTTGTTTTTCACATGCACACACACACACATATATATATATATAACAATTATTTATTGTTATAGGCCTATATACAGTATATATATATATATATATACATACAACAATTATTGTCTATTACATGATTACGTGAACATAATAATTGAAAATGATTCGACTAGAATTATAATATTGTGCATCTCTCACAACATAAATTCCATAAATAAATAAATAAATAAATATACAGTATATCTTAATTATCCCTTCACAACGTAAATATAATATTTGCCTAAAATCTTAATTTGGTTTAGTTGTTTTCATTACAAATACCAAATTTTTGGGTAACAATAAAAGAACAACAACAACAACAAAGTTCTACAAAGTTTGACCATTAAATTATGTTGTCAGACTGTGCCTTTCGTTTTTCTTTCTCTGTCAGTCGTTCTCTATATAGGTCCAATATATCATTTAAGTTTATAGATGGCATAGACAGTTCCAATATTAATCTCTCCCCCTTTCTCTATCTATCTATCCATCTATGCTGTCTTTCTCTTCCTCCCTTCTATGCTTGTTTTTCACTGAAAGTCCCGATGCTGTCAGAACATATTGCTCTACTTTGATGAAAGCTCTCAGTGGCCAGCTGTGTACAAGAGGCCGGACAAGGTGAGACGCACACTGTCAGACTTTGTGTTTGTGTGTGTGAAAATATTGAGTGTAATGACAGACAAACAGAGAGCGCAAGCATGAATGCATACGTTCCACGTCAGTAGAAAGTATGAGGATTAAAGGAGAAATGTCAGCAGTGTTCTGTGGATTAAAAGTCCAAATCCAGTCTCCAAAAAGACATGAGTGTCAGTGCAGGTGCCTATTTAAATCCAGCACATTTTCTCCTTCCCCGTGGCAGGATCTGCATTGCGGGACTCTGAAAAAGTGCTTGTAGGAAACCCCTGCTCTTCATCACACTCCTCTAGTACTAATCTGCTTAGTACTTCAGCTCTTGTTATTGTTACAGGGTGTTTGAAATCCCATGGAAAGCATGTTTGTTAATGGAGGGTTTATGTGCTCTATAGGACTGCTACCAGAAAGAGTCAGTATTGAGGCCTGAAAATAATCAGGTCATCAACCTGACCACCCGCTACACCTGGTCTGGCTGTATGGTAAGAAAAAAGCTATTACTATATAGTCTTGTGTGATTGTGTGTGTGTGTGTGTCCTTTAGGCTTGAAGTAGTATGGTTATAGTATTAAATTGATGTTCTGCATCACTGGCACAGCCAAAAAATAATTGTTTTCAAACTGGTTTCCCTAACACATCCCCTGTCTGCCATTGGTTGAGCTAAATCAAACAAACATAATTAAACATGCCACTGTATTTACATATTTTGATCAATGGCTCACTCCTGTCTCTGCATAATAAACTGGGATAGAAGATGGAACAAAATTATACACATCAACAATAAATTATAACTGTTCTCTGTTGAATTAGTGATGAGCAACTGCACAATGAAGAGCTGCTTCTCTTTATAATCTTATGTCTTTGTGTCTGCCTCTGTCAGGTGGAAGGTGAAGGTAATGAAGAGATGCTGAGTTGTGTAGGAGGTCGAAGTTTTCGTTCTGTCAGAGAGAGATGGTGGTACATTGCGCTCAGCAAGTGTGGGGTGAGTGGTGATACAGTAAACAATATACGAGGAACTAGGAATGTGCCTGAAGCAGACTACCATGTTCAGAAACGCATGATTAATGACCACAGAATGAATAACTAATTGTACCGAATTATACAGAAGTACAAGGGTAAAACAAATTTTTAATGAACATATCAAACAACATAATGGATAGTCTGTGAAGCATTTGATTAAAGTTGTATCTTGTGAATGAAAATGAGAACTGTGTGAAATTCAGATCAGGTGGTCGTGTTGCTGTTTTTAAAATGCTTATGGTAATATTTTAAACATACTGAGCAGTGTTGGTATTTGTTGCCTTAATCTAATAAAAAGTGGCTTCATTGATTGAAAATGTAAAATTGATTCAAAATATGTACATTTTAATTAACAATGTAAATGTTATGAAAAACCTAAACAAAAATTGTGTATTAATGTAATCTAAGTCTAAATATAAAAAAAAACTAAATTACTAAAACTTAATCTAAAATTAAAATAACTGAAAATGTAAAAATAAAAGCTTATTTAAAATATGAATAAATATTATAATATGACAGTATAATAATATTATGAATTATACAAGGCATATTTGCTAAACGGATTAGAGTCTAAATATGCTTTTCATTCAATTTTGATACACTTCCAGTTTCACCCACATTTATTTCTATATGAATACAGAAACAGATCATTTTGACATTGCAACTGATAAGGATCGATATAGATAAAAGTTTAGATCATCCTGTGGTAATAAAATATTAGCTTAAAAAAGACATTGTATGATACATCTAAAATATATGCTTTTTCGACAGCATCCTTCTTTATTATGACTGGCTTTACTTTCCAATCCAAAATACACTGAAGTTTGCATATATAGCATGTAGGAAACATGGCAAGTGTTTGTTTGACCTGATTTCAAAGAATGTTAGTAAAGGGATTTTTTTGAAGATGAAGACTCAGTTCTGCATTGGGCCATCTTCAGGAGGCAGTGAGCGATTCTTGTTGTAGCTGCTTGAAGTGATGCACATGTACTGTAGTGTTGGAGAGGTATGCGATGTGAAAGCGTTTTAGCCAGATAAATGGGGGCAAAATGTAAAGGGTTGTTTCATGAGTGAGGGCAGACTGATGGATGCAGGGCTAAATCCTGTTGGACTGAAGTAAAGCACAGTCCCTAAGGGAGCCTCTCTGCGTCTGGCTGCCAATTTCTCTTTTCCTCTCTCATACTTCCTTTCTCCTTGGCCAGTCTTATACCTCTGTATCTCCTAACTTCTGTTACAGTCGCTTGATTACTCACTTCAGCCTTTCATGCTCATTCTGTTTGTATCTAACGGCCTTTTCTCTGTCCCTCTCCAGCTCTATATCTTTGTCCCGCTCTCTCTTTTCTCTCCATCTCTGGCCACATTGATTTGGTGATAGGGCACTCTTCATGCACCTCACCTTTTTGGAGTGCGGGAGAGGGAATGGGTTTTTCCTGCCAAGTGAAATCAAAGTGTTTCTCTTTTATTAAGCCGGGCCGAAATCCTCTCAACGGCTAGAAACTGTGCTTCTTTGAAGTCTTTTAAAGCCCAAAGATCTGTTTGTGCACTCAGTGTTTGTATGGTCTCTGAAGCTCCCCACTCACTTTCTCCCTCTCTCTGTTTTACACCTCCTGCATTTCTCTCCTCTGAATTCCCTCTTTTTCTGTTTCACCATGCAACACAGGGAGAAGGGCTGCAGCTGGAATATGAAATGACATTAACGAATGGACAGTCCTTCTGGACCCAGCATTTCTCTGCAGATGAATTTGGTGAGACATGACTGAAAGTGGGAGGAATTTAATTTATATTATGTGAAAGCATGGCAGAATGTATCCATTATATATGCTAGCCTTCAAAAGTGTGGCATCAGTACAATAATTTTATGTTTTTAAAAGAAGTCTTTTATGCTCACCAAGGATATGTTTATTTAAATAAGATACAGTCAAAACTGTAATATTGTGAAATATAATTGCAATTTAAAATAACTGTTTAATATGTTTTAAAATGCAATTTTTTCTTTTGATTGCAGTTTATAATATGCTGATTAGGTGCTCAAACATTTCTTATTATTATCACTGTTAAATAAACTGCTTAATATTATTGTGAAAACCATGATACACTTTTTTTCCAGGCTAAAAAATAAATAAAAAATCATATACTCACCCTCAGTGTTTTTCGTATCTGTATAATTTACCATCTAAAATGTGAATGGTGACCAGGGCCTGGGGTTTTCACACTCCAAAATGATAAAAAAGGAAACATCTTAGAAGTAGTCTATACAAATTTTGCACTATATTCACCTATAAAGCTGTGTACCAAATACTGTACACTGTAAACTATGGACTTATACACTACTTATGCGTTATGCATAATGGGGGGGGGGGGGGGGGTATTTAAAATGCACTTTTTCTTTTTGGAATTTTCAGTGTAAACACTACTCACACTATTTATACTACAAAACGGCATAGAATAGTGCATAAGTTTGCAAACTGGGATGCACCTCAAGTCTTTTGTAGTTATACAACAGTTTTGGGTAAAAAAAAGATAAGCGCTTCATTGCTGACTAAAAATAATCCACTCCATCACTGCTCTCAAATCTCGTATGTAGAATGTGAATGCAACGTTGGCACATCTCGATCAAGACCAATAACTTTTGACATCTGTGACTGCAAATCTGGCATGTTATTGTCTTTATGTGCCATATTTAATGTAAACATAATGGAAATAAAGAAAGAAATTGATTTGTCTTAAGTTCTACTAATAATTTTGCCATGCTCACTATTCTATTTAATATGTGATTTAAATAATAATACTAATAATAAATATATATTTTTTGTAATTTAAAGTCATACTATATAGAAAAGAACACTGTGAACATTCTGCTAAATTTCACATTCTTAGAAAGCTGTACCGCATTGGTTTAGAATGAGACCGAGATAGTAAATGATGAGAATTCTTGGGAAAACAATTTTTTCAAGACATTTATCATGCTTATATCGTGACTGAAAACTGTTCTTGTTTTGCTCTGTTTATGTGTTTCAGGCATCCTGGAGACAGACATCACGTTCTTGGTTATATTCGCCATTGTGTTTACACTGTCTTGTTATTTTGCTTGTGAGTTTCCATGTCCTGGAGGTATAAAAGACCTTAGATGTGTTGGTCTCAGTGCATAATTTACAAGTCTTATTATTCAGTGTTAAATTAAAAGATATTTTTAGCCATCTCCTCCAGATAAACAGACCTACAGATACTATGCGTCTATCTGCATTAGTTATTCAATCTCTTTTCTTCTGTGTAATTCTTTAAGATAATTTAAAGGGAAGACAGCTGCTCCATACGACCTATAAGATGTTTATGACTGCGGCTGGAGTGGAGGGTGAGAAAGTCCACTGCACACACTCATATAGATAACCACAAGCACACACATTTATATGACACTAGGCTTTGCAATGCTTGATGCATAACAATATCTCTTGTGTCATCCCTTCTTTCTTTCATCCTTATCTCCTCCCCACATTCAACTTCTTCCTCTGTGCTCTCATGGCTGCTACTGTGACTTACCTCTCTCTTCTCTCTCATCTCTGGATTCCTTTCTTTCAGTCTTAAGCTTGCTTTTCTTTTGCATTTACTGGGGTGTTTATGCCAGAGATGGTGTTGGGAATGGCAGCCTCAAGATATTAGGTGAGAAAGGCACACATTTGTGTGCTTGTGACTGGATTCATTCTTAAATGCTGACCTGATTCGTAACCTACTTGTGGTCACCTGTGTAACTCTCTGCGGCTCTCTTCCTTTCACAAGGGAAATTACTCTTTTCTGTGAGCTTCCTGATTTTCTTGCTCATGCTGATTCTCCTGGGGAAGGGATTCACAGTCACAAGGTAGGAGGCCTTACTTCTCACATAATGTGGGTAATGACTTACAAGGCTAATCATGCTAATGTGACCCAGATGTCAAGACAAATCTGTATCCAAATTTGAGTATGTGCTGAATTCAAGAGTAAACTTACTTTTGGTGCTGATGTTCTTTAAGTAGGCATGTGGTCCTACATGTTTTTTGAACAATGTTTTCAAAGAAGATGACGTAGTGATAATGTTTCTCTCTTTTTTTTATTTCAGGGCAAGAATAAGTCACAGTGGCTCTGTGAAACTATCCATTTATATGACAATATACACCATCACGTACATCATCCTCTTCATATATGAAGCAGAGGTAAGATCTGATTGTTTTTTTCTTTTAGAATGACAATAAGCTGAATATTCATAACATTCACTACTGTTCAAGAGTTTGAGGCCAATAAGGTTTTTTTTTTTTTTTTTTTTTGAAAGAAATACTTTTTCTGTTTCTATTTTAAATAAATGCTGTTTTGTTTTTTCTTATTTATTAGAGAATCTTAAAAAATAAAGGATTACAGTTTTCGCAAAAAAATAAAAATAAATAAGCAGCACAACTTTTTTCAACATTGGTAAAAAATAAGAAATGTTTCATGAGCATTTAATCAGCACATTAGAATGATTTCAGAAGGGGATCATGTGACTGTAGTAATGACTGCAAAAAATTCAGCTTTGCCATCAGAGGAATAAATTACTTTTTAAAATTAATTTAAATACAGAAAATGTTGTACTTCATTTTTGTTTAAATAAATGAGCATTAAAAAATTCAAGAAACATTTTAAAATCTTACCAACCCCAAACTTTGTGTATTTCTGATGGTTTTGTAGGCAATATACACTGTAAATTTAATAAAAACAATATAATTGATCCTTTTGTTCATTTATTGAAATAAAAGGTAACACTTTTCTTAAAGCCTTTATGTATAATGCATTATAAATGTAGTTTTAATGCATTAATTATGCCTTGTAATGCACCTTATAATGCATTTAACAATCTTATGAATAAATGTCATGTAAACAGGTAATACATTATAACACTTAATTCATCAATTCATCGTTACACTATGCATTTTAAATTCGGTTAAAATTATTTCCGACAAGATATCATATATTACAGCACACATTATGAATAATTATAATGCATTGTACCCATTCTAACCGGTTATAATGTATTATACATAAAGGCTTTAAGTAAAGTGTTACCAAATAAAATGTGGAAAAAAATTCTTAACTGTTATATTGTAATTTAGTTTTCAGAAAATTTTTGATTATAATTTTGCTTCAATAACTTCAGTCGAAATGATGGATGCAGGCAATTAATATACCATAGATAACCACCACAGAAAGGTGCATAAATAACCACATTCCATACCAGAAATGTCTTCAAATGTCTATTAATTTCCATATTATCTAATGCATATAAAGTCGGAGGACTCGTCATCTTTGAGCCCTATCAGCTGCAGTTTCCCATGCTGCCTACGAGAGCTACTCCACTCTATACATAATGTAAGGCTGTGAGATGAAGTTACTCAGCTTGAGCATGTTGTGCTGCTGTAGTGTGCTGTAATGGAACCCGGCAGATAGACAGATAGATAAAGAGAGAGAAAGACAGTTAGAGAGAATGACCCAGATAAGCTCTTGCCGTATCAATAAAGAGCTCCTGTTGCATCTTCTTTCAATGTCACCCTTTGCTTTAATTCAGCCTTAGATGTTTGGATTTAAGGAATGTTCCGCCATTTTCCACTTATGCAGCCTAACAGATTGTGCCATGGACGGGTTTAAAACCATCAGTCATACAGATGGGTTGCCAAGGGCGGTGATTTCCCTGTTCCCACTCCCACTGCGTGTGTGTCTGTAGTTCTTTGATCCAGGCGAGGTGCTGTATGCTTATGACAGCCCTGCAGGGTACGGTCTAATGGGTCTGCAGCTGCTTGCTTACGTATGGTTCTGCTACGCTGTGCTGGTGTCCCTCAAACACTACCCTGAAAAACAACCTTTCTACATCCCCTTCTTCACTGCGTACACTCTGTGGTGAGTTTTGCTGTAATACAAAACCAGAAGCTTATATTATTATATTTTTCCATTGCTTTAATTCATTCGATGAATAAACATGACACTCCTAATATCAAAGGCATGGGTTTGAATCATTGGAAATGTGAACTCAAAGTAAAACAATTTTTAAACTTAACTTTTCACATAAGTCTTTTTATGAGACTAGACTGAAACTGTTTGTCTCTACTTTGACTCAAAGCTCTCCACAGCCTTTGTAAATCTGTAAAGAAGATTGACAGTATAAAGCTTATGTTCCTCTTTTCATCCATTACTTTTTTCACCCAAAGGTTTTTTGCTGTGCCAGTCATGGCTCTGATTGCCAACTTTGGCATCTCTCGCTGGGCCAGGGAAAAGATTGTGAACGGCATCCAACTTGGCATCCATCTCTATGCCCATGTCATCTTCCTGGTATGATGTTTTTGTTGCTGTTGTTTATTGTAACTTCATTTATTTAGGCTAATAATGTGATAAAACACCCTGCGTGACTAATCCTGTCAATCTAGGCCATCACACGTCCGTCGGCAGCCAATAAGAACTTTCCCTACCACGTGCGGACGTCACAGATAGGAATCCTTCTCTCCAGTCCTAAAGGCATGGGGGCAGAAAGCTTCCCTCATCATGCCTATGGAAATAGTTCCTTCCTGGGAGACTCTCAGCCAAACTTCACAGAGCTCTTCTCCATCCACTCAGTGAGTATTAGATGTTGTAATAGGAATGAAAAAACTGATTTAAATATGAGTTGAATATAAGTGAACTTATTTTAATGATAATATAATCAGGTTGGGCAGCTTTTTGAATAAAAGTTCCAAAAAGTTTTTAGCATTAAAGAACCATTTTTCATGATTGTGTTGAACATTTAAAAAAAAAATCTACAGAAACTATTTTCACTATAAAAAAACTGTGCAATGTAAAGTTTCCATTGATGTTAAAGGTTCTACATGAAACGTAGATGCCAATAAAGAACCTTTATTTTTAAGGGATAGTTCACCCAAAAATGAACATTTGGATGAGTTCATTGCTTCATTGGAATGGATTTGGAGAAATGTAGAAATTCAAATTTACATTACATCACTTGCTCACCACTGGATCCTCTGCAGTAAATGGGTGCTGTCAGAATGGGAGTTCACAAAGCTGATAAAAAAGTAATCCAGTAAACTCCAGTCCACCAATTAATGGTGCATTTTTGCAAAAAAACAATAAACCAATCTTTAGGACATTTTTAATGTCAACCCACTGCTTCTGACTAAAATACCAAAATTGGCTAAAGTCCAAAATGCTCTATCAATAACATTGTTGTCTCATCTGAATCAAGAGAGAAATATGCACAGATCAAGTACCATTTACAAGTGAAAACTGTCCCAAAGTAAACATGTGATGTGAAAGGATTACAGGGGATGGTCTTTTTCACTGGAGAAAGTATTATTTTAGCCAAGGGCAATGGTTTCCTCAACTTTTCTGTGTGCTTGTTAGACTGGAATTTGTGGTGATTTTTTTTCAGCTGTTTAGACTCTTATTTTGATGGCACCCATTCACTACAGAGGATTCAGTGGTGAGCAAGTGATGTAACGCTACATTTCTCCAAATCAGTTATGATGAAGAAACAAACTGTATGGCCTGATGGTGAGTAAATTTTCAGCAAATGTTCATTTTTGGGTGAACAGTTTATTTAAGCGTGTACTTTCATATAGTGTTATTTCATATAATCCATGTTATGTTTCCCTATTGAGGACCCTGTGAAGACGATAGATGAGACAGTGGCTCGGAAGGGACAGGAAGTGCCAAGGAACAGTGAGCACAAGATCATCACCACAACGGCGGACCTGTCGTCTACATTCTCCCCTCTTCCTCCTCCCATACCACCACGCAGCTCCGCACACTCTCCCCCTCCTCCCAGATTAATGTCCCACTTCACCGAGTATTTTAGTATGCAAGGGGCCATGGGGATGGGCTCCAATACCTAGAGGAACAGGCCATGCGGAAATTACTTTCAAACTTCTGAGGTGGAAAAGAGTTCAATATTTCAATAGATTAGGTTAAGGCAGGCGTGAAAAAGCAAAGCAATTTTCAAAAAAGTTACCAAACATCCATATCTTTGAATTTGTAAAGAGAAACGCAAGCTGCAGAACGTCAAGAGAGAGTGGGGCATAACCTGCTCACAAAGCCCCTAAAAATAAGAAGCAATAAATATTTCAGTGAGATGACAGAGAGTCACTGGAGAGAGATAATATACAGGCAGTGCAATAGTAACAGGAGACAACGGTGAATCTAGAGTATAGATATTTCAAGCTTAATGTGACAGTAGGATAGCATTGTGTACAGTAACTACAGTGAACTCTTGGCATTTTTTAGGCTTCATTCATTTTAAGTGGTGCCGCTAATATTTGTATTTTCATGCCATTTTAATGCAAGTATTAATTTCCCTCGCTACATTTTTTAATGTTTTGAGAATTTATGTACACATTTTGTCTGTAAAGTTGAGATAATTTAGGGTTTATATATTTTTATTCACATTGAATAAAAGCGAATACAGTTAGAGACTTTGCAAACTGATGTTAAACTGCAATGGCAAGTTAACTGGGGAACAACTAGGCAGTATTTGTAAACCATGCATGTTTGTGCTTTGTCTACATTCTGATATATTCAATGTAATTTTGGGTGTGCCTAGTTTTCACAACTAGCGGTCTTAATTTTGTATGCAGTACACACTTGTTTATAGTAACAGTATGTAGAGAATATTTATCTCAAGCGGATGATGAATGATGACTAGTTCATCTTTATCTCAGTCTTGCTGTATTGTCGATTCTGTGCAGGGGTGTGTGGAGTTCTGAGTTCAGATTCAATTTCTGCAAACTTCGTTATGCATTTGTGCATTTAATAACCCTCACAGCGGTCTTCAGCAGATATGGAGATCTTTTATTCTGTCAGTGAGTAGAAAGTAAATTCATTCGGTCCGCTGGGGTTATCTTAAGTTTTGTTTACTTGAGTGTCTGATGAAAATATAGCTCTACTCCTACAGAAACACTTTGTATTGACAGCATGGAGCACTCTACTGTTTAGAAACACTTATTTCATTACCATCAGAGACCCGTGAAAATGCAACCATAATGCAATACAGTGAAAGACAAATGTACAGGTAAAATGTGATGGTTTTCACTGCTGTTTTTTTTTTTTTATCTAACAAACAACCAGTTGTGGGTCGTATTTATGTTATATATATATATCAACAAATCCTATATAATCTCCATCTAAAATTGACCTGCTTTACATGTAATCCTATAAGTTATGTACATAATAATGACATATTTATATTTAATTATTTTTAAAGAACCATACTTGAAGAATCATTAAATCTAGGTTCCCGTGGTTTGATTTTTTTTGTATTAATGGATGTGCTTGGGCCTTAAGCCATTTCATTAATAAACACTGAACTTATGTATGGAAGCCATCAGATAAGGTGATTTTAAAAGGCTTTGCCATGATTTTTTTTCCATTGCTTCAGTGAGTGTGCACACCTAGCAGAGACGAGAGAGAGCACACTTTTTGAATGTATGATAGATATATTAGCACATCACATTGGGGAGCACAGAAAGATACAGTTAAGCACATTTCTGTTGCACTGTTCATACTGAATGCATTTTAATAGTGTCAAATGACTTGGCAGTGCATACCCTTTTTGCCAAATTAAAATGGTTTGTTTTACAACAATGGCTTGTTTGTGTGTTTCATTTTGCAGTTTGATTAGCAATTAAGGGAGCTACAGTAATTGTAATCGTAGAACTCTGAAGTACAACCAACTGCTGAACAAATCATTGTCATTTAAAAACTATGTATTTTACATTATGTTCTAATGTTCTGCTGCGTAATGTATACAGGTCCTTCTCAAAAAATTTGCATATTGTGAAAAAGTTCATTATTTTCCATAATGTAATGATAAAAATTAAACTTTCATATATTTTAGATTCATTGCACACCAACTGAAATATTTCAGGTCTTTTATTGTTTTAATACTGATGATTTTGGCATACAGCTCATGAAAACCCAAAATTCCTATCTCAAAAAATTAGCATATCATGAAAAGGTTCTCTAAAACAAGCTATTAACCTAATCATCTGAATCAACTAATTAACTCTAAACACCTGCAAAAGATTCCTGAGGCTTTTAAAAACTCCCAGCCTGGTTCATTACTCAAAACCGCAATCATGGGTAAGTGGTTAACCCAGAAGGCCATCATTGACACCCTCAAGCGAGAGGGTAAGACACAGAAAGAAATTTCTGAACGAATAGGCTGTTCCCAGAGTGCTGTATCAAGGCACCTCAGTGGGAAGTCTGCGGGAAGGAAAAAGTGTGGCAAAAAACGCTGCACAACGAGAAGAGGTGACCAGACCCTGAGGAAGATTGTGGAGAAGGACCGATTCCAGACCTTGGGGGACCTGCGGAAGCAGTGGACTGAGTCTGGAGTAGAAACATCCAGAGCCACCGTGCACAGCCATGTGCTTTTGAACCAGAAACAGCGGCAGAAGCGCCTGACCTGGGCTACAGAGAAGCAGCACTGGACTGTTGCTCAGTGGTCCAAAGTACTTTTTTTCGGATGAAAGCAAATTTTGCATGTCATTCGGAAATCAAGGTGCCAGAGTCTGGAGGAAGACTGGGGAGAAGGAAATGCCAAAAGTCCAGTGTCAAGTACCCACAGTCAGTGATGGTCTGGGGTGCCATGTCAGCTGCTGGTGTTGGTCCACTGTGTTTTATCAAGGGCAGGGTCAATGCAGCTAGCTATCAGGAGATTTTGGAGCACTTCATGCTTCCATCTGCTGAAAAGCTTTATGGAGATGAAGATTTCGTTTTTCAGCACGACCTGGCACCTGCTCAGAGTGCCAAAACCACTGGTAAATGGTTTACTGACCATGGTATTACTGTGCTCAATTGGCCTGCCACTCTCCTGACCTGAACCCCATAGAGAATCTGTGGGATATTGTGAAGAGAAAGTTGAGAGACGCAAGACCCAACACTCTGGATGAGCTTAAGGCCGCTATCGAAGCATCCTGGGCCCTCCATAACACCTCAGCAGTGCCACAGGCTGATTGCCTCCATGCCACGCCGCATTGAAGCAGTCATTTCTGCAAAAGGATTCCCGACCAAGTATTGAGTGCATAACTGAACATAATTATTTGAAGGTTGACTTTTTTGTATTAAAAACACTTTTCTTTTATTGGTCGGATGAAATATGCTAATTTTTTGAGATAGGAATTTTGGGTTTTCATGAGCTGTATGCCAAAATCATCAGTATTAAAACAATAAAAGACCTTAAATATTTCAGTTGGTGTGCAATGAATCTAAAATATATGAACGTTTAATTTTTATCATTACATTATGGAAAATAATGAACTTTTTCACAATATGCTAATTTTTTTAGAAGGACCTGTATATAAACAATTATTTTAAATATTTTGTTATGTGTCCAGAATGACATAAAACAACCTCATTATATGTGATAAAGAATATTTGTATTTTCAAAAATTCACTGACCATTCTCTAGGACCACTGGAAATGTAGAAAAAAAAAGTAATTAAAAATGAAAAAGAAATAATGTTTGTGACCAGTAAGAGGACATCTCATTCAGTCATATAAATTCTGAATATATTATTTAAAAAGTCATGGATATGATAAGCATCAACCAACCATACACAACACAGAGCAAATTTTAATGAGATGTTAATGAAATGTATACTGGTTTATTACATGAAATATAATGTAGAAATACAGTGTTTTAAGATTATAAGTCCTTTTTCTCAGACACCATTTGAGCTTTTTCTTCTCTGTATGCTTTCAGAAGTTGGTTTAACAAGTTCAGTTCACTGACACGTTTCACGGGGAACAGCGGCGGGAAAGGGTTGCCCTTATACTCCAGTACAGCCATAGACGCACGATCCAGATTCTCCCTGTTAGGAATGCGGGCCATGCGTGTATATCCACCCGTCTGATTCTCAAATCTTACCGCCAGAACTTTAAAAAGCTTGGGGATCAAATCTTTTTCCTGAATGGAGAAATAAAAAAAAAAATGTAAATGTTATAAATGAGACACACACACATACATGCATATACAACACATAAAATTCTAGTGTGAACAAGGATTTATATCTTACCGTGAGCCAGAAATCAGCCATTTTCATTGACTTTTCATTAGTATCTCCTTTTTTAGCATAATCAATCAACTAAAAAGAAAACAGAAACAAGAAATTTTAAAGAGTACATTAAGATTTAAACTTCACTTATAACTGCATTTGTAATTGCTTTTTCCAAAAATGTTAAAATGTCACATTTACCCGATTTTGACTATTTTAGCCAATTTTATATATTTAAATTTTAATATTTTCTATCTACATTAGCCTATATAGTTTTGTCTTAAATCTCAAGAATATTTACTTACAATCCTAATTAATTCTAATGGAAAAGAAATGTAGCACATCTCATGGCAGACTGAGCGGCAGAGTAACAGTTCAGGGGTCAGAGCTATACTGAAATAGGAAGCGGGGTTTTGTACTTGCCTTTTCCGCGTAGAAGCGAACCTCGTCGGCTCTGGCTCTTGTTGTCTCTATTCTCTCGTGTCGAACCAGACCTGTGAGTATGTTCCGAAGCAGGTTAATTCTGGACTCAGGGCCGAGTCCCATCTTACGGGCCACCCGGCCATGAGAAATCAACGCCCGCAGGGTGAGTCGCATTACGAGAAGCGGTGAAGGACACTCCTCCAGAAAATAAAACCCCTCTCTCACACAGCGTTAAAGATACTGGGGGAAAAATGAATAAAACTCAGACGAGCACTGATCAGCGATTACAAACACTGAAGAACAACAGAAGCATTTATTTCATCCGGAGTATCAGGCTAAACATTCAGGTGACAGCTGAAGTGCATGTGTGATGGTGCGTCGGTCTCAGGAGTCCGGAATGAAAAACAAGACTTGAGTAAGGTTCCGATTACAAGTAATGTTAATAGCGGTTACATGGTCATGCTGATGTTTGACCTCTTAAATGTAGTTTTATTAATCATATTTTAAGTACATCCGGAATACTAAAATTTTATTGTCATTTATTCAGAAAATGTTTAGCCTGTTTTATGTGCCATCTTCTAACGGTTGCCCAGTACTGCACAACACAATGAAAACAAGCCGCAGCACAACAAAATTAGCATGACACAGCAAAATTAGTCATATGCATTGTGTTGTGCACTACTGGACCAATGTAGCCATGAGTTAGGCTATAATCAAGTTGGATACATTACTGGAAGTAGACTGGAACTGGAAGTGGAGAAAGGTTTCAGTAAACCATAGAGTCTAATGTGAGCGTGTGTTATTAACCTATATGAAGCCTTGTTTATGTGTAACGTTAGCCTACTAACTAATTTTAGTCACACAACATATCATCAGACTATAGACTATATTGCATTTGTAAACACAACAAAATGTAAAATCTCAAGACAGCATTTCTTTCTTTAGCTGTTACTCAGATTAAACCTCACAAATAATTTTATGAATACTTTTGATACAGTTGTTTCAGAAACATGTTGAAGCTGTTTTATGAAAACACCTGACAATTTATGTCAATGCTAACAATCATCACTAGCCTACTTGCTTGACTTTAACATTATTTTATCTGAAATTCCTAGATATTTTTTACAGTATGTAGAGGGTATTTATCTCAGTTGGATGAAGAATGGTGACATGTCCTTTTTGTATTGTCCATTCCATAATAGCAGCTTTGTTCAGATAATACAGGGGTCTGTGGAGTTCAAAAAATCTTTTAACAGCTTGTTGAACATTTATACATTTAATAACCCTCTTTAACAGATATGGAGACCTTTCATTCTGTCAGAGAGTATAAAGTAGATTAATTCAGTCTGCTGTTAAACTTTTATTTAACTGAGTGTCTGATGAAAGTCTAACTCCTACAGAAGCACTTTGTATTGACAGCATGGAACACTTTACTGTTTTTAAGAACTTATTTCATTACCATCAGAGACCCTTGAAGCTGAAAATGCAAATGTAATGCAATACAGTTAAAGACAATGTACAGGTAAAATTTGAATGTTTTATCTGTGAAATGTCCACGATCATCTCCACAGTTTTGAGCGTGTTAAGCTCCAGGTTGTCTCAAGACTGCACCAGACAGCCAGCTCTTTAACCTCACCGTACAGAATGAGGCCGATAAGTGTGGTGTCGTCTGCAGACTTTAGGAGCTTGACAGAGGGGTCCTTTGAAGTGCAGTCGTACGTGTATGGGGAGAAGAGCAGAAGGGAGAGGACACATCCCTGAGGGGTACCAGTGCTGATGGTGCAGGTGCTGGATGAGAATTTTCCCAGCTTGACTAGCTGCTGCCTGTCTGTCAGAAAGCTGGTGAGCTGGGCACGGAGAGCTGAGCTAATTTGGGCAGGAGGTGGTTTGGGATGATAGTGTTAAAAGCCGAGCTAAAGTACACAAACAGGATCCTCACATAAGTCCCTGGTCTGTCTAGATGTTGCAGAACATAATGCAGTCCCATATTGACTGCATCATCCACAGACCTGTTTGCTCTGTAGGCAAACTGAAGAGGATCCAGCAAGGGTCCAGTAATGTCCTTCAGGTGGGCCAGCACCAGTTTTTCAAATGATTTATATAATCTCTATATCTATATAATCTATATCTATATAATCTCCATATATATAATCTCCATCTGAAATTGGTCTGCTTTAAATATAATCATATAAATCATGTACATAATGACATAGACATTTTACATTTTACATTTACATTTATTCATTAAGCAGAGCTTCTCTTACCTTCCTCTTTTTTAACTCTTTTCCCATCATTGATGGAATGTTTAATATTTCCGTGTTTTTACTCTTATCATATCTTATCTTATATTACATAATTACTTATTCATACAATAGTAATAAATTGTTCATAAATTATTGATCTCTTTAATTATTTTTTTTCATCAATTCAAATTTTCTTTCTAAAATAGCCTACCACTTATATACATTCACACAAAGACAAGTTACTAGTCAGGTGACTGTGATTACACAGAAAATTAAAAGGACACACAGCATTGGATTTACAGAAATCATTTCAACTTTAAGCAGTGTTTTCTCAGAATTTTAACACTGCATCAACTACTGGTAAACACCTTAATATTTATTTGAATTATCGCTCAGTACTTTATGCAACCATGTATTACTGTGTCTTTAGAAGTCTTTTGTCTTTCAAACACATTAAAACGCACAAATTCACATTTCTTATTTACATGTAAATTTTTGTTTTATTTATTTATTTATTTATTTATTTATTTATTTATTTATTTATTTGTCAGCTGAACTTCTTTGACCTAATATATTTCCCTGAAGCACACCCTGATATTTTAAGATAATAAGTAAGTAAGTAAGTAACTTTTGTTACAGTTCTCTGACCTTAGTTAATGGTCACATGACACATAATAAACATGATAAACACATTTAATATTTATTTTTTTAAGTAAATGTTTTATTTTGATTGCTGATATTTTAAAATGATTTATATTAATTTCACATTTTTAAAATGTAATTATTAACTTTTCATTAAACTCACTAACCCTGCAATCCCATTTTGAGAAACCTTGGCATAATAATTGTTAATAACAACTTCTTTCTCTTTGTATTTTTCAAGCTTATCCTTTTAAATCAATGTGATAAACAAGTTACGTCATAAGTAATCCAAAATTTAAAAAGTAGACTGATTAGATTTCCTAATATGTGTAATGGATTTCATTGCTAACAAAAATTTTTTGTCATATAATTTAGAATCAGTAGCTATTACAATTTTTAAGTAATCTACTCAGCATTGCTAATGAATATCAATAACAATATACTGTATGCTTGTCTTTAAAGGAGACATAACACAGTTTCTCTCATGTTAATCTTGAATACCCATAGAATAGTATTGCATCCTTCATATCCCTATAGAGTTTTTTGTTTGATCAGACTTATAAAAGAAAGATACAGCTGTATCACTTCTCTGCAAAAACAGTTGAGTTCCTGGAGGCTTCCGTGGGCGGAGCTAAGGAGTCATGAGCATGCACAGCGTTCAAGTAGCTTTTGTTCTTTAGGAAGCTGAACAAGGTTATCTTTCCCTCATGACCAAAAACACACTGATTTGGTGACATTATTGATTTTGTGGTCAACAACGAAATGTAAAGTCCTTCTTGAGCAAGTATTGTGCAGCACTGCCGATGACTTCTGTAATCTGAATGAAACACGTCGATGGGCGTGCTCTTGCTCTCATTTTGGTTTATGTGTGCGAGCCTCTTTCTAGAGAGATCTGCACATAAAAGGAATTCCGGCCTTTATGACGTCATACAGGGCCATACCCGAAAAAATCTTTCAGAAACTTATACAAACCCTGAAGGAGATTCTTTGGCACAGAAATACTCCGTTTTTGAGACTTTGGTCATGTTTGACATAAGAATCAACTTTTTAGCAGTGTAAATAAGTCAGAATGCATGAAATAGCCTAGCATAGACATCCCCTTCAACATTTCTTTTGTTGGACATTCCTAAATGCTTGTTTCTTTTTGATAGAATAACTGTTTTTTCCATAAACTGCTTGTCAGTATTAATTTCTAGAAATGTTGAAAACTTTGTGTGTTGCTTTGTCAAGTAATTTTTACTAAGAGCATCATACATTTAAATGTTGGCCTGTTAAAGTGCTTAAAACAATATATTCAGTGCTACTTCACAAATAATCACTTGGAGAAAACAGATTATTTTAAATGCTTTTATTTTCACAGGTTTTTAATCTCCAAAACAAATAAAAAATGATGGATTGTAGATCTGGAGGCTTTATGTGAGGTCAAATCAGCTTTAGTTGTTTTTCATGGTATCAGCAATCCATTGGCTGAACATGCAGACTGAAGAAAAGTGAATTCATAAAAATCATACAAGTGCTCCAAATTAAACCAAACATATTGCTTTGTCACAATTATTAAACAACAACAGCTTTATTACCTTGCCATAGACACCAGGATGATTCTTCTCAGCACAGCCATAACCCCAGGACACAATACCCTGCAGCTGACCGTTACACACCACAGGGCCACCAGAGTCACCCTGAAGAAGACAAACATAACAACTGGTTATTATTAAGATACTATTAATATCTGTGCAACAACGGTATATATTGTCATCCTCTACCTGGCAAGAGTCCTTTCCTCCCTCCAGGTATCCAGCGCAGAACATGGTATTGGTGATCATACCAGGGTAGGAGTTGTTGCAGTCGCGGTCGGACAGGATGGGGATCTCCAGACACTGAAGCTTGTTGGAATCAGCAGCTAAAGAATTGAAAGCAAGAGCAAAAGAGATGGAGTGAACCAAAGTGCTATGAACGTGTGAAGCAAATGACATCAAGACACTTACTGGAACTCATGGTGTTTCCCCAGCCAGTAACTCTGCACATGGTGCCATCGGCGGCACAGCCACTGGGCAGGGCCACAGGCTGCACGTACTGATTGAGGGTAGCGGGCTTGCTAAGCTTGATCAGCATGATGTCACTGTCAAGGGTCCAGTAGTCATGATTGGGGTGGTAGATGACCTTCTCAGAGGAGATGAACTGCTCAGATCCCTCATTAACTGCGATGTTGTGCTCGCCCAAACGAACCTCAAGGCGTCTGAAAGACCAATACTGTTCACAATCAGAGGAAACCAATGAACCAGTGCTTAAACTACTCTATGAGGACGTCACTTACGACATGTAGCAGTGAGCAGCAGACACAACCCAGTACTCGCTGATCAGAGAGCCACCGCAGAAGTGGTAGCCAGAGTACAGAGACACCTGCCAGGGCTGGGAGTGGGGTGTGCACTCATATCCACCAACAATCTTGTCATCATCCAGAGCAACTACACAAATGAGAGAGTATCGTCAGTATTTTGACTATAATTACCTGTAAAATGAGTGAAAGCATTAATAGTAGTGAATCAGTGAATGGAGTCTTTACTCACAGGCGGCTCCAAGGAGCACCAGGAACACCAAAGACCTCATGATGGCAGATTGAACCTGTTCGATGAAGGTCTTGCTCTTACCTGCAGTATTTATGGGACTATCAGCCTACTGATTCATGCCCAAGTGGGCCGCCAATGACCAATCAGCTCCAAAAGACCTGTCTGAATATGTATATTTTAGGCTTTGTGACCTTGTCAGCAAGTTTCCAGCGGGAAACATGTTTTCGACAGCTGTCCATCTTCTCACCCAAGGTTTGCTAAACATCTGAACTTTTCTCTATATTCAATTTAATTTGGGGTGTGCTTAGTTTTTACATTCAGCAGTCATATTTCTGTATGTAGTACACACTGTTTATTACAGTATGTAGAGGGTATTTATCTCAATTGGATGATGAATGGTGACATGTCCTTTTTGTATTGTCCATTCCATAATAGCAGTTTTGTTCAGATAATACAGGGGTCTGTGGAGTTCAAAAAATAATTTAACAGCTCGTAAAACATTTGTACATTTAATAACCCACACAGCGGTCTTCAACAGATATGGAGACCTTTTATTCTGTCAGAAAGTATAAAGTAGATTAATTCAGTCTGCTGTTAAACTTTTGTTTAACTGAGTGTCTGATGAAAGTCTAACTCCTACAGAAACACTTTGTATTGACAGCATGGAACACTTTACTGTTTTAAAGCACTTATTTCATTACCATCAGAGACCCTTGAAGTTGAAAATGCAATACAGTTAAAGACAATGTACAGGTAAAATGAGAATGTTTTATCTGTGAAATGTCCATTATCATTGCAGTTTTTTTTACCAGTTGTGGGGCATATTTATATCAACATATCCTATATCAGAATCAGAATCAGAATGAGCTTTATTGCCAGGTATGTTTACACATACGAGGAATTTGTTTTTATGACAGAAGCTTCCACAGTGCAACAGAATGACAATGACGGGACAAAAACACAGATAATAAAAGTAAATAGGGAATAACAATACACAGATTGACAATTGTATGTACAAATATATTACAATAGACAGTTTTGTATACACAGGTATATTATTTGAATGTTCGGTTTTTATTACAATGGACAGTGTTAGATAAATAAGTATATAAGTGTATAGATTTTACTGTGTGTTCCACAATTATTGTCAAGTGTTCATGAGATGGATTGCCTGAGTGAAGAAATTGTTCATGTGCCTAGCCATTCTGGTGCTCAGAGCTCTGTAGCGCCGACCAGAGAGCAACAGTTCAAAGGGGTCATATGATGCTGCTAAAAATAACATTATTTTGTGTATTTGGTGTAATGAAATGTGTTAATGCAGTTTAAGGTTAAAAAAACATATTATTTTCCACATACTGTACATTATTGTTTCTCCTCTATGCCCCACCTTCTGAAACGTGTTGATCTTTAAAAGGCTCATCACTCTGAAAAGCGAGGTGTGCTGTGATTGGCCAGCTATCCAGCACATTGTGATTGACCGAATGCCTCAAGCGTGTGACGGAAATGTTATGCCCCTTAACATATTGTGATGCCCTGTCCGACCGGAACGACAAAACATAAACATAAAACCCATTATAAACATGACATAAACATGATTTCTAGTCGTGTCTTCTTTTGGAAGGCAAAAACAAAGTAGTTTTGCTTTCTTAATGAAACAGCGTCACACACTGCGGTCTAGTGTGACCCGTGGCGGAGCGGATATCGTCCTCTTTTGGAAGGCCAAACAAAGTAGTTTTGCTTTCACAGTGAAACACACAGTTTCACAGAGTCTATACGACATGGTGGCAGCGGCGGTAACAACAATACAGGGGGCAGCTGTGGCCTAATGGTTAGAGAATTGGACTTGTAACCAGAAGGTTGCAGGTTTTGTAACCAGTGCTGGCAGGAGTTGTAGGTGGGAGGGAGTGAATGAACAGCGTTCTCTTCCACCCTCAATACCCATGGCTAAAGTGCCCTTGAGCAAGGCACTGAACTCCCAGTTGCTCCCCGGGCGCTGGATATAGCTGCCCACTGTT
The DNA here is from genome assembly GCF_018340385.1 of Cyprinus carpio. Taxonomy (NCBI): domain Eukaryota; kingdom Metazoa; phylum Chordata; class Actinopteri; order Cypriniformes; family Cyprinidae; genus Cyprinus; species Cyprinus carpio. The sequence continues at coordinate 15,422,170 of NC_056612.1, read as the reverse complement.
CCGGGTGTGTGTTCACTTCTCACTGCTGTGTGTGCACTTGAATGGGTTAAATGAAGAGTACCAATTCCGAGTATGGGTTACCATACTTGGCAAATGTCACGACTTTCACTTTCACTTTTTCAAAGTAGTTTCGCTTTCACAGTGAAACACTCAGTTTCACAGAGTCTATACGACATGGTGGCGGCGGCAACAACAATACTACAACGAGAATAAAAGGTACGCCTTCTTTCTTTGGGTGAACATCTGGGCAGCGTTATGCAAATCTTCCAACATAGTGATGTAGAGATGTGGGGGCGTGTTAGAATGAGCCGTTTCAGGGGGGCGTGGACGAGTCTTAACTTTTATAAAGAATATCTCTTTGGATTTGAGACTTTAGTTTTTGCAACTTCACAGATCTCCTTTATTCACCAAGAGCTTGTAACACTCCAAAGAGAAAGGAAAATTTGAAATTGCATCATATGACACCATTAAAGAGGGACTGTGCTGGATGTGAGGGGTCCAGAGTGATTTTGCCAGCCTTTTGCTCACTCTGGATGAGTACAGTTCTTGGAGAGTAGGAAGGGTTGTACCAATGATTCGCTCTGCAGTCTGGATTATCCTCTATAGTCTTCTGAGGTCAGATTTGGTAGCTGAGCTGAACCAGATAGTTATAGAAGTTCAGAGGACGGATTCAGTGATGGTGGAGTAGAACTGTTTCAGCAGCTCCTGTGGCAAGTTGAACTTCCATAGCTGATGAAGGAAGTACAACCTCTGCTGGGCCTTTTTCACAATGGAGTCAATGTGAGTGTCCCACTTCAGGTCCTGAGAGATGGTGGTGCCCACGAACCTGTATGTCTCCACTGCTGTTACAGTGCTGTCCATGAGTGGGGAGAGTACAGGGGGCTTTCTCCTGAAGTCCACGATCATCTCCACAGTTTTGAGCGTGTTAAGCTCCAGGTTGTCAAGACTGCACCAGACAGCCAGCTCTTTAACCTCACCGTACGGAATGAGGCCGATAAGTGTGGTGTCATCTGCAGACTTTAGGAGCTTGACAGAGGGGTCCTTTGAAGTGCAGTCGTACGTGTATGGGGAGAAGAGCAGTGGGGAGAGGACACATCCCTGAGGGGTACCAGTGCTGATGGTGCAGGTGCTGGATGAGAATTTTCCCAGCTTGACTAGCTGCTGCCTGTCTGTCAGAAAGCTGGTGAGCTGGGCACGGAGAGCTGAGCTAATTTGGGCAGGAGGTGGTTTGGGATGATAGTGTTAAAAGCCGAGCTAAAGTCCACAAACAGGATCCTCACATAAGTCCCTGGTCTGTCTAGATGTTGCAGAACATAATGCAGTCCAATGTTGACTGCATCATCCACAGACCTGTTTGCTCTGTAGGCAAACTGAAGAGGATCCAGCAAGGGTCCAGTAATGTCCTTCAGGTGGGCCAGCACCAGTTTTTCAAATGACTTATACAATCTCTATATCTATATAATCTCCATATATAATCTCTATATAATCTTTATAATTTCCATCTGAAATTGGTCTGCTTTTCAATTTAATCTTATAAATCATATGCATAATGACATATTTTTTTTTAACATTTTCATTTTACATTTACATTTATGAGCTTCTCAGAGCTTCTCTTACCTTTCTCTTTTTTAACTCTTTCCCCATCATTGATGGAATTTTTAATATCTCCGTGTTTTTACTTTTATCAGACTACAGTTACTATTCATTGACTACATAATTCATACAATAGTAATAAATTGTTCATAATTTTTTGATTCTCTTTATTTTTTTGCATCTTTTCAAATTTCCTTCCTAATATATAGCCTACCCTACCACCATAGACTGTCTAAAAACATGGACTTAAGGCCAATTAATACTTCTGCGTAGGGTGTGCGTAGTAGGTACGGCGTAGCATACGCCGTAGCATACGTAGCATGGACCAAGTGACCGAGCGATTAATTGAAGAAGTGAGGAAATACAGCCATCTGTATGACTCCTCTTCGGGAGATTACAAAGACTGCCAGATGGCAGCGAATTCGTGTATGTAAACACAGTGGAACCCGCTCGCGTCAACTATCATTTCGGCGGTGTAACTGCAGAGCAAAACATACATACGCAGAAGTATAAATGCTCACGACGGCGTCGCCTACGTGCGTAGCCTACGACGTACACTACGGCGTACACTCGACGCAGAAGTATAAATTGGCCTTTAGTGTCCGTGACGTCAACCGTAAGCTTCCGAAGAGCGTTTTTTAAAGCTCAAAGTGGGCGGAGGCGGCCATCGCTATCTTGGCAGCGCGTCACCCTACGTCACTCCTGAATAATCGAAAATGGGCAAAGAGGTGGGAGCTGGTTGCTGAAACCACGCCCACCTAGCTCGATGGCAGTGTCAGCAGCGGCAATCTACTGTACCTGCCACTCAAGTGGCCACGCCCTTAATTATGCAGAACTTTAAGGCTTAATATAATTGAAACGGATGAGTTATTAAAAAATTCACCCCCCTCAGAGTTGTCATGAAGAGCAAAATTAGCTATATAGACCAAAATAATTTTTTTAACCAGGCTGTAAACACGTTCTTCTCTGCTGTAAAGTTGAGCATTTTAACATGGGGAGTCTATGGGATTGACTCTATTTTGCAGCCAGCCTCTAGCGGCCAGTTGACAAATTACAGTTGTTGGCTTCATGAGACAGAGAGAGGGAGGTTGCCGCTTGCCTACCATGCTTGACTTATATGCATTCACACAAAGACAAGTTACCAGTCAGGTGACTATGACTGCACAAAAAAAATTAAAAGGACACACAGCATTGGATTTACAAAAATCATTTCAACTAAGTAATGTTTTCTCAAAATTTTAACACTGCATCAATTACTGGTAAACAGTACCAAAGTATTGAATTATCACTCAGTACTTTATGCAACAATGTATTACCGTGTCTTAAGAAAAGTCTTTGGCTTTCAAACACATTAAAATGCACAAATTCACATTTCTTTTTTACATGTAATGCAGGGATTTCCAATTTTTTTGTATTATTATTATTTTTTGTCAGCTGAACTTCTTTGACCTAATCTATTTCCCTGAAGCACACCCTGATATTTTAAGATAATAAGTAAATAAGTAACTTTTGTCACAGTTCTCTGACCTAAGTTAATGGTCACATGACACAGTAAACAAATGTAATATAATTTTTTTTAAGCAAATTTTTTATTTTGATTGTTGGTATTTTAAAATGATTTATGTTAATTTCACATTTTTTAAATTTAATTATTAGCTTTTCGTTAAACTCACTAACCCCTGCAATCCCATTTTGAGAAACCTTGGCATAATAATTGTTAATAACAACTTCTTTCTCTTTGTATTTTTCAAGATTATCATTTTAAATCAATGTGATAAACAAGTTATGTCATAAGTAATCCAAAATTAAAAAAAGTAGACTGATTAGATTACCTAAAATGTGTAATGGATTTCATTACTAACAAAAAATTTTTTTCATATAATTTGGAATCAGTAGCTACTACAATTTGTAAGTAATCTACTCAGCATTGCTAACGGATATCAATAACAATATACTGTATGCTTGTCTTTAAAGGAGACATAACACACAGTTTCTCTCATGTTAATCTTGAATACCCATAGAATAATATTGCATCCTTCATATCCCTGTAGAGTTTTTTGTTTGATCAGACTTATAAAAGAAAGATACAGCTGAATCGCTTCTCTGCAAAAACAGTTGAGTTCCTGGAGGCTTCCGTGGGCGGAGCTAAGGAGTCATGAGCATGCACAGCGTTCAAGTAGCTTTTGTTCTTTAGGAAGCTGAACAAGGTTATCTTTCCCTCATGACCAAAAACACACTGATTTGGTGACATTACTGATTTTGTGGTCAACAACAAAATGTAAAGTCCTTCTTGAGCAAGTATTGTGCAGCACTGCCGATGACTTCCGTAATTCGAATGAAACACGTCGATGGGCGTGCTCTTGCTCTCATTTTGGTTTATGTGTGCGAGCCTCTTTCTAGAGAGATCTGCACATAAAAGGAATTCCGGCCTTTATGACGTCATACAGGGCCATACTCGAAAAAATCTTTCAGAAACTTATACAAACCCTGAAGGAGATTCTTTGGCAAAGAAATACTCCTTTTTTGAAACTTTGGTCATGTTTAGCATAAGAATCCAACTTTTAGCAGTGTAAATAAGTCAGAATGCATGAAATAGCCTAGCATAGACATCCCCTTCAACATTTCTTTTGTTGGACATTCCTAAATGCTTGTGTCTTTTTGATAGAATAACTGTTTTTTCCATAAACTGCTTGTCAGTATTAATTTCTAGAAATGTTGAAAACTTTGTGTGTTGCTTTGTCAAGTAATTTTTACTAAGAGCATCATACATTTAAATGTTGGCCTGTTAAAGTGCTTAAAACAATATATTCAGTGCTACTTCACAAATAAGCACTTGGAGAAAACAGATTATTTTAAATGCTTTATTTTCACAGGTTTTTAATCTCCAAAACAAAGAAAAAATGATGGATTGTAGATCTGGAGGTTGTATGTGATGTCAAATCAGCTTTAGTTGTTTTGCATGGTATCAGCAATCCATTGGCTGAACATGCAGACTGAAGAAAAGAGAATTCATAAAAATTATACAAGCGCTTCATATTAAACCAAACATATTGCTTTGTGACAATTATTAAACAACAACAGCTTTATTACTTTGCCATAGACACCAGGATGATTCTTCTCAGCACAGCCATAACCCCAGGACACAATACCCTGCAGCTGACCGTTACACACCACAGGGCCACCAGAGTCACCCTGAAGAAGACAAACATAACAACTGGTTATTATTAAGAGGCTATTAATATCTGTGCAACAACGGTATATCTTGTCATCCTCTACCTGGCAAGAGTCCTTTCCTCCCTCCAGGTATCCAGCGCAGAACATGGTATTGGTGATCATACCAGGGTAGGAGTTGTTGCAGTCGCGTTCGGACAGGATGGGGACCTCCACACACTGAAGCTTGTTGGAATCAGCAGCTAAAGAATTGAAAGCAAGAGCAACAGAGATGGAGTGAACCAAAGTGCTATGAACATGAAGTGTGAAGGAAGTGACATCAAGACACTTACTGGAACTCATGGTGTTTCCCCAGCCAGTAACTCTGCACATGGTGCCATCAGCGGCACAGCCACTGGGCAGGGCCACAGGCTGCACGTACTGATTGAGGGTAGCGGGCTTGCTAAGCTTGATCAGCATGATGTCACTGTCAATGGTCCAGGAGTTATAGTTGGGGTGGCGGATGACCTTCTCAGAGGAGATGAACTGCTCAGATCCCTCATTAAGTACGATGTTGTGCTCGCCCAAACGAACCTCCACACGTCTGAAAGACAAAGTCTAATATTATTCACAACTGAGGAAACCAACGGACTGATACATAAACTATTTTATGAATACATCACTTACGACTTGTAGCAGTGAGCAGCAGACACAACCCAGTACTCGCTGACCAGAGAGCCACCGCAGAAGTGGTAGCCAGAGTTCAGAGACGCCTGCCAGGGCTGGGAATAAGGCTCGCACTCATATCCACCAACAATCTTGTCATCATCCAGAGCAACTACACAAATGAGAGAGTATCGTCAGTATATTGACTATAATTACCTGTTAAATTCATAGCTGCAGTGAATCAGGGAATGGAGTCTTTACTCACAGGCAGCTCCAAGGAGCACCAGGAACACCAAAGACCTCATGACTGCTGATTGAACCTGTTCGATGAAGGTCTCGCTCTTACCTGCAGTATTTATGGGACTGTCAGCCTATGTATCCACCAAGTGCTCTGCCATTGACCAATCAGCTCCAAAAGACTTATCGGAAGTCTGATAAAGAATACGTTATCATTGAGTTTCAATGAAGAGAAAACTGTATGTTAGGGTTGTATTTGCACCTAGTGTACATAAAATATATAATATCAAAGATATGTATATTTTTTAGACTAAAAAATGTTTGTCATAATTATCACAAAATATAAAGCCAAAACCTTCTTAACAGCTAGTGAAAATCCACCTGCGATACAATAATATTATTATAGGGAACAAATTAGAGCACAAAATTGCATTTCTAAACAGTGTAGATGAAACTGTATGTCAATTATTGATACAACCAGGGAGATCCAGCAGCTGTGCTGTTGAATATTTTTTTTTAGGTTTTGTGACCTTGACAGCAGGTTTCCAACCACGAAATAAGTTTTGATCAGCTGTCCATCTTCTCACCCAGGTTTTGCGTCTGTACTTGTCCCTGACTGTTTCATAATTTACAGTCGAGAAACAGAACATTTTTTTCCAGGTAATTTTTCTCACAAGAAGTTAATAGATTAGGTTGTAGCATTTCTTATAATTCAGTTTACATTTCCAGTATGTGTCCACTTAAAAGTCGTGAGTTGTATTTGTCAATGATTTCACTGCTAAACAAAGTTGTTCATGTTATTAATATCTATTACAGCTTATATATTTAAATCATATGCAATCAGTATTTGTGCTTCATGCAACTAATTTTTGTGCTTTTTATAATGCTAAAATCTTATTAAGTGTAGATTATTTTATATGTGGAATTAGAATGTATTTGCAATAAATTAGACTACAAATTAGAAAAATCTGAAATTGTTTCAAATAAAACAAGTAAATGTTAATCTTTGCAGTATCCTAGTAACTTTTATTAAGAAATTCATCAAATAAAATAAAATATTTAATTAAAATAGAAAAACAAGAAATTCATATTGTAGACTTATGATTTTGCATGTAACTGATTTAATTTTTCTCATGATGAGTAGACCTTAACAAAAAGAATCAGCAGGTGAGATATAATTATGCTGCATGTTCTTTTTTTCTTCTTACAGTTAATGGGCAGTACATGTGCATATATTCACACATGACCTAAAACATGTTATCTAAAGGTTAACATCAGTGTTCATGACATTATTCTAACTTAATTGAAAACAATAAAACAGATGGATATTGTACATGTTATCAGTATTTTTTTCTTTAAGAAAGAGTTTAGATTTTTTCCTGCATTATTTACAAAAAAGAAAAACATGCACAAATGTCTTACATCAACAGATTTATTCTTTATTGATTCTTACTTTCAGTTCGGAAGATATTGTTAGTCACAATTTTTAATACAAGGTAAATTCAACCAAGGATGACAAGGATTAGAGAAATAAATTGTACATGTATGTTGTCATTGATAAGGTCCTTTTGGCTAGGGTTAGTGTTAAGGACAAGGTATGCTGCACAGCACAGTCGCAGTCGCAGTCAGGCTACATAGGAATGACACTGCAGCCGGTTAGCAGCTACTGACAGAAAGAATGAGAACAACAGACTATTTTAACACTATAATTGGTAACAAACTGACACAAATCCTTCACTCACTGGAGCTTGAGGTGTCTTGTCTAGTGACACTGCACATGGCGGCAGTGGGGGCAGAGCAATACGCTGCATACACTGACTGATAAGCATCAAGTCACTGTATATTCACTAGAATCACTGCTTAGAACCCTCATTCAGTACAATGTTGTGCTCACCCAAAAGTCTCAGCACGACAGAGGAATACACAGCTAAATTTGTTATGATTATTAGATTTTTGAAATTGTCACAGAGTGGAATGCACCAAAATGTACTCAAGAATTAATAGTAAATTCTGTGTTAAAAAGGACATTTTACACACACACACACACACACACACACACACACACACACACGTGCATGTATGTTTTATTAAGAATTATTTTTGAAAAGAGGTGGGTTATTAAAGAATAAAATAAACATAAAAGTATAAAAGGCTTTAGACTACCACACATGTGCGTCCAAATGTGTACTGCTGGGAAACACCCAGATGCTGTTTTTGTGTCAGAGGACAGAATGATTCTCTGTGTGAAAGGCAAGAACTCTATTTCTATTATCTTTACAACCTGGGGGGTGTTTACTTCTGTACAAGTGGCTTTGTATTGGGAGTTCAGTTCATTAATAATAAAGAACTGAACCAAAAATTCAGTCTTCATTCTCTAGTTTCCAGGGACGTTCTTCAGAATAGCTTTTCTATTTATATTTGCTGTTCATTTTAAGATGTGATTCCCTGATGAAACTCTCCATTAGACCTCAGGCAGCAGTTTACCTAACATGCAGGTTAATGTGCACATTTTACTTTCTCAAAAGTGATCTTATTTCTTAGAAAAGCGTATACTCAAAAAGAGCAAATGTTCTTCAACCTAAACTATTCTCAAATATACATTTAGAGGAAAGAATTGACTCATGGGATTCAAAGTATTCCTTTCAGTTGCTTTATATAGCCTATTAATGCTCCTAATATGTTTGTATGACAAAGGGCAATGTGTAGACATATGTTACTCAAATTAAAATTCAGCTGTTACAGATTATCAGTTTACAAAGAAAAAAAAATAGGTACAATATGGATGTCAATCAACTTTAAGTGTAAAATAAGCTGTTCAATAACTGTGTCGTTTGTTTTCACAGTCTGCACAGTAAGCAAAGGGCTATAGTGTTTTTAGCGCACATTTCTTTTAAAATGCTTATAAAGTCTGTAGATTCTCGCAGTGAAGTTTACTGTGTCTTTCCCATGGAATGTTTTCATGCCAAAAACCAGTTTTCTCGGATGTCTTAAAAAAAAAAAGTCATATGCCTTTCACAGCAGTTCTTGGCCAAGGCAATGCACACACACTCACAATTGCAGTACATGCAGCACAATGTACATGCAGCAGGTGTCAGTATATCGCTTCATAAAACTTAATAAGGATGTGCCTTCAGAAATGTATCTGTTTGTAGCAGCAACCTGATCCAGAATATCTTGGCTCAAAAAAAAAAAAAAGTGCATGTTTGTGGCTAAACTTTTTTCCTGGAAACATTGCTGTCTATTAAACCACACACGTCACATACGCACGGGTTTCTGTGTTTTAAGGGGAAATTCCATAGACATTTGATTTTTAAACTGTACTTTCAGTCCCTTTACCTTACCCCTAAATCTACCCCTCACTCAAAACTTTCTGATAACTTAGATTTTAAAATATTCTGCAAGATTTATTAGCTATTTTCCTCATGGGGACCGAAAATGCCCTGCAAGGATAAGGATTTTGGATAATGCCATCTTTTTCGTGGGGACATTTTGTCCCCATAACCTGGGTAGGCCTGAACACACACAGAAGCTAAAGTCTTATACTGAAGATGGCTTACAAGACATCTGTTTCCACAATAAAAGCACAATTTACCTATTATATCTGCTTTATAGTTATTCTGCATTATTGAAGTATAAAAATGTTTAGCACATATTATTTTTATTTTATTCATTAACTGTCATGTGATGGGAGCTGCCGTGTTCGAGAAGGACTAGATGTTTCTTCCAGCAATGACCAAATGCTGCTATTTTGGGGTTTTGTTGATGTGAACTTATGAGAATTAATATTTTTGTTCTTGATTGTAGTCTGTTTCATTTTTATTTATATATGGTCAATGTTATCACAAATTAATTGAGTATTTATGGTAAATGTCTTTCATATCTGCACAAACACACCTTCTACAGCATGTACAATAAATTAGCATCATTATAGCTGAATTATTCACAAAGCTGCCTGATGCATCTCTCGATTACCACTAGATTTCTGTATTCTCCAGTGCCTAATGCTTAGAACCAACCCGCAAGATGAGGGAACAAAGCCTTAAAACAACAAACAGCAATGTCAGCGGATGCAATTCATTCTTAGTGAATTCCTCTATGAGGTTTTCATTTTTTGAGACTGGTCGGTTCAGTTGTCTATCAAAAGCACAGTTCATTTCCAGTGCTTTTACCAAGTGTCTTTTCGCGGAAACAGCATCATATATCTCATCTAATTATAGTTCCAATTGCATCATGGGGTTAGATGTAGTACTGATTATTACTGTAGCATTGATAATACTTTAATTATTAAAGTCATTATTGCTTTAATTATTGCTATAATAAGTGGTTTAAGGTCCAACCCCTTTTCACTTCGTGAAAGTGTAAAAGGGACTTAAAGGGATACTCCACCCCAAAATGAAAATTTTGTCATTAATAACTTATCCCCATGTCGTTCCATAAAAGCTTTGTGTATCTTCAGAACACAATTTAAGATATTTTGGAAGAAAACCGGGAGGCTTGTGACTGTCCTATATAGTGCCAAGTAAGTTACAGTGTCAAGATCCAGAAAAGTATGAAAAGCATCGTCAGAATAGTCCATCTGCCATCACTGATTCAACCGTAACGTTATGAAGTGACGAGAATACTTTATGTATATGAATAAAACAAAAATAACGACTTTATTCAACAACTCCAAAATATGTTAAATTGTGTTCAGAAGACGAACGAAGCTTTTAGGGGTTTGGAACGACATAAGGGTTAGTGATTAATGATAAAATTTTCATTTTGGGGTGGAGTATCCCTTTAAGAAGAAGAATAGTGAACATGGTGAAAGAATCCCCAAAGCCTACAAATGTGGGTAGCAAAAATGTTTATGCATCTCTCAACAACTATGTTGATCTGCTATTGCATTTAATCAATAATGATGAAACCAAGATGCTTTCATACACAAAAACATGTACAGGTTCTGTCATGTATGTGAGTGCAAAAACATGTTATTTAAATAAACTTTCATAACAATGGGATTTAAATTTGACAGCTATTCAATATATGAATTCAATATATGAAACAGCTAGTCAATATATATATATATAGTTTCCATTTCCCTGTGAAAAATGTTACTGACCGCGGATCATTATTTGTTTTTTCAGTGCTTATGTAAAAAGAAATACAATGAAATGAATAGTAAGTAATTAAAGTAGTCTCAGATTAGAATTATGCTGTAAAATCAAATAAAATCACATGAATGTGATTGGGGTTGGATGTAATTTTGGAATTGTTGTAAGTTTATGTTCTTCAAGGACGCACATCTACAGTAGGTGGTCCACATGTCATTCAGGTTTCTGGAATGCTGTGTCCACCTGCTTCTGTCAAGTCAGACAGAAAAGTTTTATTTACAGTTATTCCAGTAATTCTGCATCTGAATATATCTAAACAATTTCCTGCTCTAGTTCTGTTGTTTCAATGGTTGCATACAAGCTGTTTTATTATGATCGGGTTTGGGATTAGGTAAAGCTTAGCCACAATAAAAGCACTTGCAAACAGCATATTAGCAATATTCTGTTGATTGCTTGCACACAACATACATGTTTGCTTGTGCCCTCACAATCCTCCTTGAGGTACTTCAAATTATGAGAACATGCTGATAGATCCTTCATGCCTTTGTGTTTAAATGTGGGGTAAAGACATTGGAAAAAACTTCACCACAACACTTATTAATTGCATTAATTGCATACCGCTGATTGATTGATCTGGTCTAAGGGGCATCACATGAAGCACACGGAAAGAAATTCCACTAGTCATGTAAATTCTGCTCTATTCTGAAGTAACTTAATAATAAACAAACATGGAACCTGGAACAAGTTCATGTGTTCAGGGAATTTCTGTCAGGAGGAAGTTCTTAATAAAGGACACGCCCTGAAGTCTATGAAACTCTCCTTCTGCATTTAACACAGCTCATTTGGTTTTGTGATGAAGCTCTTTACTCATTTCTTATTTACCAAAGGTAAGATCACTTTCTATTGCATTATAAATTACATTACACTCACATTAACATAATTGTTGAGATGAAATTACTTTTAAATATATATTTTTTAAAAAAGGTAAGAAGCTGTTTATGTCTTAAATGGCTTATCCCATACTTTATTTTGTAATAATAATAATAATAATTCAATTTTCAATAATTAAACAATCATTTATTTCTAGTTTTGAAAAAAAAAATCATATGATTTGTTCCATTAAATTTAAAAATGAATAGGCTTACTGTTGAAACAACATTTAAAAAAATTTTTTTTTTTGAAGAACTACAGCCAAGTTTAAAGGAATATAAATAGCTATCATCAGTCTTTAAGCAGGTCTAATTTATGTTGTGTTTTTATGCAATTAAAGAACAAATGCAACATGTGGATTTTTTTTATTTAATTATTTATTTTTTTGCCTTTCAGATCAGTTATGAAATGACCATATCAGTGAAACGTTTGACTGTATGATTCAGTCCCACTAGATGTTACAGTGGACAGTACTGAAGCTTCCAGAGGCTGAGCAGAAAATTCACTACTCACAGCGGTGGGTTAAAAAAAATTAAAATATTTTATATTTATATATATAATTTTCTTTTTTATTTATTGTTTTTTATTTTTTAATTGTGTAACATCCATCATCCTTATATGAGGTACTTTTTCTATGTTTACACTATTCATTCATTATTAATCAAATATAATTTCATTAACTTTATAGAGCTATCATGACAGATTTGAGAAATCCCTATAATGATCGCTCCAGCCAGTCATCTGGATCATCATCAACTACATCACAGACATTCAGCGTAGATGAGACTAAAGACAAAAAACCTCAATCACCACATCGTAAATATCCAACAATCAGTCCAAGAAATATGCTGCAAAAACTGGAAATAGCTGAGAAAAATTTACGAACAAAATGTCCTGACGAACCTAAAGAAAAAGACATTAAAAAGCCAGAGGAAGAGGACAAAAACAAAAATGTTTATGTGGTTTCCAGAGAGTTTGTAGACATATTGTCTAATGCCACAGAGAGCACAGAAGATTCAGACTCTCTTGGCTCAGAATTACAAGAAATAATTGACTCTCCAGCTTCAGAGAAAACAAACAAACTGAAAAGTAAACTTAAGGAGTTAGAGAATGTTACACTTAACATTGCTATAACCGGGATGACAGGGGCAGGGAAGTCTTCCTTCGTCAATGCCCTCAGAGGCCTTCCTAATGATGATAAGAACGCAGCGCCCACAGGAACAACTGAGACTACTATGGAGCCCAACATGTATCCACATCCCTCCATGCCAAATGTGAAGATCTGGGACCTGCCTGGAATTGGCAGTCCAAAATTTAGAGCAAAGAAGTACCTGAAAGATGTCAGTTTCCACAGGTATGACTTCTTTCTCATAGTGACCTCTGAAAGATTTAAGGAGAACGACATCGAGCTGGCCAGAGCGATCATGATGAGTAAGAAGCTATTTTATTTCATTCGGACTAAAATTGATAACGACATTCATGCTGAATCACACAAAAGAAACTTTGATGAGCGGATATTGCTCGAAAACATCAGAGAGGATTGTAAGGCGAACCTATTGAGAGTCGGAATACCCAAAATATTCCTAGTCTCTTCATTTAATTTAGAAAAATATGACTTTCAGAAGCTGATCAACACCCTCGAAGATGAACTTCCAGAGAACAAGAAATTTGCTCTCATTCAGTCTCTGCCCGTTTATTCGCTAGAGGCCCTCACAAAGAAGAAAACATACTACAAGAAAATAATTTGGCTAAATGCATTTGCAGCCGGGATCAGGGCGATAGCTCCCATCCCGGGATTGTCACTGGCCTGTGATTATGGCATCATGAAGAAGTTCTTTCAGCAAGTCTACACAGGCTTCGGCTTATCAAATGAGGCTCTAGAGGCGCTATCAGACAGAGTGAACAAACCGGTGGAGCAGCTAAAAGCCGCTAAGACATCACGCTTCAAAGAGGGGGCCACTGAGGATATTGTAATTGATATGCTTTCTAAACCAATGATAGCTATAGCTAAGACGCTGGGGACCGTAATATCTCTGCTGCCAGGAGGAGCTCTACCAGCAGGAGGAACGGCCGTTGCTTCTGTGCACTACCTGCTTAACATGGGGCTCAATGAGATGGCAGAAGACACCAAATGTGTTCTCTCTGTGTCCCAACTTGCTTAATAGGCAGAAAAAGGAACTGTTGTTGCAGAAAACATGTCTTGTAGTACTAAAAAATAAATAGATGAAATAATCATACTAATTGTAATTATGATTCAAATAAAATACTGAAACCTGATCATTAATGTGTATTTGAAATTAAAACAGTTTGCTTTACCAGTGTAAAATACGCTTACTAACTTTGCCAGTTTCATTCATTTGTATCTGTGTATATAACTGTGTACTGTATATAGTGTACTGTATACTGTATATGCTGGACGAGCAATGACAAAAATATTTAATGATTAAATGATTGATTTATTTTATTTATTCTATTTGTATTTTTTACTGTGTGAGATTAAGTTAATTTGAAGACTTTTCTCATTGGTTTACAACATTATCAGATATCTAAAAAAAATAATAAAATGATTTAAGACAAATATAATTTAAAAAAAAAAAAAACCAGCAACTAATATTCCGGGGAATTCAAAATCTACAAGCCCTGCAAAAAATTATTACTGCTATACATCTGTTTTTCACACTTCATTACATACATACATATATTATATATCATCTCTATGTAATGACAAATTAAAACAAAAATTTAAATCTGTGTCATTTATTTGTAGATCATTTAATTTAATCAAATGTAGCATGTCTGAAATACACATTAAAAATGGCAATGTTATGGAAATAAAAATTACATAAGATTTTTTTGAAGTATTTTTAAATTCACATCATGATAGCTAAGCTACATGTTCTTTTCCTGTTTTCAATATATTTAATTGATGTGCTTACAAATACAATTAAAAATGCCTCTTTTCTTCATAACAGTCCTGTTGGCTTAACAGTTCACATTGCACTCCAAAAAATATATACAGTAGGTGTAAAGTAAAAGTGGCATACCGAAACATATTAGATTTAACCTGCTCAGTCAGGACTACTGAGGATATTAGGTGCTGTATTATAGAACTATGTGTTTACCGATTTGTTCATTATCTTAGTAAAAATGTCCATGGTTACCATTTTAGATTTAGCAGAATAAAGGCTACAAATCTATCCAAAAATCTCCTGTATGGAATAAAGTCTGGAATGAAAAACGCCATCATAAATATGCCTGCTGACTTAATATGCAATTCTGCTATGTACACCCATATGTAGCCAATATGTGAGGAAAGTATTCACATCATTCATTCATATCTGAGTGATTTTTTACACATATCTAACAATCACCAATTTTAAGAGATGAAATCAAAACCTTAACAGCAATTCTGAGCATAAATGTCATTCAGAAGATGTATTCAAAGTTATGGCATATTTCTCTTGCAGATAGAAAGATATAATGTGCATTATAAAATATTTCATATTAGGTAATAGCTTCATAACACTTCTGGAATTAAATCTTGCATATCATAAAGATTAATAATGCACAATACACTGCCCCTGGCCAACATGAATTCGAGCATCATGCTGTTTTATTATACACAGAATTTTACTATGATACATTATGATTTAAAATGTGAATACCCTATTCATTTTGACCATTTTTAAAAGATGCCATTCATCTGAAGTCATCCCTTGTATCAATGAAGTAAAAAGGTGTCACATAAAAACTTTTACTAACAACAGTAAGAACTTGGGGAAAAAAGAAAGAAAGAAAATTAACTCAAAATTAAGTAATTTAAACAATCAGGAGTGCACAATTTGTGCCCAAATTCACATGTAAAAAAAGAAATTAAGTCAAAAGAAATGTATTTAAGACTATGATATATAAAAAATATAACTTAGGAAATATAGAGTCTTAAATTTTGTATAAGACCTCAGCAAAGTTCAAACAAAAA